>NC_135504.1:160476262-160782912 GCF_052857255.1 Amblyomma americanum | reverse complement strand
GCGAAAATTCGCCAACAACAACACGATATAGGCGAAGCTGCCTAAAAGGTCCCCTGTGCCTTCCACCTTCCAGCGTAAACTGCACGGCGACTGGCGTCTTTACGAAATTTTTCAGGATTAGGTGCGTAGCCTCGTCCACTGTGTCGCCTCCGATCAAGGGAAGCCGCTTAATGAGAAAACAATTAAAGCACAAATTTAATAAGATGTTGAATACAAATAAAGAATGAATGAGCATTTATAAATTCTCATATATATTGCATACAAGGCACAGCAAATAAGACCTTTATCTATGCTTAGCACCCAGAAATTGTTTACACCCATTTTTCCCCATTGAATTGCTATTTCAAGCACATGAGAGAAAAAAAACGCATCTGCAACAAAAAGAAATGCAGCGATACACCTGTCTTCACTGCATTGCTTATAAGAATGTGCTGGTGCCAAGCTGATCAAAACATGCTCAAGCCATGAGCGACAGCTTTTCAGTGTGATACGACAAAGCATGCCCTATTAACCCCCACCCCCCTCCCCAAATATTTCTTAACTGTACCAGAAACCCATGAATGATTTCACCAAATTTCATGCAAGAAAACTGCGAGACATTGATCAAGAGTGACAAAGGTAAAAGAAATGGCACAGCTAAGAGATGAAGACCATGCTTCAACTTACAAAAACTGCCAATCTATGAGAGCAGTAAAAATGCAGTCATCTGGCACTCCATATTTTCATGCCTGCTGGTTCCCAGAAAAGTTCAATTTTCGAGGCAGGTACTTTTAATTTTCGTTACTTGGAGCAGCCATAAACTTAAATGAAAGCATACTGCAGAACTGCCAACCTGGCCATATCAAAAATCAGGAAATTTTATTCGTGCTATCTAGGGAGTTGGGGGTGGGGGGGGGGGGAGGCACTGCGTCAATCTGTGTCGAGTCCTTCACGGCAGAGACTTTGCTGCCTACGCTAGCACCTTGCCATGGCAGCCACTTCAG
This sequence comes from Amblyomma americanum, assembly GCF_052857255.1. Taxonomy (NCBI): domain Eukaryota; kingdom Metazoa; phylum Arthropoda; class Arachnida; order Ixodida; family Ixodidae; genus Amblyomma; species Amblyomma americanum. Next base: position 160,781,929 of record NC_135504.1, on the reverse strand, counting down.
AAGGCTCACAAGAAAAGCTACACCTTCTCTACTGCAGCCTCCTAGAATGCTGTACCAAAAAATAAACCATACCCACTTTAGCTTTGGCTTAAAGCTGAACTCAAGGTGATTCTGACCTAATCTTTTCACCGCGTGAACTCAAGCACCAAGTAACCACATAATTTTGAATAACCAGTGAAAACAGTGCTGACAGATACAATGCTGATTGCAGAATTTCCATGTTTACGAATCAGATTATAAAACTTGCAATGAGAAAAACATTTCTTTACAACAACCACTGAAAAGCCTGGCTTACCATAACAGCCCTTCTGTCTGGGTCTCCAAGGATTTCATCTAGCTCCTCATCATCTCCCATGGAACTCAATGGGACCAACTCTTCTCCAAGACAATGCTGCAGAGCAGCAGCGTGATTCCCTTTGAGGTCTTTGATGTCAGCTCTGATCTGCATCAGGAGCTGCACTGTCTGATTGTTGAAGCCTGAAATGTTCAAAATCCATGATTACAAAAAGACTGCACATATCCCTCTGAGAGCTTTGGTATGGCTAAATGTATCACAATTTTATCTTACACCAAGCACTGATTGCATAGCACAGAAATATGTTTTTCTTTTAAATTCGGCGCCATTTGAAAATGGTGAGTACTTCCAGAGCAGCGCACTAGTTGCTGCACTACAAAGTGCAAGTTGGCGAGTGTTTTGAGGAAAAAAAGTAGAACGCGACTGCATTACTGGGTCCCATTCGCATCACGCATTCATTAGGTCTCCCTTTATCCAGCTTGAACCCAACAAGCTTCTCAGCTTGATAGAGCAGCTGCGTATTCTGAAAAAGTTCGAGGTTTCTGATATGAGCGAAACGCAAGACCACTCCTGATTTTGAGAGCGCACTGCACAACATAATCTGTCTGTGACCTGTAGTAAACTCTCAAAACAGGCAACAGAGAAAAAGAGAAAGCTTCGTAGCCTGTGGGTAGCGTGCCTGTCTCACAGGATTCAATTCCCACTACCACCTCTCAGAGAAATTTGGTGTATCTGAACATTGCTGAGCTGTTCCTGAATTTTTTTTATTTCTCTGTTCCATTAGGACTTTCCGCCCCCGGCCAACGCCACTGCAGAGTTTTCTATGACAAAGGATCGATAACACTGTCGCATTAAAATTCATAAATAATGTGGGGCCTGGATAGCAGTTGATGTGGTCACTGTGATGACAGCGTTACATGTAGTCAAGGGTCTGACGAAATCCCGTCTGGTCGGAATGGTACACGAAACTAGTGAGTCGCACCGACCAACAATTAAGATGGAATGACGTTTCGGCTCCCACACGGGAGCCTTGTTCACAATGAGGCAAAACGTTGCGGTGGTGCCTTTTTTATGCGGCGTATATGCGATCCCAGGCAACTCGCGTAGATAGGTGGCAAATTCCCGTCATTTCGATTGATAGTATGCGCTGTTGTTTGAATGATCAGCGACTCAAGATAGAGCCGTGATTTCCTGCCTTTTTCTTTGGCGACCACACGTGCCTCTGCCCAGTTGATATTGTGGCTGGCAGATACTGAATGCTCGACAAGCGCATTTTGTTCTGCGCGCCGGTTCTTCACGTCATTCTTATTTTCACGTAATCTGAGTGCAAAATCTCCTGTTTCGCCTATGTATACTGATGGGCAGTCGGCACATGGAACCTTATAAACAACGCCAGGGAATCTTTCTTTCTTAAGCCCGTCCTTGCCGTTGACAAGTTGGCTTCTCTGTTTTTGAGATGGCACATGAGCAGTGTGCACACCATATGAACGTAAGATACGCGCAAGTGCATCACTGATGCCTGGGACGTATGGGAGAGCCGTTCGCTTTTCTGTGCTTTCGGCTGGCTGCATCCTAGGACGGTCAAGTTTTCGCTGCATGGAGTCGATGATGTGCACCGGGTAACCACAGGTCGTCAAATCACGTCGTATGTGTTTTGATTCAGCCGCTTGGTCTTACCGCCTGGAACATACTTTCATGCGTGGAGGAGCGATGAAACAACCGAACATTTTTGGCAATCTGAGTGAATTGACCTGTAACTGAGGTAACGGCCGGTGTGTGTAGGTTTCCGGTAAACGCTGAAATGTAATCTAGAGGAATCTCTTGTGACAAACAGATCCAAAAATGGGAGACGGCCATCGATTTCTTCTTCCACGGTGAACTCTATGGCTGGCTATATGCTGTTCAGTTGTACAATAAAATCTTTCAATGCTTTCCTCTTCATCACGCAAAAGCAGTCATCCACGTACCTTAGGAAAACTTTGGGGGCAGGCGTGAATGCAGCGAGCGCGCGCCCTTCGATTTCTTCCATGGTCAGATTTGCGACCGTGACGGAGATGGAAGCTCCCATCGCAGCACCGTGGATCTGCTTGTAAGGGACGCTCTCAAAGGTGAAATAAGTGTTTGTCAGGCAAAAACGGAGAAGTCGAGTCAGGTCTGGAACGTCGATAGGGGTCCTTTCAGGTAGCGTTGGGTCGGATTCAAGGGAAGCGGTGCAGACTTTCACGGCAAGGTCCACTGGAACACTTTTGAAAAGGGATTTTACGTCGAAAGATACCATTATTTCACCGGTTCCCACTTCCAGGTGTCGAACTTTTTCGATGAAGTCGTGAGTGTTGCGTATGTGTGTAGGTCTTTTGCCTACGGCGCGCAGAACAAAATGCGCTTGCCGAGCATTCAGTATCTGCCAGCCACAATATCAACTGGGAAGAGGCACGTGTGGTTTCCAAAGAAAAAGACAGGAAATCACGGCTCTATCTTGAGTCGCTGATCATCCAAACAACAGCGCATACCATCAATCGAAATGACGGGAATTTGCCACCTATCTACGCGAGATGCCTGGGATCGCATATACGCCGCATAAAAAAGGCACCACCGCAACGTTTCGCCCCATTGTGAACAAGGCTCCCGTGTGGGAGCCGAAACATCATTCCATCTTAATTTTTGGTCGGTGCGACTCACTAGTTTCAGACAGCGTTACATGTTATAGCCTTATGCTCCGGGTCCTAGCAGCAGATGCGCCAATAAATTGTTTTTGAAAACAATAACTTTAAAATTTCTTAGACTTACAAATCGCCCCCATAGCCATAGTTTATGGAACTTCTCTGGAACTGCAATGCCGCCACTAAGGGTGATGTCATAGGAAACGACAGGCTATCTTACACTGCCATTCACAGCAGTCATTACACTCTTGACAGTTGCCTGGAAATGAAACAGAACTATACAAAATTGAATGTGACCTACTCACGTTGCGAGCACGGGGTGTTCATATCTCGTCGATATGAAAAATCAATTCTATTATATATTGTCAAATTCATTACATAATCAGCATATAACTTTCCTGCCACTGTAATTGTAGGCAAGCAAGCAAGACTGAAGCAACAAATATTAGAGGTATGAAAATTCATATTCAAAATTCTGACTAAATTTCAGACAGCATTTGCTATTCGATTCGCAATTTCACTATAGTTTAATCTCGTTATAACGAACATGGATACAGCGAATTATAAGTATAATGAAATGAAGAGTGCAAAATCTGACACTCTATTGGTTATAATGGAGCAGTTTTTGTATTCGTATGGCTCAAAATGCACAAGGAGCCGTGAAAACTTCAAGAAATGCAATATTTTGATCATCTGAATAGTCCACAGCAGTAGTGTGTATGAATCGACTGTGCATTCACATTCCGCACCATATAGGAGCAGTACGAACTAGCATCAAGCTGACAGACGCATGATGGTTTGGTTTAGGGGGGTTTAGCGTCTCAAAGCGACTCAGGCTATGAGAGACGCCGTAGTGGAGGCCTCCGGAAATTTCGACCACCTGGTGTTCTTTAACGTGCACTGACATCGCACAGTACACGGGCCTCTAGAATTTCGCCTCCATCGAAATTCGACCGCCGCGGCCGGGATCAAACCCGCGTCTTTCGGGCCAGCAGCCGAGCGCCATAACCACTCAGCCACCGCGGCGGCTAGACGCATGACCGGCACGTGATCGAACCATCGCCTCATTATGCCGCACGCCCCTGCCACATGTGCAGACCTGCGCGCAAGTGGGCTGCACTCCATGACTCAATCAACTCCGTTGCGCAAAATGGCAATGCAGAAGCACAAAGTAGACTCATTTGAGAAGAATTTTTGGTAGTCCACAGCCAGCGCAAAACGGGACATTACTGAGGACTTCAGTGTTGCATCTAACACTCAGTCGACAATTGTGAACGCAAGACAGGAAATTGCAGACATCTGTTGATATCCGTTCCAAAGGAGACACGAACAATGATCACCTTGTCATCATGTCGACTGGTGCTTCTGAATGCTACGTTTCATAACTTAGTCTCTGCTCATGACAACTTGGTAGTTAGTGGCACCTGAACTGACCGACCAAGGAATCTCCTGACGAGGCCGATTCTTGCAGATCATGCAAGTAGGGATGATGACAGTGAACCGGAAAGTGAAGAATGAGCTCTAAAAAGCACAGTGGCTGCCGACACGGCCAGGAAATTGAAGGACTACCTACAGAAAGTGCATGTGGCCTGATGTGGAGAAAGCTCTACATTTAATTGATTTCATGGAGAATTTTGTCCTCTCAAATACTGCTCAGTGCCACCAAGCAAAAATTGCATTGTTTGTTAAATAAATCTGGGCGGAGCCTGCATCCCCATCTAGCGTTCATTTCTGCTCTCCAACACAGAACAAAGAGCGATATTTCGCATGCTTATACCTAGCTCTGAATTCAACAATTTTGCGTTATTACACCTTTCTGTTGTCCTCCTGAGAACACCCTTTGCTTGGATTTATTTGCAGACTTTTGCAGGTTTTTAGAACGGTTGTTGGGTATTACAAATTTTAGGCCAAAATAAACCTAGTTGTAACGAGATTTGACTCTATTCGAACGTTCATCTAAACTGGCAGTGAAACATCGCGACATTCTCAGGCAGCAGCATCTTGCACTTATGAATGGAGCCTACAGCGATTGACATCAACGAAAAGATTGGGAATTTTTTTATGTTGATCAATGTAAAATAATAATGTAATCATTGAGGTAATTTATTAGAAATAAAGTGGGATGCACACCTATGAGCGCCGAATATCATGTTCGGTGCTCTATCAACTCCGCTAAGAGGACAGCTGTTCGATCTTCTTCCCTAGGTATCTGCTGCGTGTAACCTATCGTTGAGATGTTCACCAGCGCCACCCTTTTCAGTAGTGACAGACAAGTATGTTCAGTAGCGAGTGTCGCATGGAACATGATCCGACGGGAGAGTGGAAGTTGTGCGATAACCCTCTTGCACTACCCATGGCAGCAAGGCGGCCAGAATCGAGGCCGTTTATTATAACAAGGGCCTTTAATAACGCGAAAGTGTTAGAGGCTTCTTTCTCCAGAAAATCCGGTGTCGTCAGCGCTGTCAAAGAAAAATTATAGCCATGGCTATGGCAGGTGGTCCTGTACATGTGACATGGCCGGGACTGATTTGGCGACAGCTTGTGTGTCCTCACGAGGCCACATGACATGGCAAAAGCTGCAACTCGGGCTTATCAAGGTAAACTTCGAGATGGGAGAGTTAGATGGAAATCAAACCCACTGGGACCTTTTCATCCACAGTAAAACATGGTACTCCTAGTCAACACAGACATGTTAGTGTCGCTCGGTTAAAAAGAGGCTTTACAGGTATCTATGTCATGTGGTATTCCACATGATAAGGCAGCCTACTACTGTATGTAACTGAGTATGTGTGAGATAATAGTGGCACAAAATAAGAAATTAATTAGTGATTAAACAAGCAGCGGACTCCATGTATGATCACAAGTATCTGCAAGGAGAGGCAAAGGCGGGAGCCGTTACCGCTGTCTGTTTTACCCTTAAAGGCAGAGCTTTAGTGTCCCCCGAATTTTCTGGCACCCTTGGTCCCATAGGTATAGGTAGCTTAAAGGGGCCAAGACATGGTCGCTCTTCATATTGCAGTTTTCTTCTTCAGTAACTAATTCAAGAGCTTATGATTCAATTTTCGAACTTTGGCTGCCCTGGACGCACTGTATTTTCCATAAAACACGATCGAAATTGAGACCGGGAGACTCCTCCCACTGGCAGCGACCGCCATATTGAAAGCTCTCGTGACGTCACTAGCACATGCACGGAGCAACGTCGTCTGCTCTCGTTGCTACAATATACGCAGCGAGGTCTCATTCCCCCCGTACTTTCGCGGGCGATCGAAGTAGCAGTCGTCCCCCATATATGAATGACTGGTACCGCAAAAGCGATAATAACGCAGTGTTTCTTCGGTATAGGTAGGGTCCGGTCACACTATAGGCCGGCGCGACGGTGATCGACGGTCGGTGGCTGATCGGTACAGAAATTCCGTCGCTGACGCACTGGTCTGTCACGCTAGACCGATGACGACGCCAGCACGATCAACGATCGCGTATCGTAGTAATGTTAAAGAGGCAGCTTAGTGGGGACCAGAAGAGAGCGGTAGGGGACTATAGTTGGTATGACATTGAGTAAACTTAAGAATTTTAAAACTTATTGGACCTCATGCTAGCCATGGCGACATACGCGATGTGCGTGCACCAGCGAACATGTGCTTTCATTCGATGCCTGCGCATAGAACTTATTGGCGAGGCAAGCGACATGGGCAGAAAACGCCGCACGACGGTGCCGCTCGCCGCCGTCGCCTGGGCTTGTGCGGCCAAGCGAAAGCTTCCCGCCCGGTGAGGCGACGGCCGGAAAAACTGCGCTTCTGTACCTTATCCGTATCAAAAAAAGCGGAAGAAGTGGCTGCATATCATATCTTAACATTTTGTTACTTATCAGTGAGGAACTGTTGCCATATTCTTGAATTTCGGTTTACGGTGGACCGCCGGCCCCTTTCGTGACGAGGCCTAGCGAGTACGCAGGATTCGTGTGTGCGATTTCGGCGATTGCGGAGAGCGAATTCGCAAGTTTTAGCGCCTGCAAATAGCTGTCGAGCGTAGTTTTGGCTACAGTGCCCTCAAAGCGATGACTGCCTACATCGCAGGACGCGAGTACAATAAGGGGGAAGTGCCGATATATGTGACCCGGTCTGCATAGCATGTGCAGAAGGCAGCCGGCAGCAGCCGTCGGCGTCGACTGTGGACAACAAATCTGGTTGTTTTCATTAATTCAAGAAATGTCCGAACGTATCTTTAGCAAAATCGATTTAAATTAAATTTTGGTGACATAAGAGAAAGCAGATACAATTAGCGGAAAGCGCCGGTATCCTACGCGAAGAGTTTCCCAAGCAGGCAATACAGCATCATCGGTGCTTATTGCAGAGTTTTCATGGTGTGTAAATGAGTAAAAGTGCAAATTCTGAGCAAGAGTACGTAATATTAAAGATAAGGATAACCCACCTGGCGTTTAATGTCACGCAAATGAGCAGTACTGTTTGCGCACAGCCATGTAAACAACCTCAAAGCGGGGCTGCAGTTGTCCTAATCGTCGCACTCCTGGGACACAATGTGCACGCACTGCAAAATGCTGTACTATTATTTCAAAGCACTCATTTAGACGGCGGCGACTATTCATCGGTGTAGACAGTGAAAGTGTTAGTCACGTAGGGTTTTGCAAGCGGCTTGGTTCCTGCTAAAAGGTTCTATTAGTTGAAGGAAATGTACGTTCGACTTACAAACGCGTACATTAAGGGCGGAAGTCGTCGCACTCGCCACTTTTCTTCTTTCGTGCCTCAAGGTTGCTGCAGTGCACCTTTTCATAATTGCAATCATTACATTATATTATTTTACAATGACCAACACAAAAACATCCCCTATACCTTACTTGTGTCAGTAAATGTTGGCTTAGTGTCAACCGGCATACACGCACACAATACTCCTCCGGAGGCTTGGAAAGCTACAACCTTCGCTGGTACTGGACAAAAAGAAATTAACTAAGATTGATAAAGAGATATGCAAGCAGGTGGTGTAGTTATGACAATACATGCTATACACTGCTTAGCAGAGCAGAAAGTGGTTGTTATTAAAAAAAATACCAAAACTATAGGTCTGCTTGTTGTGTAAAACAGCGCAAACAACGTCGGACAAGGACAAGAAGGATACGGGACGAGCGTGTCCTTCTTGTTCTTGTCCGACGTTGTTCGCGCTGTTTTACAAAAGATGCATATATACGAACGCGCCCAACTGAAGGTCTGCTTCATTGGTAACTGCACCTGGAAGTTGATGCTGGAAAGTCGTTGATTCTCGCGGCTTCATTTATGGTGCGCTGCAATGATCATTCTCGTCCAGGGTCATATCGTGGAAAACTTCCGCATGCCTGCAGCTTTCACGAATGGGAGTGGCAGGTGACCCTGCTGCATTGCTCAGTTCTTCAATACATCCTTTGGTATGTAGAAAAAAAAAGGCAAGCTTAGCCTCATAAACAGCTGGTACACACATACATATACATGCAGTTTAATAGTACACTAATCTTTTCCTAGTAGTTACTACCTGCTGTGGCCTCCTCCGATTGCAGCATATTATTCCATCACTACTCCTTCCTCATCTTTAAATAAAATGCCATTCTTCATTTTGCTATTAGAACTGCAGCATACTAAACAAGGACAAATGAATAACTTGCACATAGCGGAACCTTCTGAGAGCTTTTAATTCAAGGCTAGAACCACTATTTAAAATATCCAACTAGTGGTGTTAGGCAGGGTGGCACATAAATAATAATGTAGAGTCGACACTGATCCTGGCAACAAAATAACGCTGCCAAGGTTAGCTGAGTGAATAAAACCTCTGTGTGAACTTTCAACACTTACCCCTAAATGCCAGATATTCTGCAATTATCTTGTTGCTTTTGAGTTTACCATATTTTTCTTGGCTAATTGCAGTGTGATGTGCTATTAGCAAGAAATTAAATGCGAACAAAGCAACTACAACATTGGCAGAAAAATGAAGATTTATAGAAGAGTCTTTATATCAGCATAGGTAACTCACTTTTAAGGCATGGAGACCTTATTTTAAGTGGCTACATGTTAGCTTTTTTGTTCAAATTTCATTTATTGTTCCCACTATGCTTGCTGTACAAAGTGCGTTTTCTTATATTATGGTTGATTCTCTTAAAGGGGGCCATGACAGCATATTTTCGTGTATTCCCTGCTAATTTCATTCAGTTCCCATCACGTTAAATTACAATTACCAAAAGCTTCAGTTGATTCTGTGCGCTAGATATTTTTAAAACGAATTTTCTTGTTTATACAGTTAGAACTCGATTTAACGAATTATTTCATTAAATTGAGAAATTTGCCAAACAGAGGACGGCATCTTTCCGCCCTTTGAAATCTAAAATAGTAACGCAGCGGCACTGGAACGCTACCGCACCACTTTTGCAGATAACCCACAACTGTGCATATGGACAGTCTGCCAGGACATTGTTTTCCCGCGCGGGAGCCAGTCGAATAGAAGGGATGCTTCTCGCCTTCTTCTGCTTTACCTGCAGGACACGGATTTGGCCTCCACATGGTGACCTCAGGAATGTCTATTTGGGTTTTTGCGGACAGTGTTTTTGTGATATCTATTTAAGTGTCGCTACGGTGGAGCAATTGCCGGCAGCAACTGCAAGGCTAATCCCACCGGTGGCTTACAACCACTAAACTCAACTCAACTCAACGCAGTCGAATCGCTTGTGCATGAAAGCGACATCACGTAAAATGGATTCAAATCCAAGGTGGAAGTGCCGCCGATTACTGAGTCCGTTGGTCCATGCAGGGGAGCAGCTTACTGCGCTGTCAAAACAAAACCAGGGCCATTACTTGGGCATCTAGACGTTACTGCTGGTGCGCTACTAAACAGCTGCGAGGCATTGTGGGCAAAATAAAGGAGAAATCAGTCCTTTTTTCTACTCATTTATTCCGCGAAAACTTTTAAATCGGGATTACTGATTGTTTCGTTACTTCGGGTTCACGAGAACAATGAACCCTGTGAGTACTTGCCGGGGAATCAAAATTTGTTCATAAAATTCGAACTTCATAAATCGGGTTTTCTTTAGATCGAGTTCTAACTGTATTGCAAAATGATTGCTGGTCTGACAACCATTGACTGCTGACATCACGAGCGCATACCTACTACGTGTCGTCTGCTGCTTGCTGTTGGCTGCATGCTTGCATGCATATCGTGGACAGCGGTCGCTCGAAAAGTGTTTTAGCTAAAGGAAATAAAATGTATTTCCCGTGTTTTCTTTCACAAAGGCTTAGTACGCGAGCTTGGTGGCCTTTGAGAAACCGGACTTGCTTGCGGCGCCAGTTTTCCGATTGTTGAAAAAACAAATATGAGCCCCTGCTTTATTATTTCAACTCGGAAGCCTGTTATTCGCATGTTATGAGTGTGGTATCTTTTGAGCAGTCAAGTTCTTCCATATGTGAAAAGCGGCACGTGCCGTGCATGCCTTCGCCACTGTACGCCGTGAAGGGCATGGTGGTGGCATTCCGTCACCTGCTACCAAATTCTTGACAGCTATTTGTTGGCTTTATAATTAAACAAATTACAACAAGGTGTAACTACAGCAAGCTTGCGGCATAAGGAGCAGACAAAAATGCCGAATGCGACAGCTACCCTGCTGCACGCATGTGTCAGTCGAACATATATTCCTTTCAACATTTAAGCACCAACTCCAAGGGCCCTTCCTTGGCGTACGCGCTCAGCGGCGGCGCTGTTGGTGTACGCTAAAACCGGTCTGCACATGCGCACTGCAGGAGACGCCAGCGAGCCTCGCTGAGGCGCCGATATCTGTCCGTGCTAAATATCGGCGTCAGCGCACGGGCGCTCGCGTACGCGTCGGAAGAGGGGTCCGGTTTATAACAATGGGAGGATCGCGGGGATCTGGGTGGCTCTTTTCTTCATTTCTTGAAGCTCTTACCGGTTCCCCGAACTTTTCTTCGCGGTTTAAGTTGTCCTTTCATCGCCCCCAACCCCTTCTCTCCGCGGCTCGAGAGGGGAAGCTAGCCAGCACCCGGAACATGGAGATGCATGCCCCTTTTCGACGTCCGTTCCGGCGTACGCCAAGAGCGCCGACGCTGAGCGCGTACGCCCAGTAAGGGCCCTTGGAGTTAGGCCATTGGAACCCTTTTGCAGAGCCAAGCTGCTAGCAAAGCCAAAGCGACTCGAATGTTTCACTGCCTGCACCAACGAATAGTCGCCACCACCTAAATGAGTGCGTCAAGATAAATAGTACATCATTTAGCATTGACTGCATGCATGCAAATTCCCCTAGGAATGCGACGGTTAGAACAGATGGGGTCCCGCGCTGAGGTTGTTTACATTGTTGTGAACTAACAGTACTGCTCCTTTGCTCGGCATAACACGCTAGGTGGGCTCTTGATATCTTAAATATTATCTGCTCTTGCCCATAAATTGTAGTTTTACTTGTTTACACACTACGATAACAATGCAATAAGAGACAATGATGCTATCACCTGCTTGGTAAATGGTTCGCGTAGGGCCGGCGCATCCCGCTTATTGTATCTGCTGCCTTCAATGTCACCAATATTTGATTTTATTAGATTTATCTAAAAATACATTAGGAGGCAATCTGCATTAATTAAAACAGACAGATTTATTGTCCACAGTTGAGGTCGACTGCCTCAGCATATGCTCTGCACAGCAGTTCACCGCCGCACTTCTCCCTTATTGTACGCACATCCGGCGATCTAAGCAGTCGTGGCTCTTTCAAAGTCAAAGTTTATTAGATCAAACGTTTTTACAGAATATATAAATAAAGGCAAGTGTAGACAAAGCTACACTCTATGACTATTTGCATACACTAAAGCTTATCAGTTCGCTTTCTGCAATGACCGAAAATGCACACACGAATCCTGCGGACTCACTAGGCCTTGTAACAAAAGGGGCCGGGTGTCCGCCGCCGACAGAACTTTAAGAATCTGGCAAAAGTTCACTGCTGATTACCATCAAAGTGTGAAGATACCCCTCATGTAAAGCCCTCAAGGGCACTTGAGGTATCTGTAATAAATAAATAAATAAATAAATAAATAAATAAGTAATAAACGCAGCCGCCCGTTTCGCTTTTTTCGATGCGCATAAGGTAGACACAAGCGCAGGTTTTTTGAGACCGTTGCCTCACCGGGCATGAAGCTTGCGCTCGGCCCAAGCATAGGCGGCAAGCAACGAGTGGCATTGTCGAGCGGTGTTTAATTTTTTGCCCACGTCACTTGCCTCGCCGCTGGGTTTTGTGTACAGACGCCGACTGAAAGCACATAGCTGGTGTACGCACGTCGTGTATATCTCCGTGGCTAGAATAAGGTCCAATAAGGTTTTAAAATTTTCAGTTCAAGGAATGTCATACCAAATAGCATCCGCTCTCTTCTTGTTCCCACTAAGCTCATCCTTTACACTACTACGATATGTGGTCATTGGCCGTGCTGGCATCGTCGTCAGTATAGCAGGACAGACCATCGCGTCAGTGACAGCATCTGTATACCAACCAGTGCGCCGCCTGTCCATCGGCGCCGCATCGGCCTAGTGTGACTGGACCCTGCCTATACCGAAGAAAAACTACATTATACTGTTATCGCTTTTGCAGCAACAGTCGCTCATATATTAGGGATGACCGCTACATCGATTGCCGCAAAGGTACAGGGGACAAGAGACCTTGCTGCGCATTGCAGAGATGATTGCAGACGATGATGGTCCGTGTGTGTCCATATGATGTCACAAATGTATTCAATATGGCAGTTGCTGCCGGTGGGAGGCGTTTCCCGGTCTCAATTTCGATCACATTTCTGGAATATAGAGTGCGTCCAAGGCGCTAAAATTTTGAAAATTGAGTAATAGGCTTTTGTACTAGTTACTGAAATACGAAGCTGCAATATAAAGAACGACTGTATCACGGCCCCTTTAAGCCTTCACCTCCAAAGGTGGGTAGAAATAATCAACAAAATACAAAAGACAAAATAATAATACCCATAAAAATAAATATATATAATAAATTATTCATATAAAAATAAAAATAATTCCCAGCTCTACTACATGTGACCTAGATAGGGTGCTTCTTTAGATTTTAATCTCAGGGTTAGATACAAACTTCCTGGGCAACGTGCATCTAGAATAGGTACCTGACGGCATCAAAGTTTCCTTAAAGGTTATATAAAATGACATGTGACTTCATTACGTATTGGACATTAAATTAAGTTCTTGAGCATGCTCTTCGTTGTTTGGTGGAGTTGTGATCACCCAGGCAGTGTTATTTTTTCATCATGGATGATCGGAAATCTGTGCTTGCATCAGGGAGGGCAATGATGGAACATCACCATGTGGCAAAGCAACCTCCCTACTTAAGCTCGGCCACAAATATCTGCACAGTGCACTGTTCTGACAGAAGCCAACATGAAAAAGGGACAGCATGGATAAAACACAGCCGTACTATCAAGCGTCAGCTGCCACATACTCACGGTGCACAACGCAAAAAGAACACTTAGCTCAGTTTTGTGTCTTCTTATGAGCAGCCACTATAACAGTATATGACCACCTTTGTTTAGAAAAACTTCTCCAATCGGGTGACAATAAGGCTCCTGAACTCCAGCTCTCCAGTTTCACAGAGGCACTGCTCTCACTAACTACTTCTATTCTGGAAGAGAGATGGGACTCAGCCCACGACGCTGCTAGGCCTGTTTCTTGACCTCCGCTAGAGCAGCGCTAACCAGCACAGCTGCCCATCTGAAGAGGAATTCATTTATGACATAGTTTCTGGCGGCTGTCGTGCGCAGCAACTACCGGCCAAATCTTCAGTGATCATGGATTCCATGCGGTAATTGGAATGCAACACATGAAGAATGCATGCTTGCAGAGCAGAAGTTCTTGTCTGCTATGTGCACTGCAAAAATGGCAGGAGGTGATGTCATACTGCAGCGCTGCGACTGCACGCCAGTGCATATCACCCATATGAAATCAGCGGTGTCATTAGGGCCAGCAGCATCAACTACAACAACTAGCTTGTGCCCCCCCCCCGCTCCTACCCAACTCATGCAACGCATTAGTGTGAAGCTCCCCACATAGCATAGGGCTGACATTTCTGTAAACAATCACATGGAAAGCCTACCTTATGAATACCATAATATCTGCATGTAGAAACTACAAGAAGAAATTGGTTTGGAACAAAGGATCACTAATAATTAAACATGTGTTCGTGACATGTAAGAATGAGGCAACTGAGAGTGAGAATAAGCTGAGCCAAGAGTTAGTAAATAAAAGATTAAGAATTGGAAATATTGTTTAGAATTTAAAAAGTTGCAGCAATGAGAGTAGGAATAGGTAGGGAGAGTTAGAATGGCAACCTGCCAAGGACTATTCGAAATTGTGCTGAAAAACCGATTCACATCAGCACGCACTACTAAAAACAAATCAACAACCAACTGATGCGAACAATGCCCGAGCATGTGTAACTGCGTGTACTGGTTGACATGAACAATCAAGGCTAACTAAAGTTGTGATATGCATAGGGCCCACATGGACAAACAGACAACTGAAATTATACCCCTGTCACACGGCATTCCTCGCAGGCCTTTCCAGCAAAGGCACCTCTTTTCACCAAAGGACTGAAAGTTCAAAGGAACAGCGACGCAGCTACACGGTGTAGCCCAAAGGTGAAACAGTCGTTGAGGCTTAGCGCCCGCTGTTGTGCTTGAGGCGGCTGAAGTCAGTGTTCTAAGATTGAATAGGGGAATTATGTTTATCACCCGCCGCGGTGGCTCAGTGGTTAGGGCGCTCGACTACTGATCCGGAGTTCCCGGGCTCAAGCCCGACCGCGGCGGCTGCGTTTTTATGGAGGAAAAACGCTAAGGCGCCCGTGTGCTGTGCGATGTCAGTGCACGTTAAAGATCCCCAGGTGGTCGAAATTATTCCGGAGCCCTCCACTACGGCACCTCTTCTTCCTTTCTTCTTTCACTCCCTCCTTTATCCCTTCCCTTACGGCGCGGTTCAGGTGTCCAACGATATATGAGACAGATACTGCGCCATTTCCTTTCCCCGAAAACCAATTATTAATTATGTTTATTCGTCGAGCTCAGACACCTTTTTATTCTTATTGCTTCCGTAAAAGAACTGCTGCAGGTACTCTCATCAACAGTATCAGGTTTTGTCTCTTGCCATGGCCACCAGGGGCTCTTGGTGTTGTTGCAACACTTTTACCATTTTACTGTTTTGAAAGCTTGGCATAGAATATAAACAAGCGTACTAAAAACAAACCCAGACACATCATTCGTATTTTTTAAATATGTTTTCAAACATCGTTGGCTGCATCTATCTTCTTTCATTGCTTCTACTTTTTGATCTTGGATAGCACTGCGATCGCAGGACCTGATTCTCATAGACCTATGTGGTGCCCGTGGGACAGGGGTATTATATGGGCAGGAATGAACAAAATGTAATTGTAATGGGACCGACAGGCGCAGCGCAGCGAAGAAGCGGACGAGTTCAAGCGGGACAACGAAGAAGCAGACGAAGTGCAGCTGGGTTTTTCGAACGACGCCTGTGAGTGTGCCCGTCGTGTCGCCGGTCAACCAAGATCAACCGACCTGTGCTTCAAATAAACGCCTTGGTGGAGGTGCTTCGGTTCCCGTCCCGGTCCTCATCCTGGAACTTCGAAGTGGAACGCTCCTCGTCTCCGCCACCATGCCGGAAGGTCCGAGTGAACCATCGCAGCCCATCCCTGCCACCGTACTCTGTCACGGGGTGCAGCGCCAGCGTGACCCGTCTCCATTTAGTGGCACCGATGACCAAGACGTCGACGATTGGCTGGCCTCCTATGAGCGCATCAGCACTTACAATCGGTGGGACGATTCCGTGAAACTTAGCAACGTCCTATTCTATCTAACGGACGTTGCCAATCTATGGTTTCGCAACCATGAGGCCGACCTTCCCACCTGGTCGTCCTTTAAAACGAGCTTCGCCGACGTTTTCGGCCGCCCCGCCGTCCGGAAGCTTCGCGCCGAGCAACGTCTTCGTGCTCGATCTCAGCTCCCTTCCGAGACGTTCACAAGCTACATCGAGGACATCGTTGACCTGTGCAAGCGTGTCAACCCCTCCATGTCCGAAGCGGATAAAGTCAACCACATACTTAAAGGCATAGCCGATGACGCTTTCCAGATGCTGCTGGCGAAGAACCCCACCTCCGTCGCTACCGTCATCCAGCTGTGCCAAAGCTTCGACGAACTCCGCAAGCAACGCGCATCTACGCGGCAGTCCGGCGCGCCTGCGGGGGGTCTTGCTGGCTTGGCCCTTGGTGGCTCATCTGCTGAGCAGTCCCTGTTCATGAAGCAGGTTAAAGACTTCATCCGCGAAGAGATCGCTCGCCAGCTTTCTCTGCTGCATCACATTCCCGACCCCGTCTGCCCTCCGCACGACCTGCGCCATCTCTCACTCCCACTATCCGTCGTGTTATTCAGGAGCAGGTCGCTGCAGTTCTGCCATCCAGTCCCCCACCGCCTCCTGTGGCAGCGCCGCTCACCTATGCTGAAGCAGTCACCGGTACACGGCGCTCGCCCACCTCTGCCGCCTACCCTAGCAGCCCGGCCTTTTATGCTCCACCGCCGTCTATACCCC
Source organism: Amblyomma americanum (assembly GCF_052857255.1). Classification (NCBI taxonomy): domain Eukaryota; kingdom Metazoa; phylum Arthropoda; class Arachnida; order Ixodida; family Ixodidae; genus Amblyomma; species Amblyomma americanum. The sequence continues at coordinate 160,765,348 of NC_135504.1, read as the reverse complement.
CGCCGCAGGCCCCGGTTCGTCGACCCCGCCGAAACCCTACGAACCCCTGGTGTACCGAGGACAATCGACCGATATGCTATTCCTGCGGTCTTCCGGGCCATGTCGCACGCTTTTGCCGTCAGCGATCTCCTCGTTCTGGCGATTTCATGCGCAATTTGCGCTACGATTCCGGGCCGCCCTTGCCTAATGTCTCTTCTGCCTCCTCTACACATCGCTCCCAGTACTCTACTCGCCGCTCGCCTTCCCCTCGTCGACGTTCCATTTCTCCGATGCTCCGCCGCCCGGACCCTCTCCCAGAGGAAAACTGACTGCCGCAGTTCAGGAGGCAAGAACTGCGTGTTTTGCCAACTTTTTAAGTCCTCCGTGTTCTCCTGCTAACGTGATTGAGGTGTCTGTTGAAGGCGTCCCCGTTCTCGCGCTCGTCGACACGGGTGCTGCAGTGTCAGTAATTAGTGATGCTCTTCGCCGCAAACTTCGTAAGGTGACAACGCCGCTGTCTGACTTTTCACTACGTACGGCCACCTCTCAGCGCATCCACCCCATCGCAGCCTGCACGGTCCGCGTTTCTATAAACGACGTCGCCTATACCATCGAGTTTGTTGTGCTGACCGCCTGCTCTCACGATGTCATCCTCGGCTGCGATTTCCTCTCGACCCACCGTGCAGTGATTGATTGTGCCCGTGCGGAACTTGAGCTTTCTCCCCTGTGTGATGTTTCGTTGCGTGACCTACCTGTGCGCTCCGCTAAGCTTCTTGTAGCTGCCGACACCGACATACCTCCCTCCTCTTCAGCCCTCGTTCCGCTCCGCCCCGACTCTTTCCTCAGCGGCCCTGTTCTTTTCACACCTACCGCAGCAGCCACTCGCCATCAGCGCCTCCTCATTCCATTCGCCGTTGTCTCGATTTCCGATGGCCACTGCGCCATCTATGTCACCAACCCATTTTCTTGCCCGTCGTTTGTTTTTCGCGGCGAATGCCTCGGCTCTATTGAAGAACTGGACCCTGCTCTTGCTTCCGAGTTCTCCGATACCCGTGCCTGCTCCCCAGTTACTGCCTTAGCCTGTTGTGCGACAGCGCCCGATCCGATTTCCATCGACGTCTTTCGTCGTAACATCGCTCCCGACCTTCCGTCCGCTTACCGTGACCAAATCTTGGAACTTCTCTGCCGCTTCCACAACTCTCTCGACCTTTCCCAGCCCTCCTTGGGGCGCGCATTGGCCGTCTCTCACACAATTGACACTGGTACCCACGCTCCCTTGCGTCAGCGACCGTACCGAGTCTCGCCGAGCGAGCGCCGCGTCATCCGTGACAATGTTGACGACATGCTTCGGCGCGGCATAATACAGCCTTCTCACAGCCCTTGGGCCTCTCCTGTTGTCTTGGTGACGAAAAAAGATGGCTCCATCAGGTTCTGTGTGGACTACCGCCGTCTCAACAAGATCACACGTAAGGATGTTTATCCTCTACCCCGAATCGACGACGCACTGGATTGCTTGCAGGGAGCGGAGTATTTTTCATCCCTCGACTTACGCTCCGGCTACTGGCAGGTCCCGATGGCAGCGAACGACAGGCCGAAAACCGCTTTCGTCACCCCAGACGGCTTGTATGAGTTCAATGTGATACCATTCGGCCTCTGCAATGCTCCAGCCACATTCGAAAGGATGATGGACACTATTCTCAGTGGCCTCAAATGGGAAACTTGTCTGTGTTACCTAGATGACATTGTCGTTTTTTCCAAAGATTTTCCTTCCCATCTGCACTGCCTTCAGCGCGTACTCACTAGCCTTACTGACGCCGGCCTCCAACTAAACTTGAAAAAATGTTACTTCGGTGCAACGCAGCTCACAATATTAGGCCATGTCATCTCCAAAGACAGCGTTCTACCTGACCCAGCCAAACTTCGCGCCGTCGCTGACTTCCCCAAACCAACCACCTTAAAAGAACTTCGCAGTTTTATAGGCTTATGCTCATATTTTCGCCGCTTCATCCGAAATTTCGCCAGTATCATCGCCCCTTTAACGCAGCTTCTTGCCGGCAGCCCGAACCTTTCGTCTTGGTCCCCCGCCTGCGATACCGCGTTCAGCACTTTACGCCGCCTGCTGGTCTCTCCCCCCATCCTTCGCCATTTTGATCCCGCCTGTCCGACAGAAGTTCACACTGACGCGAGCGGTGTGGGCTTGGGCGCAGTTCTTGCCCAGCGAAAGCCTGGGTATCCGGAATACGTCGTCGCTTACGCCAGCCGCGCCCTCACCAAGGCGGAATCAAACTATTCTGTCACAGAAAAAGAATGTCTCGCCATCATTTGGGCAATTGGCAAGTTCCGCCCTTACATTTACGGCCGGCCCTTCTATGTCGTCACAGACCACCACGCCCTATGCTGGCTATCCTCCCTCAAAGATCCTTCTGGCCGACTCGCCCGCTGGGCTTTACGTCTCCAGGAGTTTGATATACACGTCATTTATCGCTCCGGCCGCAAGCACTCGGACGCCGACGCCCTTTCTCGTTCACCACTCCCATGCGAGTCAACCTCTGCCCTCGTCTGTGCCTACGAATTCTCTTCGTTCAACATCCCTGCTTTGCTCTCCGAACAACTGAAGGATCCTTGGATCACCTCGCTGCTAAACTTCCTGAACACTCCCTCGCCGCATCATTCGACCCGGACCCTTCGCCGCCAAGCCCACCACTTCGCCGTTCGTGATGGCCTCTTAAGGCGCGCTCACACTAGCGGGAAGCTTCCCGCGCCGGCACAGCGTCAACGTCGACGCTGCCTCGCAGCTCCTCGGAATGACGCTCACACTACGCGCGTTTTCTCGCTGCGGTTGTCTTGGAATGTGGAGAGAGGAGGCGCTGAGGGAGGACCCGAACGAGCAGAAAGAGAAGGGGATAGTCACGTGACACTAGAGAAGACTGGAAAGCGCACCCTGCTAGCTCCCCTCCCGTCGCCCTGGCAAAGCAGCCGCCGAGTGCCCCGGCCGGCCGGGGCCGGCCGGCCGGACGCGCGCAGCCTCCGCCTCCGCCGACGGGGTCACTGAACTGGGACCGACGTCACGGTTCACGGTCGGCGCCCATTGGCTGTTCTGTCACCGGCACGGGAAAAATAGGTACCGAAAGGCGCGCTCACACTAGCGGGAAGCTTCCCGCGCCGGTATAGCGTCAACGTCGACGCTGCCTCGCAGCTCCTCGGAATGACGCTCACACTACGCGCGTTTGCTCGCTGCGGTTGTCTTGGAATGTGGAGAGAGGATGCGCTGAGGGAGGACCCGAACGAGCAGAAAGAGAAGGGGATAGTCACGTGACACTAGAGAAGACTGGAAAGCGCACCCTGCTAGCTCCCCTCCCGTCGCCCTGGCAAAGCAGCCGCCGAGTGCCCCGGCCGGCCGGGGCCGGCCGGCCGGACGCGCGCAGCCTCCGCCGCCGCCGAAGGGGTCACTGAGCTGGGACCGACGTCACGGTTCACGGTCGGCGCCCATATGCTGTCCTTAATCACCGGCACGGGAAAAATAGGTACCGAACCCATCGCTCCGCGGGACGGGAGAGCAGGCTGTCCGCGGGAGAAAAACCGGCTTGGGCGGGAAGCGGCACGCGGGAAACGCCCGGCGTTGCGCGTTTTCCCGCTAATGTGAGCGCCCCTGAACCCATCGCTCCGCGGGACGGGAGAGCAGGCTGTCCGCGGGAGAAAAACCGGCTTGGGCGGGAAGCGGCACGCGGGAAACGCCCGGCGTTGCGCGTTTTCCCGCTAATGTGAGCGCCCCTTTATACCGCCGTAATTACCTCCCCGACGGCCGGAAGTGGCTGTTGGTCATCCCTCGACACCTCCGTGCTACAATCTGTGCCTCTTTTCACGCCGGTGTACTGAAAACATATGCTCGCTTTCGTCAGCGATTCTACTGGCGAGGTATGTACCGCTACATACGTCAATACATTCGGTCATGCACCGCCTGCCAACGTCGCAAGAAACCTCCCCACCCCGCCGCCGCTCCTTTGCAGCCGTTACCTTGCCCTGGCCGTCCCTTTGACCGCGTCGGCATTGATCTTTATGGCCCGCTTCCAACTACTTCGGCTAATAATCGGTGGATCATCGTTGCCGTTGACCATCTCACCCGTTACGTCGAAACGTCGGCTCTCAAATCTGCTACCGCAAACGATGTCGCTCACTTCATTCTACGCAGTCTTGTTCTTCGTCACGGCGCCCCGAAAGAACTTCTAAGTGACCGCGGCCGTGTTTTTCTCTCGGACGCCGTCGAGGCCCTGCTCAAGCAATGCCAAGTCGTTCATCGCTACACCAGCGCCTATCACCCCCAGACCAACGGCATGACTGAGCGGTTCAACCGCACTCTGAGTGACATGCTCGCCATGTACGTACATACGTTGACACCGCCCACTCCAACTGGGATCAAGTGCTCCCGTTCGTCACGTACGCGTATAACACAGCTACTCAGACAACAACGGGGTTTTCTCCTTTCTTCCTCTTATATGGCCGGGAGCCTACATCCACCATGGACACCATCCTTCCTTATCACCCTGACCCTTCCGAGACCACCTTACTCTCCGAAGCTCACCTGTATGCCGAAGAATGCCGGCAACTTGCCCGCTCTTTCACCACACAGCAACAATGGGATCAGAAGCACCGTCGGGATTCCCCGGACCCTCCAGCGTCATACCCATCTGGCGCCCTCGTTTGGCTCTGGGTGCCTTCCTCCACTCCCGGCCTCGCCACGAAACTACTGTCTCGCTTTCACGGACCTTACCGGGTTGTACACCAAACTTCTCCGGTGACTTATATCGTTGAGCCGCTCGTTCCCTCTTCGGACCACCGTCGCCGGGGGCGCGAAACTGTGCACGTTGAGCGCCTCAAGCCTTACTATGACCCTCCCATCCTCTCCTCTCCGTAAGTCGCCAGGATGGCTCCTTTTTCGGAGGGAGAGTATTTGTAATGGGACCGACAGGCGCAGCGCAGCGAAGAAGCGGACGAGTTCAAGCGGGACAACGAAGAAGCAGACGAAGTGCAGCTGGGTTTTTCGAACGACGCCTGTGAGTGTGCCCGTCGTGTCGCCGGTCAACCAAGATCAACCGACCTGTGCTTCAAATAAACGCCTTGACATAATCAATTAATCCAGGCAATTTACACAGCTAGCGGAAAGAAGCTAAATCACACAAAGAATTACACGGTGCAAATATTTAATTATTAAAACAAACACTTTCAGAATGTCGCTTGTTACATGTACAAAAGGTACTGAAGTACATTCTGTCAGCATTAGAGTTCAGTTTTTTTGTGCAGATTGTGACAAGTATAAAAATGAACAGATTAGCGGCAGAGTCTAATTAAAATATTGGAAGTGACGGGACAGCAAGTGCAGTGAAATATGGGCTAGGAGGAAAGGAAAGCCCTTTTTGCAAGAAAATTATTTTCAAAGAAAAGAATAAAAATGAAATCTATGAAAGGAACACTGCTGAACGTTCATAATGCACCTTCCTACAACCAAGTAAAGTTGTCGGTTGAGCCGCCCTTACAAAAAAAAGTCCAGGAGGCGTCCAATCTTGAATTGTTATGCGAGATGGAAAATGAGTCAAACACCAAGATTCATAGTCCAAACAGGAGTGCAGGCTATGGAAAAATGATCATCAACTCCAAGAAATTTCATGAGGCATTATCAGCCGGAAATACTATGCAAACAGCAATCCAGAAAATAGGAGGTGTCTATTTTTACTAAAGTTTACGCCACACAAGGAAATCACAGGTTACACCTATGCTTCATAAATAAACATAGGCACTGTGTGGGCAGTCAAAGCGAAATTGTGGGAAGTTGTAAGAAAATTTGCTGCTCTTTCACAACAATGCCCTAACTCACAAGTCTTTCAAATTGCACTATCTGGGAATATGACTATGAAGATCAACCACTGAACCTGCTGTGCAGGCCTGTGTCCCGGTGGTTACTTTTTCTTCCGTAACATGAAGAAACCTCTGCACAGGCTACAATTGCTTGATGATAATGCAGTCAAGGAAGCAGTAACAGGTTTCCTCCTGCAGCAGCAACACATCTCTTTCTGTTGCTAGGAAAACCATAAGAGGTGACTTGAAGTTAGCGTGCTAATGCCAAGAAGGTTTGACTGATAAGTAGAAAGTCTAATTTTCACCTAATTACTTTTTATATATTTTGGCAGACAACAAACTGAGCACCCTTCGTATTAGCCTGGTCAGGAAATAACCGCGTGGATGCGCTCAGTGAATGTCTCCACTAACGCAGATTGTGAATGGAGTAAGAAAAAAAAGGGCATTTTTTCTTCTGCCATGGCTTTCAAGCTGATGATTGTTTCTTAAAGGACTGTAGACACCAAATTGTGGTTGCACGTTTCAGTGTTTTTAATGATGCACAAGCTTTTACTATACACGAATCCTCATGTCAAATTTGCCTATGACCGCTTAATAGTTTATAACCTAATTTATTTCTCGCCTGTTTAGGTTTCGATGTGAACAGTTCAGCTAAGGCTATGATGTCAAAGTCAAGTCTAGGTCATGTGACGGATAAAATACTGCGATATAATTGCTGCTTCTTCACTCCTTGCGATTCTTGTTTCTAAGGTAGGCTGGCTTTAGCGTCTTAGTGAATCAAAACGGCGAAGCAGCGATTATATTTCGGCAAATCTTTGCAGTGTTTGTTTCTTCATTCTTCAAAGCTGCCGGCCCGCCGCTTTATCGCTTTGTTTGCGATGCAAGACGCGACAAGATTTATCTCGATTGATCGCATCCAGGCAGAGCAGATTCTACGTTGTTCCGGAATGTTCTAGTTACTTTGCACGCTTCATCTCGAAAGTCCTCTATCAGCTTTAAACTGAGCACGGTCGAGAGCGGCGGGCATTCTGTTCGACGACCACCGAGCACGCATGTTGCTACGCCGCCGCCGAGTGATTCAGTCCATTGTGGGCGCAAGTCAGCCCAAATAAAAAACTTTGCTTAGAGGCCATTTTCGCTGTCATTCTGCTCCCCGGATTGCAGTCACTACTTCGTGAAAATATTGCAGTTTTTCATCTGTCACATGCCTTAGACGTAAAAACCATCGCTCGGCTGTTGAAACCAAAACCGAAACAGGTGAGCTGAAATTCGATTACAAGTTATACAGCAGCAGTAGGCAAATACCATATGGTGATCTGTGTATAGTAGGGTATTGCGCATCATTAAAAACAATAAAACAAGCAACAAGCAGCAAAGTGTCTATAGTCCTTTAAACAAAGGTACTTTTTGTCTGTTCGCTAACAGATAATACTGCAAGGCCTGAGAACCTAGACATGTAACCATAGTAGAATTCGAATAGTTTTCAAGTTTCCAATTAGAACCCACTGCCCCATCTCCTCATGCCAGAGACAGGAATTATCCTCAAGAACATTTGCAGGTGTAGTGAAAAGGATGTGTGTGAAACAAAATCCGCATGATTTATGTATGGGTTTGGTCACTTCAACGCCATTACCTGCTGCTCTGTGGTGTCTCCGTACCAAATGAAACAGAAGAATGAGAGTTTCGGACTTGAAACAATGAGATCATACAGAGATCATAAGACCATTCGACAAGTGCAGTGTCACCACCACTGTCACTGCCACCCCACTCATGTGGTGCAGCAGTATCTCCTTGAGCCATGCGCCCCTCACCCCTCTATTGTGATGCCACTGCATTAAAACAGTAACATACAGACTCAGAGGTTGTACAGAGGAAACAAAATATGATACTATAGTTGGATACAACTCAAGCAACAACGCGACTTTTGCCCCTCAAAAGACTTCCCTGCAGCTAGTAGTGTTAGCGCATTCTCATTATGTCGTAGATAGTAATCCCCTTAGACCTGCTAGATTGACACCACAGGGTATGGCAGATGAAAGAGGGTTCACCATCATCAACCTGACTACACCAACTTCAGCAACGAAGTCTTTTCCCGTATCCGTCCAATTAACCCAGCCTTGTGTAAGTTGCATCCACATAATCACCGCAAAATTCCTAACCTCATCCTGCCACCTGTCTTTCTGCAGCCCCCTCCTACATTTCCCTTCCCTTGGAATACAGACCGTTACCCTTGCCTTCACATGCCCTGCCCAGTTCTTCTCTAGTGAAACTATATTATCAGAAACGTACGTTTGTTCGCTAAGCCGCTCTGCACGTTTGATGTTTCTTAACGTTACACCTATCATTTTCCATTCCATAGCTTTCGGCGTTGATCGCAATTTAAGCTGAACCCTTTTTGTTGCCCACCACTTTATGCCCCATACGCGAGTACCGACAATATAGAGCTGTCATGTGCTTTCCTCTTAAGTTATACTGATAACTTGCCATTCATGATCTTAAAGTATGTGCCAAATGCACTCCTTCCCAATCTGATCAGTAGTCATTTCCATTTCATGATCTGGATCTGCGGACACTACCTGCCCTAAGTAGACGTATTCCCTTACCACTTGCAGTATCTCGCTACATATCGTAAACTGCTGTTCCCTTCGGAGGCTGTTGAACATTAACGTTACATTAGAAAATCATAGATTCCTCAGGTATTCTCCACTGAAATGGGGTTCGCCATGGCTTACTCGGACTAGCCGCGACATCACGAAAGTCACAAGACACCAACGGCTGAAGGGCCTTCTTTAAAGGGCATCTGCATCGGCTGCTTTTTTCTTGGGTTGTATACAACTACACTGCATTATATATATGCGCTATGAAGAAGAAGAAGGGCATCATCCTAGCCGCACTGCCATCGCTCAGAGCGAGCGCCTGCTCACCTGAACAGACGAGAGACTCGGTCGCCGCCGCGGTTTCGCCACCACCTGAGCGTTAACCTAAGCCCCCGTTACATTTGGTGGAGGTGCGGGGTGCCAAAAACACCACCATGACGACGGTCAGCTTGATCCGGATTTCCCACCCTGTTCACTCGTCTAGCTGTGGATCCCTTCCACTGCTCCCGGCCTCTCAAAAAAACCTCTTTCGAAATACCATGGCCCCTACAACGTCCTATAGCGCACATCCTCCGTGAACTACCTTAGTGAGCCCCTCACACCGTCTGCCGATCTCCGCCGACGTGATCGCGAGGCTGTGCATGTCCAACGACTCAAGCCATACTATGGCCCGGTTGTGTTGTCGGCACCATGGGTCGCGCCAGGATGGCTCCTTTTCTCTCTGGGGCCATTGTGAAGAAGGGCGTCATCCTAGCCGCACTGCCATCGCTCAGAGTGAGCGCATGCCGACCTGAACAGACGAGAGACTGTCGCCGCCGTGGTTTCGCCGCCGTCTGAGTGTTAACCTAAGCCCCCGTTATAGCGCCTACAGTCTACACTCAAGCAAATTTGGATAAATGCACAAAACTTAGGAAGGAAAAAAGACTTACCCATTCTTGACGAAACACAATCCTCGCCACTAGAGTCTGCAGACTCCAAGTATGAATCTGTTCAGCGAGTGCCATTTTTTCGCAGGCGTTCGCATGAGAGACTAGACTGTAGGAGATACAAGGCAGCAAAATGAGGCATGAAAAGCATCAAGGCGTGTACTTAAGTAACACTTCTGGCACACTCAGCCTACTACCAACACTGCTGGTTTCCAACAAAGTTTGCCTCGCGGAAACTCATGAAATGCATAAACCGGAATTTGTCAGTAATTTCAGCTCAAGACTCAGGCAAGAAACAAAAATTTTTGAAAACTGCAGACTCTCTCTCTCTCTCTGTAAAGTATTCTCCGTGACTACAACTCCATTAAGAATGTCTTCGCAGTAGGTGACTTGTTGCATTATTAACATTTCAATCAAAAGGGACGAAAGAAATAACAGTTGGGTATATGGTACTGTGGGTGATCCTTCTGAGCAGCTAGCCTGCAGTTTATAATGAATAAAAAGGTGGTTTCCTGGATCCTAACCTAGGCAAAATGTTTAGTAACAGGCGATCTGCAATGGGTACATGCAGAGGGAATAGTGCAAATGAACATGGACTGCTTTGGTACCTCGACTACTCTCTCTTTTGATGAAAGTTGAAGAACCCCTACAAATGAATTAATAACCAGCTAACTTACATTATTATGGTCTCAGGGGTTACAGTGCCATTTTTGAACTGCATCTGAAATTCACTTCGGTCTTGCTTTCCAATTACATATCCAAGACATCGTGATGTGGATATGAACTTAATCTAGTCCAATTTTTGTGGCATATTTTTTGTCACGTACAAGACATCACGATGTGGAATAAACTTCATCTAACCCAATTTTTGTGGCACGTTTTTTATTGTCATGAACAAAGAGCCACAAGTTCATCACGAAAAAGTAAGCAATTCATGTTCCGGCTTAACAATATTAAATGGGTTGAATTTCCAAGGCTCAAACGCAATAATATTGCTTACTTGAAATGTAAGACCTAGGCATCTTGATTTTTCAGATCTTATTTTTGGCTGTGGCTAAAACTACATCGTACAGATCCAGCACATTCATATTTAAGACGCGTCTCAGCGATCTGAAGGCTACGGCTAAAGGCATGCCGGATGTACCCAGTAACCCTGTACATTTTTTTTTTCTTCAGGACACAGCGCGACTGACTCGATCCTATCTGTGTTTTCCCAAAGAATCGATGCCACAATATTTTCCTAGCAATTTTGACTATGCGAAGCGGACACATTAGCATCACTAATCCAGTATGAGTTGTAGCAAAGAAGTGAAGTTGATACGCTTTGGTAGCGCGAGTGGCGGCACCACTTCTTAGATATGCCCTCGGTATTTAATTCCCGCACATCTGCTTGATTTTACCCTAATTGCCCTTCTAACCGCTTCTTTCATTGCGGCAGTTATATCTCTGATTTGAGAATATTTACCTGCTACCCGGAATGAAGCTATTGGGGTTGAGTATGCAAGCTTCTAGTGTATGCTATGCGTCCTGTTCCACTTTCACGACAAACGCCTGGCTACCTGTTGTAGAGCTTGCCGTTCACGGTTTGTTGCAATGGGATAAATACAGAAACACTCCTGGTTACCCCCATGTAATCATGATGTACATGTGTTTGCCAGTGTTTACACTTCAAGCAGGCAACTACTGCTCTGCGATGTCTCCAACTCTTATGGTGTCTTCGAATGGTCGCTTTAGATCGCTATAGAGTGCTCTGAGAGGCGACCGCACATTCGGCTGGTCGAAACTGGCCGCTCTGACTACATTCGGCTGGTTATTTCTGAGCGCTCGCCTCCAGCTCTGAGCGCTCTGACGCGCTCCGAGAAAAAAGTCGGAGCGGCTCGGAGATGAGTCCAAGCGACAGAGCCACTTCCGCCATTTTGCAAAAGCAGTGCGAGGCTTCGGCTTCCCCTGCGCGTAAGCAGAAGCAAGTGTAGGCTTTTTACGCAGTAGTAGCGTCCTTGCTGTGTTGTGTTTTGCGGGTGCCGCGCTGTGTGAGGCAAAATGTCCAAGAGACGCCGAATAACTACGCTAGGAACGCGGTCTGTGTAGCTTTCGCATGATAACAGCGATTCTAGCAGCAGTTCAGACGAGGACGGCAGTGCTATCCTCAAGGCGAGGTTCGAAAAATGAGCGTCCCGTGGGACGGAAAGCTGGAGTAGCGATCGATACATGGTAAACGGCGACCGCGATGCAAACTGTGTGCGGCCACGTGCGGCTAAAGTAATCAAAGGACCTTACCTGCGGCTACTGTTGACATCATCAGCGGGGCCGCGTAGTGGCTCCGGAAGTTGCGTCCCTCTTCTCCCTCCTGCGCTTCCGCTCTAAAAACTCGCGGACCATTCGGCTTGACTAGTCTCGCTATGCGCTCAGAGCGAGACTGGCTCCCACGCTGCCAGATCCGAACCGGATCGCGGGAGCGACCAGTCGAAGACAAAATTATTGAAGTACATAACTTTTTTCTTCAACGCTGTGACTAGGGAAGAAAAAACTGAATAAGAATGTTCTGAGTTTCTCGAAAGCACATCTCTTTTCTTACCTGCATATCCCAACACCCTACAAGGGCATCGCTGCCAGACTCTACCCTCTTCCTCGCCATCTGCTCAATGGCAGACTGTAGTGCCTTGAGGTGGCCACAAGCACCTTTGTCTTGACTTCGTCAGCCAGTTAGTCGGCACTGCACCGACTGAATCCATTTCTTTCGTGAACGCTACCACGCAGAAAAGGTACTGCGGCTTTGGCCTCTTCTTTTTTCTGACACGCAATTATGCAAGGTAAAGCCAAAAATATGTAGAGCAAGCTTATGCTTGACTCGTTCCACACTGCTCTTGTCGACACTCGCGAAACTTTTCACGCGTCAGGCGTATTCACACTCGTTAAAACATTTAACGTTCCCGACAGGAATAATATGGTCCAGCATGACCACTAGGCTTAAAAATGCGGGTTATGGGGCTTAATGTCCCAAAGCGACTCAGGCTATGAGAAACGCCGTAGTGAAGGGCCGCGGAAATTTCGACCACGTGGTGTTCTTTAACGTGCACTGACATCGCACAGTACACGGGTCTCTAGAAATTCGCCTCCATCGAAATTCAGCCGCCACGGCCGGGATCGAACCCACGTCTTTCGGGTCAGCAGCCGAGCGCCATAACCACTGAGCCACCGCGGCGAGTCTCTCAGAAAAAAACAAACGCGGAAGCCATACTGCCAACATGCAAACATTCCTTGCATTACTAGCAAACCATGTAACACGCCTAAGTAGCCGCTTAACATTTTACGTGGACCTCACAGCGATCCAGGACCAACGTCGTGAATGCCGTTCCAAAGTCTTCCAACTGCTCATATGTCAGTTATCGTTGCAGTCGACAAATGTAGAAAACGGCCAACCGCTTCAAAGCAAAACGCGGCACTACGGTGGAAATATACCGCGTTGTCAGAGCCCGCGGTTGACAGCAAGGCGGTTTTCACATGTTAGGATTGTCAGCATGCACACACGCTAGTCATAATGCACCCGAGAAGTGCAAGAGAGATTTTATGTATAACTACAAATTGCACACAAGCTTATAGTTTAACCACGTGAGCCAGGCACTCGAGCGCAGTGGTGCAGCTCCATTGTAGCCTTTGTATGTCAGGAAGGCATTTAATACTGTTCATCATGATATTCTCTGTGAAAAGTTGTTTTGCTATGGTTTTCGTGGTCCTTTTCAAATGTTACTAAGAAATTATGTGTCTCAGCGATCTCAAATGGTGGAACTTGGACCTGTGCAAAGCAGAATTATAGACTTATATAGTGGGGTTCCCCAGGGATCCATCTTATCACCTCTCTTATTTAATCTCTATGTTAATGACCTCCCCAGCATTATAACTTCATCACAGATTTACCAATATGCAGATGACACCCTCCTCATCTCATCTAATACAGATTTTTCTTGCGCACTCCGTCAACTTCAACAGGACGCTACTAATCTATATGATTGGTTTCTATGTAACCTGATTGATATAAACCCCCAAAAAACTCATCTAGTGTGTTTTAGAAATGCACACAAGCCAGTCCCGAAAAACGCTGCGGTTTTTTTGCACAGCTCCAGTTGCACTGCATGTTCTTGCTACCCCATTACATGTGTTCCGTCCGTGAAATACCTTGGCATTTACTTTGACAGTGATTTATCCTGGAACACGCACATGGCACACCTCAGTAAGAAGCTTAGAGGCGTCGCATGCTTGCTCTATGCTCTAAGGGCCTACCTGCCATTTGCCATAAGACGTTTAATTGCACAGTCTTTGGGGTATTCTCTGCTGAGATATGGCATGTGCTGTTTCTTCAACTGTTCTGCAACATGCAAAAATAGGATAAACCGTATTCTCAAGAATATGGCTAAGAGTGTCATCTATTCAATACCCCATAAACAGCAAAGTGTATTCTTTTCTTCAGGTCTGCCTTCGTTTGACATTGTGTTCAAACAAATCACTGTACTCAGATATTTCTGGAACTCTGACTTTCGGTTCCACAACGTTAAACCAATCCCATTAAGAAAAGTTTCTCGATATATTGTCCCTGCAGTGCGAACTCATTTTGGTATGTCTATGAGGTCATATTATATCCCATGTATATTCAATGAGATGCCTGATAATGTTTTCAACTTGAACACTCGCAGACAGTTACGAGATGCTATTGCCGAGCTTGAACAGCTCTAGTGCATATGTTTTAATGTACACAAAACAAAGAATTGATTTGGTAACAGAGGTTGTTGCTGCTGCCGGACGGCGCCCTACAAGCCCAATTGAGGCTTTGGCGCGTCCGCGTCTTGTATTGTTTCTTTGGAGTGAATAAAGTATTTATTTATTTATTTATTTAATTGCGTGTGGTCCCATTTCCACGTGTAGCATCCAAAGTGACTACTGAAAACCAACGCTAGTGCTGAAAAAAATTTACTTACCTATCTTGGAAAGCAGTCTTCCACAAAACGGATGATGAAGCTGACAAAGCTGGTGCTTCACGCTGGACTGCACGCACTGCACGCACCTATACAAGCTCGAACACTGGCACGGCAAGCACACGGGGAAGAAATTTCAAATACGAGCCGTGTTTTTACGTGTCACTGCGCTTAGTAGTCCGGGTCGGAAGTTCCGGTTTGTTTCCTTACCGCTGGCCACTGAAGACCAAACGGTTGTCAGCACAATTCCTTGAGCATCTACAGTTTTCCACCAGTATTTTAATTTATCGGCATAATGAGACGCAAAATTTTCTGTACAAATTTCTCGGCTAGGTATTTATCCCCGTCATTATTCGGATTATATTCTGCCACGGAATGACATTGGCGCTTCGGTCTTCCAACCTTGTATATGTGAATAGATCATATGTTTACTCTTTTTAAAGAGAGCAGTCGCTGGCGCCACCATGACTACACTGTACAATGACCATTCTCTGAAATCATTTTTAATGCTTTCTTTCTAAATCTGGTTGACCATTCTCATGAAATCCTTATGATTCTAGTTATTTGCTGGCGTCTAAGATTTCTTCACCTTCTACTAGTAGTTTATCAAAGCAACACCAAATAGAAGGAAATAATGTGGCTGGCTGCGGCATTGAGTGCAGACACCAAATTTTGGCTGCATATTTTCTTCTTGTTAGTGATGCGCAAGACATTTTAGCGATGTAGTAAATCACAACGACGAAGGCGTACTTACACCGCAGTCTTTTCATTCCTAGCATCACCACTACTGAACTTGGACGACGTACACATTTTTTTCGCCACTCTGTTGTTGAAACCGAAAGATATGAATGGCGGATGCCAAATGGTGATCAGTGTATAGTAATTTTCTTTACGCATCATTCCAATGAATAAAACACTGAAATAAAAGTTATCTATCTGTTATCATTATCAGCCTGACTACACCCACTGCAAAGGCCTCTCCCGTGCCTCTCCAATTAACCTTGTCCTTTGTCGGCTGCGCCCACCCTATTCCTGTAAATTTCTTAACCTCATCCGCCCTCCTAACCTTCTGCCGCCCCTTTTACGCTTACTTTATCTTGGAATCCATTCCGTCACCCTTAAAGACCAGCGGTTATCTTGCCTGCGCATTAGATGCCCTGCCCAAGACCATTTCTCGATTTCGACTAGCTGATATCATTCACCTGCGTTTGTTCCCTCACCAACTCTGCCGCTTCCGGTCTCATAACGTTACACCTATCATTTTTACATATTTCTAACAAATATACCCAGCAGAAGGACGCAGACAGACACACAGAACGACGCTGGGTCGTCCTGTGTGCCTCTCTCTGTGCGATTTTTTTTATCTTGCCTTTAAAAAAAGCTCTCTATATATTCCTTTAAACACACGAGCTACTGCCTATATTGTACTAACATGGTCAGGGAAAGAACGAGAAGTACACCAGTGATACGAAAATTGCTTTTTCAGGAAAGGAAAGCGCAGTATCTGTCTCAATTCTACGAGGACACTTGAACCGCGATGTAATGGAAGAGAGGAAGGTGGGAGTGAAAGAGGCGCCGTAGTGGAGGGCTCTGTCATAATTTCGACCACCTGCGGACGTACATGCACAGATACCGTTTTGTGTTTCGCCTTCATCGAAACACAACCGCCGCGGTCGGGCTGGAACCTGGGTACTCTGGTCAGTAGCCCAGCGTCAGCCACCGCGGCGGTGCAAGTAGACCCAGACCGGCGGTGCAAGAACACCAGACCGTATAGTGATACTGCTCTGTCTGGCATCGACATGCCAAAGCGTCTCAATAGGATGTATGTTCAGTCATATCTTCCTGGGTATATTTTTGTTCATATATCTGTGAGCTCTGAAGGCACCTTAGTTCCAATCAAACAATAAGTACTGAGTTTCAAATCGTGATTTCTTGGTATAGCTTCGCGGCCGTGCAGCGGAGCGCAACCTACGGTGGTCGGCTGCATATATGCATAAAAAGGCGACGCCATGCCCCTATGAGTTCGCGCCTTAGGCCATGTTGCACATATTGCAAGTTGCTCAAAAGTGACCACACAGTGCACTCAGTGTTCGGAAACTTAACAAAGAAGAATCAAAGGCAGTTAGTGAATTAGTTAAATAAAGCCAACCACACTTGTGCTATAAATGTTCAACAACATATGACAGTCGAGGTTCAGTGCGTGCATTAGTGGGATGAACGAATATTGTACACAAAACTGCCGTAACGTGGGAGAAACACAGAGAAGCACGAAACACATTCCTGTGTTTAAACTCTCGTCTTCTTGTTGTTTTGAGTTCAAAAAATATCGTAACAGTCGAGGTGGGAATGCAAAAAATATTTTCGTGTGAATGGTAATTGTCTGTACACATTAATTTTGAGAAGACGTTCAGTAATCACCGAGCGCTGTGTAGAAAAGCGAGAGTAGACGGTTTCCAGCGTCCAAATACCGACTATCCATCCACATTTAAGAACCTTCCGACCTCATTTCGGAGATGGGCCACTGCAATTCAAGTTTTCCAGGTTGGCAGGAGCAACACGGATATATTGTGACGCATCAAAGGGCACATGCAGCCGTACCCCAGAACGCTCCCTCTTTGATCACCTCGACTTCGTCGTCTCGCTTCGCTCCTGCATGTCGATCCTCTTTCTCTTCTTTGCGGCTCCTCTATGAAAATTCAGGGCGAGCTTAAGTGCGCGAGGCGAAAGCCATTCTGAACCCACTTTGGCTAATAATGACTAATCACTAATTAATGAGTGCTTATTGGGCAGCACGGCTGCAAATTCAGGAACACTAAGGGGGACGTTAATGATCGTTTCTGTTTACATTTTTCGTTTGTTCTTTTTATTTTTATTTCTTATAACTTTTCTTTTTTGATTTTTGATTTTTCGTCAAGTTCTGTATGTATGTCTATTTTTAACTTTTATTTTTAATCAGTTACTAATTAATACCTATTAGGAAGTAATGGCTGATCTTTAATTGATGACTAATTACTAACCGCCCATTACTTAGTCATTGCAAAGAGTATATGCATTATAGCAATTATGCTATTGATAACGTCATAGTGTGACAGAATTCGTGGACGGAGGGACGGACGGACAACGATGAGCTATTAAAGGCTTTCTTTATTACTACAAGTTTCGTTGGTTTTATTTTTATTTATTTTTATTACTTTTCCCGTTCCTTATTTTATTTTTATTTTATTTTTATTATGTTCGTTGACTTTTTTATGCTTAATAAGCCTTTTCGCGCGTTGACATCGTTTTTGATCCAATCAGTCATAGAAAACCTCCTTCAAACACAAAACTTCAATACCTAAAGAGCTGCACTCAAACTTAGCATTGCCGAGTACTGTAATCGTCGGTCAGTTCCTGGTCGCCAGAAAACGTCATGGAGGGGCTTTAAGCCCATGTAGCATTGAAGAACTTTAAGTAGCCTACAATTTGCGATTTACTTATTGAGCGTGATCTGAATTTTGCTCATTAATTGGGAGCATAAACAATGCAAGTTTCGTCTGGATCCCGGCACTGTGGATATTTGCCAGCTTGCTCCTCTAGTAAATCAGTTACAGTCATGGTGGACGAAAATAATTTAGCAGTAGAAGCTCCATTAACTTAATGAAAGTGACCACTCTTCCGCTTTGACTTCGCTTCCCAGGTACCTCAGTCCAACCGCACGTACTTCCGCCACTTCCGCTTCTACCATTTTTCTTTTTTCGCGCAAGCCGATGACCGCTGAGCCGGCTGCGCAGAAGAGCCGATCGCCTCACCTACCTTCGAAGAGCTCCAGCTCGTTGCGCACTCCGGTTGAGTCTTCTCGACCGCACTCATTCTAATTTGGAATGGCCAGTAAGTGGCAGAAATACCGGCAGCTCAACCGGGAGGTCAGCGAATTTTTGCCGCGACATTTCCTCCCCCGCCGAGGGTAACCTTGGGCCTTCCACGACGGCACTCGAAGACAGTGAAATCGATGCCGACAATGCGGACACACGCAGAAGGCCCGAAGAATGCTCTGAAGCATCCGCAGGACGAATAGGCGTTTCTGAATGCTTTCACTTGCCAGCCGATTCTGATGAAAGTGCAAAATATTTGTGTTCGTCCGAGGAGGATCCGTCTACCGCGCAATAAGGCACAGAAGCAAGCCCCTCAACGACAGATGCTGCACGAGAGCTAGCGGACATAGCTCAGAAGCATTCACTCACCCATCCGGCAGTCAATGACCTCTGTCTGCTTTTGCGGCGCCTTGTCCATCCGCTACCTCGTGACACTCGCACGTTACTGACGACTGAGCGAAAAGCTGATGCTCTTAACGACTACGGGCATTTTGGCCTACGAAGTCAGATGGTTGAAAGAGTGAAGGACGGTCTTCGCGATGTTGCAGGTACTAACGTTGACCTCCATGTGAACATCGACGATTTACCGGTATTCAAGAGCTCTTCGCTGGGCTTCCGGGTTTTGCTGTGTTCTATGGCGAATGCAGTTGACAGCCGACCATTTGTTGTCTCTATCTATTGTGGCAAAAAAGAAGCCGACAAATATTAAATAGTTTTTGCGACCATCTCTATAAGAAATGAAAAGTGTGGAAGCTTTTGGTGTCATCATCAAAGGTGTATATCCCAGTGTTTCACTTGCTGCAGTAATCTGTGATGCGCCAGCCTGTTCGTATGTCAAATTTACCAACTGGTACTGGTTATTACGGTTGTGACCGCTGCACACAGAAAGGACAAAGAATTGAGCACAGGAAAACATTCCCCATGAGTGCTGCTTTCAGGAATCGAATCGCAGAGATGATTCTTTCGACAAAATGGCCGACGCTGGCCACCACCACGGTGCAAGTCCACTTTTAGAGTTGCATGTGGACGTAGTGAAACACTTTCCGGTAGATTACATGCACACGGTGTGCTCGGGAGTGGTCCGTAAGTTGCTGCAGACGTGGACATTGGACCAATGCCGCATCGTCTCGGCGCACAGCAGCAGAGCATTATGAGTGCCAAGACTGCAGCAAACATGTGTGCCGTCAGGATTTGCTTAGCAGCCCAGAGGCCTTGATGAATTGTACCGACGGAAGGCAATGGAGTTTACGTCCTTCCTTCTCTACACTGGCCCTGTGGTGCTACGCGGTTTGCTGCACGACAACCAATACAAACACTTCCTGTGCCTTCATGTGACGATGTGCATTCTGCTCAGTGATGTTCTTGCGACAGAGATGAACAAGTTTGCCTCAGATCTGAAGTATTTTTCACAGCAGTGTGGGGTTCTTTATGGACCCGAGTTTCTGATCTACAATGTACACTATGCTGTGTTACATTGCGGATGACGCCTTAATTTATGGTCCGCTGGGCAATGTTAGTGCCTTCCAGTTTGAGAACTGTTTGGGGTGAGTTAAACGGTTTTTGTGCACCAGCAGAAAGCCACTTGGACAGGTGAGCCGCAGATTGTCCTAGTTGGCTTATTCACCGAGAGAACTCCCACCGTCTGTGCGCCCGACAGATGTATCATCATTGAAAGGAGGTGTAGAGAAGGGCTCGTGTTGCTTACTAAGCAATGGCAGCATTGCCAGTGTGAGAGAGGTTTCTCCGAAGTTTCTTCTTGGCCATGAGTTTCTTCATGCAAGGAATTTCTGCTATGCTCCGCTTCCATCAGAACAGCTCAAGATTTTCCGCACAGAGAATGCTTCACATGAGATAAGGATGTGGCCTGTGTGCTCATTCTGCTTGAAATGTGTGAAAGTTGTGTGGAAGACTGGGTTTATTTTGTTTTCTCTCCTTCATTATAATTAATAGCTAATACTATATTACAGTTTATCTTGAGCATCGTGTTCCATCTTCATTGCCAGCAGAAGTTTATCATAGTAGAAGTGTGTTCTCAGTGTTGTTTTCCGCTCCATTATTATAATTAGCAGAAGTGTATCTTGGCTTAGTGTATCATAGGTATTAGCTGTGTATTTTGAGCGTTGTTATATCATAGCTGTATTACCTGAATGTTTTGCTTAACTGAGCGTTGGGGGTTGCAGGCAGTAAAAATAGCATTTATTGTTCTGTTCAAACACAATAGTTGCTTTTGTGTATTTTCTTCATGAGTTGTAGTGATAATGGCGGAATACATATGTTGCCTATGCTGTTTCGGTTACAGACACGTGCTTCATGTCTTTCTAATGTCTACTGAACTGAGGACATCTTTTGGTTAGTGTTCACAGATATGCTATCTCGGTCTGGCCTAAATAGGTTTGGTTGAGGTGAACACACTGATGGGTTGTTGAGGAAAAAACCACAACTTCAGACAGGATGTAAGACCACTTTTCTGTCTTGCTTCCTGTCTCAAGTTGCGGTTTCTTTTTAGTCTGCATCATGTCTGACCAAGTGGCCCAAAACTTCCCCTTGTGAATCATGGGTCAGCTGCATAGCAAACTGAGAGGCGACACGCTGTGTAATGTGGGCTGTCTGCTTAGTGTTAACCGCGGTTGCAGGCCGATGAGCATGACACGTTGCTTCGCTCGCATTGCAGCACAGCCGATGCATTGTTGGTGTAGCTGGGACAATCTATGCAGGTTTCTCGGGCCATAAATAAAAGCCCTCTTCTCATAGGGTTATCTCTATCTCCAAAGCTTCCGTTAGCACAGCCCTAATATGTCTTGCTTCTGCTATTATTTGACAGCATCAGTTTGCACAAAATCGGTGTTCAATACCACTTGTCTGGGTTGCCAGTGCCCCTTGTGTTACTACTTTACTGTTATAGTGCCTTCTTATCTAGTACTAGTTAGGCTGCATGATTTCCCCTCTTTCACTTTATGTGCTACGTAAATGAAGTGTTTTGGTGGAGCGCGTTCCAACTTTTGGTACTCGGTGCTTTTGTGCTTATTGCAGGCTCTGTGTTATTTGCCTGTGCACACTGTCACGGTCGTCACTGTGTCATTTGCCAAATAAAATTGTTGGTGGAGGAGCCGGGTGTACGATTGCGCCATGAAGCTTGAAGTAGTCCGACCGGCACAGAGTCACATAGGATAGCTAGCGCTCCTTTCGTAGTCATGGTGTCACCCTGATACCCCGACATGTTTGGAATTGATGACACGGATGTTGATGACTCGCTCTGCTCATACGTGCCAGTCATCATCTATAACATGCTTGCCAAGAACATTATCGAGCCTTCCCGCAGCCCTTGGGACTAACCAATCATCCTCTAAAAAATATGGCTCTTGGCAGTTCTGCTTGGATTACCGACACCTGAATAAGATTAACCAAAAAAAGATGTCTAGCCATTGTAACGAATCAATGACACCCTTGATTGTATCTAAGGTGCCAAATTATTCTCCTCCACTGGCCTGTGCTCTGGCTGTAAGCAAATTGCCATGGATGAACAAGACCGTGAGAAGACGGCATTTGTTGTGCCTGCTGGACTGTAGGAATTTAAGGGTATACCTTTCGGCTCATCCAATGCCCCTGCCGCCTTTGAACACATGATAGGAAAAAATAGCCCCACCTAGAGCCTTAGCAGCACTATTATCGTTATGCTCGCAATATACATTTAACTGGATCTTTGTGACCGGCATATTCCTTTCCCGTACGTTACGTTTGCAAAGAACTCTTCCGTTCATTGCACTGTGGTTGCTCCCTAGTCTATCTTTTATACGGCTAAGAGCCCCCGTTGCCTGTGGGAACTGCTTCCTACCTTTACTGCTCTACTTTCTGAATATGCCCACGACGTTATTGCCTGTTCCGACCAAGCCCACCATGTAGCATGCTCCCGACTACTCGCCTCACAGAAATCACAGCAGGACTATTACAACCGCCTTCACCACATGGTTTCTTTCACCCCTAGCATCCTTGTCCTGCTTTGGTCACCATCTCGCTGCATCAGGCTCTCTGTGCGGTGCTAGGTCATTGCCGTCACCTAGGAGATCACCCCGGCCATCTTGGAGACTACCTTCGACCCACCTCAACCTGATATTGTGCACCTCTTGTGCTTCTGACCTTACCAATCGCTGTGCCCTGATGAGCCCCAATCTGACTACACTGCGACTATGTTTTGTGCCCAGAGGGCCATGCTGCGGATAATCAGTGACATCGAAGTGACAGAAGTGTTTCAGGGGACCATATTCCTGATCTCAGTGCTCGCTGCTTTTGTGCTCAGTGCGGGTTCTTTGTTCATTGCCTGTGCACCATGTCCAAATCATCACTGCATCTTTCGTCACGTACCGTGTTTACTGTTGTAAGGCAACTTGAATGTAAGTCGACCTCTCCGCCGCTAAATATAACGTCCGAAACAAAAAAGGGACATGTTTCACAATGAAAATTTATTATCCAGAAGCTCCGCACTCGTGTCGTCCTCACTGGTGGTGCTGTTGTCATCACTGCTGCGGCCCACAACACATTCGTCATTGAGTGAAATTCCACACTTTGCAAACAACTGCATCATGACATCATGTGGAACAGCCGCCCATGCCGAGAGTATCAACCCGCACACAGCCACCCAAGAGGGTGTATTCACGCACCCTGCCTTCCAAAGAGCGTCCAGATTTTGTCCCACGGAAATCTCTTCGCTTGGCAACACAGTCGAAAATTTTGCGCCACTGCCACCGCCACTCCCAAGCACCACCCATTCAGAAACGTTGAACTGGTGGCCACTCGTGAAGTTTTTTGTTTCTTCTACAAAAATAATGCGCGGCCTGCAGTGAATAAACACCAAATGCTTTTTGGACCGGAGATATTATGATGATTGACGAAGCACCTGGCTGGCACTCAAGTCAAAAGTGCCAACACCAAGAACTGAAGAACATACCTAACGCTTGAAAAACGCGTATTCAGGACAGAGCTTAAAACATGTACTCCGAGAGCACAGCACAGGCATTGAATCATTAACAACGTGTGGATTTGTGGCAAAAAACTGCCGGCATTATAAGTTTGAGCCGACCAACGGTGCTACACATCTGCTTGGTAGGGGAGGCGCCTAGTTACAATGGGAAATCTGTAAAACCTTCCACATTATACGGAAGATGAAAATTGTTTATCAAGCGATATATTGCTTTGTCACGAAAGCAGAGGGGATATGTAAGTGGCAGTCTGCCTTTTGTGTTTAGAAAGCAAAATCTTTTGTATTTTTCCTGTTTTTCTGTTAATTCCAGTGCAGTGTACACATGTTCTATTGAACTCTACTTGAGGATCTTTAATCAAGGTAATAAATTCAGTTATCTTTTTATTGCACCTCCTCTCTGCTTTTGTTCGTCCCCACCTGAAGTGGTAATCTTTCATTGTAGAATGATATTTATGCAATTCAGATATATGTAATGTGGGCAGCTTTGCTAGTCCAAAAATGATGCTTAGTCTATGAAGGATATTGTAGTAAAGGGTTCCAGATAAGACCAGCTGGAGCCCTATAATGTGCACGAAAAGTGCAAGGCAAATGATTGCGATTGGATTTTGCGTCTATAAAAATGCTGCTACCATATCTGGACTCCATCTCACGATCATAAGCTTTTCTACTACATGACATACACGGGCAAAATTAAGCGCTGAGGATAGCAGTTTGGCAAGACAACTGCACATATGAACTAGCCTGCGCTCTTTCTACCTTCTTTCGATCCATCTTTTCTTTCCGGGAAGTATTTACTCATGAAAGAGATGACTATAATCAATGATTTGAAAACTGACGAGCACATGTTCATCGCAAATGCACCCTTGAATTAATTTTTAATATGTGATCTGGTTTGGTGCACTGCACAGCAAATTTAGCGAATTATAGACAAATTTTGGGGGGACTAAACATTTTAATATATTTTTTCACGTTAATATAAAAATTTGCAGTGTAGACCATGGCAAAGTGGAAATTCACAGATCCCTTTGGTTTTAACTTTTTCTTGCCATGTCACTATAGGCAATGATCAAGACAAAATCTCATTTTCCCCATTCATATATTTCCTTTCCTGTCCATTAAAATTTTAATGAAAGTATGTATAAATGCGACGATGATGCCTTCATTTTATCTCTTGTGCTTTCCAATGCGACAGTGCTCCGTCGATGCGTCTTACCATTTGTTACATTGTATGAATTACTGTGAAGGAAACTTTCTGTGCAGAATTTGCCATATCGAAAGCCACCTTCAGCACGTTTTGGTCGACTGAGTACAAATATGTAGTACCAGCTAGCTTTCAGCACATTAGCATTTCTACTTGAAAATACATATGTTACTTCATGAGACGCCATTATGCATCTTATAACCCGCTCAGGACTTCAGAGAGCATCAAATTATGATAAATAAAATGCACGTCTGGATGGCGCAGTTGGGCCTTCCAAAATTTTAACAAATAACAACTTCACTGCAAACTACTCTACACAGAAGCGACCTGAACATTTTTTGTGAGCATATTGTTTTTTCCTCACAATTATTTATTGCAGACAACTTGCTTTATGAACAGTTTTACTGAGGAACCTAGTGTAGATATTAACAAGCCACAACTGGTTATAATATTCATTTTGCATACAGTAGAAACAGCTCATTGTTTCGCTGCTGTCTTTATAACTTTTCCTTTATTTTTTGTTCACATCTATGCCATTGCTTCACAATGGCATTACCATGATATGCCATTGCCAGCCTTATTCTAATATTATTGATGGTTTTAAGTAGACTGCACATTGCAAATCTATAAACTCACTGAAACACCCAGGCGAGGAAAGGAAATACTTAGGCATAATGTAGAGTTTGGCGCCAGCAGCTCTCGAGAAACATGGCTAGCTGTCTTGCGATCCATGACAGTGTAGCGGCACTAAATTGCCATAAGTGTTGCGCCGTCTCGGCTTGCAACACGCGCTGACTCCGGCTGCGCGAAGAAACGCACTAAGGAAAATAAGAGCAGCTTCACACCTGGTTCTTAGCTTGTTTTTTTCGTCCGCATCGCACTCGTCTAATTTGTAGGGGACTCTACAGTCTCCGCCGCTTTAAACTATAGGGCCGGACCTTCCAGCACACCGGTCACAGTGGTTCTCTTGGATAAATTTTAACACATAATATCATTCACATTTTGGATTTCTATAACGTAAACGCCACGGAGTACATTCTGAATATAAGGTGTGAGCTAGCCACGAAGAATATTAATTGTCATGCAATTGAGTGCTGCAAACTGAGCTGTTCATTCTGCACTTTTGCCATGCCTAGTATCCATATATTATTTCTTTTGTAAAAATCTAATTAAGCTTATTAGCATCTGACGTGCAGTGTTTCAAAGCACCTCATGCAATTAAGGAAACAATGAATAACTGCGGACAAAGGACGGGACAAGCGAGAAGAATCGCACAAAAAAGAACGTGACTAGGGCCTGACAAATGTGTTAGCGAGGCTTCCATACACCTGTAGTGCAAGGAGTTGGAGTTTCTTGGTTTTACGTAATGATTATGGCTTTTGTCTTTGCGGCTGGTGCGCATGCGCTTTGTTGTCGAAGGAAGGAGGCGTAGGTGCTATAAACCAGTTGTTAGTCTGCGCTTGTCTCGTGTGATTGTTCTCTCTTGTCCCGTCCATTTTGCGCAGTTATTCATTGTTTTCATAATGTCGTACCAACTGGCCCCTCACCGCACTCTTTTAGATTACACCTCATGCTGTAGTGAATGTTACAGTAATCATCTGCGCCATCCCAAGTGGCATCCTATCCATTTCTGTTCATCTGCTGTTTTTGTTCAGTTGATGGGCTATCATTGCGGCATCTTTAACTCACAGATTTTGTCAGATCTCATTGCTCATTAAAATTCTGAGTAGTGGAATACACTCTTGTTGACAACTACAAAAGACCAAAAAATCACAGCTGAATTGACATCATGCTACAGATTTCTGAATTATTACTCTGTGCATTGACTTAATGGCTTACCGTGTCAACTGTTGACGAAGATATGACCGTTATCTAACATCTTTGCAGAGTTAGTGAATGATCCTGCAAACTGCCGGGATTCTGCAAATAGCATGAAAAATGAATTCGTGGCCCCATACAAAGCAGTGCACCGTTAACAAATTTTACACGTCGGTGTTTGAGCGAGGGGCTTGCTACAAATTTGGAGTTTCAGGCAATCTAGCATGCTAAAAGATCGCAGGCAAGCCCAACTTGGGCGGCCCATGTAATACCCAGGCGGATGCCACATGGGCTCTGCACGGGCTATACAAGCTGGGCTGGAGCCCTCTAATACCCACATAGGGTCTCGGTGAAGTAGCTTGGCTGCCTGCAGAAAGAACGCGGGCAGGCCCAACTTGGATGACCACTTAATACCCTAGCGGGTCGCACATGGGTTCTGGAGGGGCAAGCCGGTGCATGTGTCCATGTAATACATATACATGGCGGTTTGGTAGGTATATGCGTGTTCTAACTTTGTGTAGACCAGCGCTATGGGATGATAGGCGAGCTGCCCAAGTTGGGCTTCCACCTAGTTTTCCTGCACTGAGCCCAACTCGTTTTCAAGTTTGAATTGTTGCTGGCAAGCGACATATGCGGGCTGAACATAGCAGCATGGGCTCACATTACCCCAGAATTAACAATATGGGGCCCTAATTGGCTTTTCCTGGGCCAGCCCAAATTGTCTGCCCACATGATGCCCACAAAGGTCCAAGCTGGGCCCAAGACAAGCTGTCCAAATTAGGGCTGCCCGTCCTGTTTCTGTGTATAGCCCAGTTCTGCATCAAATCAGCCCAATCACAGCCCATTAATGTGCCATTTGGGATTTTTGGGGAAGAAAACTAGTTTATCCATTTTAGAGCCCATTTTGGACCAATTGGGGTGATAGGTGGGCTGCCCACGTTGGGCTTGCCGCTAGATTTCCTGTACTGAGCCCAACTCGTTTTCAAGTTTGCCCTAATGTTGCCGGCAAGGGACCTGTGCGGGCTGAACTTGGCAGGTCTATCTAGACTGTTTGACCTCCACCACTTCCGCTTTTTAAACATTCTGTAAAGGGTTGCCATTTCGACTTAAGCGTTAGCACAAGCCAGCGCCTCCTCTAATTTTACAGTGCCAGCCGCATCGCCCGCTTCAAGATGGGAGCCGTCGGTACGCCTCACTTCAATTAGTTGCCGCGTAGCGGCGCTACCGTTGGACTGCTTGAGTCATGCTTGCCAACGGTCGCGCGGGGCTGGCGTTATCTCCTACTCCTATGCTACAGACCTACACCACCAGTCGGTCAGAGTCCTGCTTCGTACCCCTTCTTGCGTAGATCTCGATTCATCCGCGGCGCAGCGCTTTTTGCAACGACAATCGGTTGGAGCAGCAGCTTTGCTCGCCGTTTGCAGAGGTCGGCTCAGACATTCGCTCCGCCTATCACTTCAGGGTGCTGTACCACGCCAGACGAATAGAGCGTTTTAAGTTGTTACGTTTCTTCGGTTTGTGTCACCATGATTAATGAAAATTGTTTTGCACGGATAAATGGTGTGGTCCGCGATGCTGACAAGGCGTCCACCCAGCAGCACTAAAATGGCACCAGTTAATTATGGCAAGCACGGCTGCTGTTTTCAGTTTTGTGCGAAGTGTGGAAAGCTTTAAGCTCGTTTGAAGAAATAAAGGGGAAGTTCACGTGCATTTATTTACATAAAATTACAACTCTCTACAGCAATAGCATACACAAAGCTTTGCATTCGGCTGCTGCTATATACATTACAACTCCGTGTTTATACCCATTTACATTTCTAGAATTTGTGTATTTGCTTGTATTGGCACTTATTTACAGACATAAGAAATATGCGTTGTAGCGCAACCACATTTGTACGCTCCAGGAGGACAAAGCATCTCGTGCGCGAGCGGGAAAACAGTGAACGAAACAAAACACACCTAAAGCCCATCTGGACAACCAGTTCGTACGCTCTCGTGTGTTTGATCGCCATATCCTGCGGTCTGAAGCGACAACGACGGTAGAATAAACGCTGATGCAGCGCCGAAGAAACGCTGCCTTGTGGTTCGGCGTTTACGGTGACTGCGCCTGAAGACTTGATGAAGCGGATTTGATTTCAATTTTATCTGCCTCCTTTCCTTCAAGCGCTTTTTTTAGTTTTGCATCATTTTATTAGCGCCTTGTTGAAGTCAAGACCAGACAGGACGTCCGAAATGCTTCGGCATCAGCAGCTGCGCCGTACGTTTGCGGCTGGAGTTCTTTTCGGTCCTTAAAACAATCGTAGCTGCAGTCTGCCACGCACAGAGAAAAATCTTTCTCTAGTTGTCGTGAGGATGACAGCTTAGCCTGCGAAAAGTATAGCTACGTCTTGAACGCTACTGCAACTTGGCAGTTTCGAAAAACGCCTTCTCGGGAAGATATATTATTCCTTCTTTATTTCATTCTAACATTTTCCTTACTCAACATGATTGAATCGCAAATTAGTAGAATAAAACGTATTACTGACCTCCTTTATCCTCTGATATCTTATTTCTGCCAAGCAATTTCAGTAAATCTCCCGGAATGTTTCAGCGTTATAGGTAAAAGACAAACATGATTCGAACAAGTCGCCAAAGCCTTTATTACAATGCCAACTCCGCTGCACCGCACTCTCTGTGGCTCCTTTTAAGACCGGTGCCTGCACCGGCTCCACGGTGAGCAGCGCCACGAACGGCGCGCTCTTTGACGCTTCAATACCTGGCAGGCAGCCTGATTACTATGAAAGATGCAGAGCGCCGCCTCACGAAGAAAGAAAGAACGTTTAAAAAATTGTCTTCGTCAGCTTTCTGTCGTCAGGCGATACTCAGATGGCACTCTCCCTCACAGGCGTAGAGCCGGCGCGAAGGCTAGCCGACGGGGGAGAGCAGGAGAGGAGGATAAGAGAGGGTGTTGGACGGTAGGATCGTCCGTACACCGCAGGCATTGTAAAAATAGAGGAGGCGCTGCACAAGCAAACTAGCGACACCGAGAGGGGCAACCGACACTATCGATGAAGCAGAATTTTTGTCATACTACTTTGGGGAAATTGTACTTTGAACGCTCTATCCATGCGCAAGATCGAACCTCTTCGACAACATAATTATCTTTGTTAGATCACGTTGCACACTGACATCCCGACTTATTGTGTTGCCCCTTCTGGCCACAGATAGCTGCATATTCTAAACTGATAACACAACATGCCGTCGACTCGATGTGTTCATTGCTGATTGCTACCAAGAAGTTAGTCGCAACATACGCGGCACTTTTAAAATGCGACTACCGGTGTCACCTACGGTGAGCGCGGCGCTGTTTTCTCGCTAAATAACAGAAAAGTAGCGATGTTCCTTACTTGCAGTGATGTATAATTACAGTACCAACATGTTCGCGTTTGTCACAGATATCGGCGATACAGGAACACTTCGCATCCCCCACAGAAGGTTGCGCAAAGACGTTATTCCGTTAGCCTGAATTTTCGAGGATCTACAGTCACGTCGGCGCTACAAATTCTGTCTCATCGTCTCTGGTGCACTTAGAGGACATAAAAAGTAAGTGCTGAGAGTCAAAGACGTGATTAGCCCCCACAAAACAGCGCGAATTTTGGCACAAGCAAGGAACGTCCATAATTATAAAAGTCTAGCTATGCTTGGACCTCCACTCAGGCGATGTTGCCAGACTTCGGAGCACCCATTGAAATTTAGTTTTCACGCGAATACCACATGATATAGGGCCTGACAATGAAATCAGACTATCAGTATTAGTAACCAGACAGCGCAGGAGGAGCGAGAGGCAGCTGTGACCAGCTCGGACGAAACAAGTAAAAAAGAGCTCGTCTAAAGAGCCCGGACAACAGCTTACGCCGGTTGCTTTCCGACTGAAAACTCCAACCGCGGCTACAAGCTCCTTATGAGTTTCAATAAAGAATTTTCTCCATTACCGAGTACACTAGGCATCTGCCGCTTTCCGAGCGGACAATTTGATCCAGGAAGATTTTCCTTTGGGTTAGATGGTTGTAGAATGATAGAACTTGTGCAAAAGCTTAATGGCGGGAAAAAAATGCAGACAAACACAGACAGGACCGGACTGGCGCCAATTTTCACCTGAGTTTATTGTTCGAAAAATGCACTTTATAACCACACCAGCCCAAAATACAAGCAAGAAGATACAAGAAAAAAAGATAAAAACAGGGACTTAACAAAAGACATCCTTGCCAAAACGACTCAAGCAAGGATTACAACGCTGACATTGATCCGCTAATAAAACTAATATCTTCTTCTGACAGTGACACAGACGGCTTACGCAGATAGGCCCCCTCTCCTTGATGTAATATTTTCACTCTGTAATCTGTCTTTGGATCTCGCGATGAAACTTGTGTTTTCAGAAGCTGCAAATGCTTTCCGAGATTTTTTATTTTTTTTATTTATTGGCAGCACCCACAGCTCCCTTGAGGCATTATTGTAGAGGGGATATGACCACATACAATAACACATGCAAAGCCTACGCAGCCGGGTCACTTTAATGCGTTTCACGTGAGTACATGGGTCACATATATTAAGGAGCCTAAATTAAATTTTAAAGGAAAGAGGTCTGAAGAAGACGACGTCGATTAACCGAAGAATAAAGAAGAGGAAGAAGCATTCGGTGAGGTGGAGAGAGATGTTGGTGGAGAAGAGAAGAAGACGGTGACAAGGCTTACGTGGACTAACACCGAGGCTATAAAAGGCCGTTTGAGAGCGAGGCACGGGGAGGAACAGCAGAGAAGCGGAGGCTCCGTAGGGTCAGGACACTTTGGCTGGAATAGAGCGACGCCGGCTACTGCTCCGGTGAGCTCGCGTTCTACGGCATCGCATCGGGGACTTCCTGCCATGCCTGAGCCCGTTCCGGGGAGTCAACGGTGGACGCTACCATCTGCTACGGCCAGGGGTGTCTCCAGCGCTGCTGCCACCCATGCGGATGGTGTCCCCAACGCCAACAACGGCATCACCTCCACGGGCGCTTGGACCGGGAGCTTATACGACGCAGTCTCGACGCCGGCTACGGGATCCATACAACGCCGCAGCCGCACCGAACCAACCGTGAGCACGAACGCCGGCCGCTAATAGTAGAACGCTAGCTGTAGACGCTGGTAGCAGTATGCCCGTGTCGTGTGTGTTTATAGCCTTTGTGCTGTGTGTTAATTTTGTTAGTTTTGTGTTCTAGTGTGTATGTCACGTAGGGTGCATTAAATGTGCGTTTGTGTGGGTACTCCCGTGGCCTAGTCCATTCTTTCGGTCCGAGTGTTCTCCGGGGAGATCCGTGAAAAAGATAAGTGGCGAGCAGGTACCAGGATTCATTTCCTTTTTTCTTTTTGCTTTGTCTCGGATCTTTCCGATCTCTCGAAGGCAGAAAGGATGGATTTGGCAAGAACGTTAAACTGGCGCTCAAGCTAGGGTGCAGCAAAGAAGAGGCGATGCATCTCTTTGAGGAGGAGGCTATGAGGCAGAGAGGAAAGGGCGCAAGCATGCGCAGACGCGCGCGAGGCAGAAGACCGAGAAGAGAAAATAGCTCGTGAAGGAGAAGAGCGCGAGGCGAAAAGAGCTCGCGAGGCCGCAAAGCGAGAAGAGAAAAGAGCTCGCGAGGCAGAGAGAAGCGCTCGCGAGGCTGAAGAGCGTGAAGATAGCTTGGGAGGCAGAAGGACAGGAGAAAAGGAGGATAGAACGGGAGAAGGAGTTTATTTTGTGGAAACAGGCGCATGTCGCGGGAGGATATGAGGAGATCACAGGAGCGTTCCTTGGCAGGTACAGAATCTCCTAGACCGGCCAGAGTTTGCCCATGAAAGCTGATGGCTCCTTTCGATGACAAAAGAGATGATCTGGACGCATATCTGCAACGGTTCGAGCAGATAGCTTTGGGGCAAGGCTGGGAGCGCAGTGAATGAGCCACGGCACTGAGCATTTGTTTAGTCGGAGAAGCGCAGAATGTGTTTGGAAGGATGGCTGCTGCTGATTCCATGGACTACGAGAAAGTCAAAAAGGCACTCCTCCAAAGATTCAGGCTTACGGTAGAAGGTTTTCGTGAGAGATTTCGCACCGCGAAACCTGAGGATTCGGAAACCGCTAAGCAGTTTTTCTGCAGGCTATCCAACTATTTTGATAGATGGCTTGATATGCCTAACACAGAAAAGAGTTTTGAAGGTGTGCGTGACAAGCTGGTCACCGAGCAATTTTTAGCGTGTTGCTGCTCACAGCTGGCGCTATTCCTGAAAGAAAGAAAGCTGTGTTCGCTGGAAGAGTTCGCCGACACTGCAGACCAATTCCTCGAGGCTCAAGGGTTAAGAAATTTGAGTAAGGCAAAGGAGGAAACCCAGAAGTGCATAGAGATAGATGCGGCAAAACCAAGATCATATGGCGGTGCATCTGAGGCGCCAGTAAGGTGTTTTCTCTGCGGAAAGGTGGGCACCGCGCAGCTGACTGTCGGACTAGTTGCGCTGCCCAGAAAACACAGGTTGTGTGTCAAGGTTGTAAGAGGAGGGGTCATACTCTGGATCAGTGCCGATACAGAACTCAGGACCGAGCTGCATGCGTTGTCGAATCTAGGGTAGAACTTATCACGCCACTCGAAGTTCCGCAGCTGAAAGGAAAGCAAACGCCGCTGGAAAATGAGGCAGTGAGTGGACACCCAAGTCGAAAGCAGCAATGCCAGTGGTGGTTGGGCAAATAGGAGACCGTCCTATATTGGTGCTTACAGACAGTGGAGCCAACACAGTTTTGGTTAGGAGAAGCCTGGTGAAAGACGACGGTCTTACAGGGGAAGCGTCGGCCGTCACTCTTGTAGATAGCACAGTAAGATACTTTCATGAAGCAAGAATTCTAGTGTCCACGCCGTATTATATGGGGCAGGTAGTGGCAACATGCGTACACCAACCCATCTACGTTCTCATCTTGGGAAACATTATGGTGCAAGAAGTGTCGAAGACCCCGATCCCGAGTGGAGGATGCTCCACGTTGAAGGACATCCAAAGGAGGAAAGGCCTGCGACAGCTCAGACGGGTGCAGTCAGTTTCTCGTCGGCAGTGGAGACAAGATCTCAAGCGACAGCCCGAGCAACGCAGCGTCCGCTCTCCACTCCTGTTACGATGTGCCTGAGCGTAACACAGGGCGAAATTGCAATTAGGCAAAAAGAGAGAGAGAGAGAAGTTGTTGTCAGGGAGAAAGAAAAGGAAAGTGCACAGCCCTGCCCACTGGCTCAAGCCGAGCCACAATCGCTACAAAGACAGGATAGTAAAGACGCGCTAAAGACAAGGCCGATCCCGGAGGCAGTGCAATACCGGGCAAAGCGGTGGCGGGAGCGAAGCATCCTTGAAACTCTCCGCCAGATTTCAAAAATAAGTCCAATTGGACCCGTAACAGGTACTACACGGGGTCCGGACAATCGGGCAAAAAGAAGACCTGAGCTTGAAAGGCTTTCATTTCCTCTTTCACTCCCTCCCTTATCCCTTCCCTCACGGCGCGGTTCAGGTGTCCAACGATATATGAGACAGATACTGCGCCATTTCCTTACCCCCAAAACCAATTATTATTATTACTATTATTATTATTATTGGTATTATTATTATTATTATTATTATTATTATTATTATTATTATTATTATTATTATTATTATTATTATTATTATTATTATTATTATTATTATTATTATTATTATTATTATGATTATGATTATTATTATTATTATTATTATTATTATTATTATTATTATTATTATTATTATTATTATTATTATTATTATTATTATTATTATTATTATTATTATTATTGAAAGGCTGCTTCGAAACAGTCGGGGAAAAAGTGAAAAAAAAGAAGAGTCACACGTCCTTCGAATATCAATTGGTAAATGGTCTTCTGCACAGCGAATGCATATTTAGTTCAGGAAGGCGGGTCCAACAACTGGTGTTACCGAGAGATATGCGAGAGACCGATGCGCTTAGGACATGACGCGATTATGGCCGGACACCAGGGGGTTCAAAAAACGGTGTCTAGGAACACCGAGGAGTTCTTTTCACCGGGTGTTCACAGTGACGTTAAGCGCTTTGTTCGCTCATGTGACGTGTGCCAGCGCACAGTTCCGAAGGGAAGAGTTGGTCCCGTACCTTGGGGCAAGATGCCAGCCATCGACCTTATCTTATCCACTTATATTTGTCACGGACCTCCCCGGAGAACACTCGGACCGAAAGTATGGACTAGGCGATGGGTGTACCCACACAAACGCACATTTAATACACCCTACGTGACATACACACTAGAACACAAAACTAACAAAACTAACACACAATACAAAGGCTATAAATACACACGACACCGGGCACACTGCTACCAGCGTCTACTACCAGCGTTCTACTATTAGCGGTCGGCGTTCGTGCTCACGGTTGATTCGGTGCGGCTGAGGCGTTGTATGGATCCCGTAGCCGGCGTCGAGGCTGCGTTCGGCGTGCTTGGGCTTGCGTTGCTTGCGGCGTCGCTGGCTGTGTCGTATAAGCTCCCCGTCCAAGCTCCCGTGGAGGTGATTCCGGTGTTGTTGGCGTTCGGGACACCACCGGGACGGGTGGCAACAGCGCTGGAGACACCCCTGGCCGTAGCAGGTGGTAGCGTCCTCCGTTGACTCCCCGGAACGCGCTCAGGCACGGCAGGATGTCCACGATGCGATGCCGTATAACGCGAGCTGACCGGAGCAGTCGCTGGCGTCGCTCTCTTCCAGCCAAAGTGCGCCTGACCCGCCGGAGCCTCCGCTTCTCTGCTGTTCCCCCCCGTGCCTCGCTCTCACACGCCCTTTTATAGCCTCGGTGTTAGTCCACGTAAGCCTTGTCGTCGTCTTCTTCTCTTCTACACCAATCATCTCTCTCTACCTCACCTAAGGCTTCTTCCTCTTCTTTATTCTTCGGTTAATCGACGTCTTCTTGAGACCTCTTTCCTTTAAAATTTAATTTAGGCTCCTCAGTATATGTGACAACATGCACGAAGCCAATTATCTCATTATGGCATGATCATGAACCAACTCCTCGCATCACACTTACCCCCGTATTCAAGAACCGACCTTTACCTTCCCTTTCGAGGTCCTTACCGGCTCCTTTCCAGGTTTCATAAACCAACCATACCCTTAAACTGCACCTTTAGCCGCCCTTTCGGCCTCGGAAAGGGCGCGTTTGCAAAGGTAGCCCCTAGCCTTCCTTTAGCAGCCCCTTTCGTCAATTCAACATGGCAACCGAGTACGATCGACGACCGCTTTTCCGAATTATCCTGCTCGCGGAGTTAATTGAAGAAATCTATCAGGTGCCCCATCGTGCGAAGCAGGCACTACGAGTGCTGAGGGATCGCCAGTACACGATGGAGCTGTTCGACGATGAGCTTTTCGCGAGGTACCGCTTTTCGACGATGAGCTTCTCGCGAGGTACAGCTTTTCGAAGCCTGCCGTGCTGGAACTCATGCCTGTGCTGCCGTTGCACCGCTGGCTTAACGTACGAGGTTGCCCCGTGCCGCTGCTGCTGCGACTGTTCACCACCATTCGATTTTGCGGTGCGGGAACTTTCCAAGTTGTCGCCGGCTACCCTGTCGATCTATCCTTACCGGTGGTATCGACTGTATCCGCCGTAATCCGGCACTGGTCCAGTTTCCCTAAACCGAACATATGCAAAAAC
The DNA here is from genome assembly GCF_052857255.1 of Amblyomma americanum. Lineage (NCBI taxonomy): Eukaryota > Metazoa > Arthropoda > Arachnida > Ixodida > Ixodidae > Amblyomma > Amblyomma americanum. Next base: position 160,729,479 of record NC_135504.1, on the reverse strand, counting down.
TAAAGCAGGAGAGACATGCGCGAAAAATTCGTCGGTGCGCAGCGCTGGTCACCGCTTGCGAACTGCCACCCCACTGCAAGCAGGGAAACACCGATCGGCAAGCATCGATGCGCAGCTCGGCTCAAGCGCCGCCCACGGCCGGTGTAACGCTTTGAAGTTCGCACCGGAAAAGGCAAAACATCTATGTTACCAGTAAGACTGCCTGCTATCGTCGAGCAGCGACAAGGCATGCCTGTGCAAGTAGCTGGCTTTCGGCTACAGTACCACCCGCGGGAACGGCGCGCTACGAACTGCGCCCGGCTGTCCTGGTCGCCGCTAGGCCTATAGCCTTTTTCGCATCAATGCAGCAGCGCACAGCGCTTCAGAAGTCGCCTGCGCTTTAATAATGGCGCACTATTGATATCACTGTGCTGTCAACAGCTACATCACGCAATAAACTAAAAATATGGTCTATCTGCACGACGCCTTCGGCACCAGAGCTGGCAGACGCCAAGCGAGCCGGACCGCAACGGCAGGCCAACAGAAGCTGCGAGGTGGTTCTCGCAAGAAATTTGCTCGCATCACAGTTGTCACTTTTACCAGCAACTCAGTATTGGCAGTACTCCACAAAAATGATATATTTTTCACATTTTTCTATCCCATGTTTTATTATTTACGTCAAAAACAATCTTCAGCTCATTTTTTGACGCCGGCGCACGGGATTCAGCTAGGCCGGCCGGCCAGCTGGCTTGGTTTACTTCACGTTCGCACCAGAAAAACGAAACAGCCATGGTATCAGAAAGTCTGTCTACAATATTCGAGCAATGACAGCATGCCTGCCCAAGAGCCCACCTTCCGGCAGCGACACCGCCTGCGGGCGAGCCGGGCAACGGACTACACTTCTTCCTCACTGCCCTGTTTGTCGCTAAGCCTAGCTAGTTTCGCATCGATGCCGCAGCTCAGGGCGCTTCGGAACAGTCAGCGCTATAATAAAAATACTACTGTCGTCACCCCTTTCACTGTGAGCCTGTACCATAATAAAATAAAGTTATGCCCGATTTCCGCGAGGCCTTCAGCAGTGGATCTTGCGAAAGCTAAGGCCGAGCCGCACAAGGCAGCAGGAGCAAAGACTTGGCAGTAGCGGTGAAGCGTGTGTGCACTTCGCTAAGTCTTCTGCTTCATTGCAGGGCACATACTGCAAAGTTGTTTAAAAGCCATCCTGACCAACGCCCGTGCGATCATCGGCTTTCCAGATACCAGGAGGCGTAATCGCTGGCTACGTACGCCTGCTACTTGCTGCTTCGTCTACGCCTGCGTAGTCGTCTTTCGACTGGACCCTACAAAAGGAGCCCCTTCATCCCCACAGCCTTCACTTGGCAGTAGCGGTGAAGCGTGTGTGCACTTCGCTAAGTCTTCTGCTTGATTGCAGGGCACATACTGCAAAGTTGTTTAAAAGCCATCCGGTCCAACGCCCGTGCGATCATCGGCTTTCCAGATACCAGGAGGCGTAATCGCTGGCTACGTACGCCTGCTACTTGCTGCTTCGTCTACGCCTGCGTAGTCGTCTTTCGACTGGACCCTACAAAAGGAGCCCGTTCATCCCCACAGCTTTCACTTGGCAGTAGCGGTGAAGCGTGTGTGCACTTCGCTAAGTCTTCTGCTTCATTGCAGGTTAGTGTTAAAAAAATTTTTTTACACTTCCACTGGACTACTTCTGTTCTACGCTTCGTCGCTGCTGCCAATCTAGAAACCGCTCATTACGAGTCAAGTTACGGGTGTACAGTGCATTGTTTCCATTTCGTGTTTCCGTGTTTTCGTGTTTCTGTGTTTCGTGTTTTTGGTTTTGTGCAAAGAAACTAGCCACCTTGGTCATGAGTAAAGAAATAGGCAAACTAAAGGAAGACATGAGAACTGAATTGGCTAAATTAAAGGAGGAACTGAAACAAGAAGTCAAAGCTTTTCGTGAGTCCCTTGAACGAGACTTGCGAAGTGAAATCCGAGAACTGAAAAATGAGCAGAGAAATATAACCCAGAGTTTGGAATTCGCACATCAAACGATTGAGGACCTGGAAAAAAAGCTGGACGGCGAGGCAGCAAAAAATACGCAGCTAAGAGTTGCAAATGAAGCTCTCCACGCAAAGTGTTCATCCCTGGAAATCAAAATAGACGATCTCGAATACAGGCTTGTTCAGTCTGAGCAATATTCCAGAAAAAGCAACCTCGAAATTCAAGGCGTAATCAAGAAGGAAACTGAATCACTCCCCGAAATACTGTCCCACAATGGCAGCTTGATAAGTGAGCCTATTGAGGAAAGCGACATTGAAATCTGCCATCGCGTCCCGACAAAGAAAAACGTCAACAAGACCAACATCGTCGTCCAGTTTAGATCACGAGCGAAGCGTGATGCTGTTTTGAGAAAGGCTAGGAAGGAACGGTTCACAAACACTGACCTTGGTTTTGAAGATACAACCCCAGTTTATGTAAATGAACATCTTTGCCCAGCGCTAAAAAAGCTTCTTGGAATGACCGTGAAAAGGAAATACGAACACAGCTGGAAATCAGTTTGGACGAACAACGGAAAGATTTTCGCGAAGCAAGCAGATAATACGCCTATCATTCAGATAGCGAGGGAGTGTGATGTCAAGAAGATTGTTTCCAGGCAGATAGGCGACACATCGGCTCGTAACGAGAGTGGGCAGGAATGATGACTCCACAAAGCCAGAACATAAGTTGCACAATGAATTATCAAGAGCTCGCTTTACCTACCGAAGTCAAATGTGATTTCCCCTTGTGCGAATCTGTTATTCATATAAACGCCCGCTCAGTTGGTAACAAGGAGGATGATATTGCTCTGCTTTTGGATTAGTTTCGCTTCAAAGTTGACATTCTTCTGATTTCTGAGACATGGTATTCAACTGATTGTAAAATGGTAAATATATATGGCTACGGTAATTTTTTTCTTAATCGTCCAGAAAGACGAGGTGGTGGCGTGGCAGTTCTTGTCAAGAAAAAAAAGAATTGTTGCCTGGTGTCGGATTTCAGCACTGTAACGAATGACTATGAAATCGTGACCGTCAAAAATAGGAGCGATGTCATCTCTGTGCTATATCGCCCTCCGAGTGGTAATATTGCACGCTTTATGGAATTTTATGAATCTTTTTTGGACTATGTTTGTGATAATAACCTTCGCCTGATCTGCGCTGGAGATTTTAATATTAACATGCTTGAAGAATGCAATTCTGTTTTCGAGTTTAATGACATTTTGGTTTCATCTGGTTTCAAAAATTTAATAATCACGCCAACTCGTATCACAAGAACTACATCATCAGTACTTGACCTCCTTGTAACTAATATCGATACCACTGTTTACAATTCTGGCACTATTGTGTCCGACATAAGTGATCATTGTCCAGTTTTCATGGCATATTCTACTCACTCACCCAAATCTATCAAACAAAAACAGTCCTTTATTGCTCAGCACATCACCCAGAATGGTTTACAGGCATTTCAGCAGGACATTCTCTCACAAGACTGGTCACCTGTGACCAATAAAATGGATGTTAACGATGCCTATAATAAATTCATTACACGTTTTGTGTGTGTGTACGCTAGGCATTTTCCATTGAAGATGCACAAACCTTCAAAAAAAGCCAGGAAACCATAGGTAACTCGTGACCATTTAAAGAAAATTACAAACAAAAACCGCCTCTATCATTCTTTCTTGAAGACACGCTTAGAAACAACCTTAAAAGAATTTAAGAAAGTAAGAAACGAAGTGAACAGCGAACATTAGACGGGCAAAGTGTGCATATTACGAGCATCTGTTTGCACATGTTGCCCGGCAGAGCCCAGACATTGCTTGGAAGGCTATGAACGACGTCCTCGGTCGTGAGAGCAAAAATTATATGCCAGATACTGTAATGGTAGATGGTAATGAATTACGGGACAAAGCTCTAGTAGAAAACTTCAATCATCAGTTTGTAAACGCTGCTGCCGCATGTAATGGCACCCCCTCCACAAATTCGCACCATAGTGTTGTCACTGAAACCATATTCCTCCAGCCAACTGATGAATCTGAGATATACAGTACTTTTATGTGCCTGCGGAACAGTAAAGCATTAGACATTCACGACCTGCAGATAAGACCGGTTAAGTACGTTTTACCGATAATTAGTCCTGTACTTGCACATATCTTTAATTTAATTCTAGGGTCTGGAACCTTTCCTGAGCAAATGAAAACAGCCAGAGTATCTGTTATTTTTAAAGGTGGCGAACGTAACTTGTCCACTAACTACCGCCCGATATCTGTGCTGCCTATCTTCTCCAAGGGAATTGAAAAAAATCATTTTCACTCGGATAACACAATTTTTCGATAAAGAAAACGTTATCACAGCTGCACAATACGGATTTAGGAAAGGCAGATCAACGGAATCAGCTTTGTTAGCACTTAAAGAAAATATCTTGAGGAATATTGAAAATAATTTAACTGCTGCCCTTTTTGTAGATTTCAGCAAGGCATTTGATTGCTTACATCATAAAGTGCTCCTTAGTAAGCTGCAGTCATATGGCATTCGCGGTAATTGTTTGGCCCTGCTGGAGTCCTACCTCAGCCACAGGACTCAGAGTGTATATGTAAACGGTTATATGTCCTCCCTCCTACCAATTACTCACGGCGTTCCACAAGGTAGCATATTAGGACCGTTATTATTCAATACTTATATAAATGATCTTGTAAACATAGATGCCACAGTTCAATTTATAATATATGCTGAAGACATTACCATACTTATTCCCGAGTACAATGTGGACCGACTAATAATAAAATGCAATGAAGTCCTCCAGAAGTTATCCATATGGTCTCAGCTCAACGTAATTAAAATAAATACAATGAAAACAAAAGCAATGATATTCCGTGCCCGAAATAAACCTGTTGAAATACATCAGTCTATTAATTTTCAGTGCCAAAACATCGAAATTGTGGACGTTCATAAAATCCTTGGTGTACATTTTTCTCAGAACTTAAGCTGGGATGCACACACTCACTATCTTAGGAAAAAACTATCCTCAGTTGCAGGCATGATATCGCGTTGTCGGAGACTGCTTCCAGTAAAAGCTAAACTTCAAGTCTATAATGCTTTATTCAATTCCTATTTAAATTACTGTTCGTTGGTATGGGCCACAACAACAAAGACAAACTTAGACAAACTCCATTTGTTACAAAAGAAGGTTATCCGCTACATTGGAAATATCGATCCAACAGCCAGTACTAAAGATGCGTCTGTTTCCTTTAACATCATAAGGGTTGATAACTTATACAAATATCGATTACTCCAAACATTCTTTTTTTCCTCTACTGAAGTCAAGATCTTACTCTCATCTCTGGCATTTTTAACACTACGTAGCACAGACATACATACAAGAAGTAAAGGTGTCTGGGAAATCCCCCACTTCCGCACTTATTATAAACATCAATCATTAGCACATAACCTGCCATCAATGCTTAATATGTACCAAAACACAACTCGTCTGAATCCCAAGAAATTGCGCACGTACTTCATAACATTGTGAACCACATTTTATGTTATACTTAGTTTTTTCTACTGTGCTTCCTTTGTTTACAATTTCGTACTGTTATTTATGTCAACTTGTACTGTTTTTAACTATTTTTAGCTCATTTTGGCGAATATGGTGCATTACATACTGTATTATATTGCCGCAATACTGTATTATGTTGCGTATGGTGTACATTGCTTTATATTCACATTATTTTTTTTCTCAACTTCACTGTTCTGCCATGTAACGGTCTCCTGGGCCTCGTCAAGCTGCTCACCCAGCTTTTAGCCCAGGAGACCATTCCAGTTCTTTCTGGGAAAAATAAAGAATGATTGATTGATTCATATCGGATGAAATTTCCTTGTATCGCAGTTGTCCCTTCTACCAGCATCCCCGTATTGGTCAATAATTCTCAGAAAAGGTTGCCACATATATTAACGAGCCTAAATTAAATTTTAAAGGAAAAATGTATGAAGAAGACGACGCGAATTAACCGAAGAATTAAGAGGAAGAAGAAGCATTCGGTGTGATGGAGGGAGATGATTGGTGAAGAAGCATTCGGTGAGGTGGAGAGAGATGATTGGTGGAGAAGAGAAGACGACGACAAGGCATACGTGGACTAACACCGAGGCTATAAAAGGGCGAGTGAAAGCGAGGCCCGAGGGGGAACAGCAGAGAAGCGGAGGCTCCGGCGGCTCAGGAGCACATCGGTTGGAAGAGAGCGACGCCGGCTACTGCTCCGGTGAGCTCGCGTTCGACGGCAACGCATTGTGGACCTCCTGCCGTGCCTGAGCCCGTTCCGGGGAGTCAACGGAGGACGCTACCACCTTCTACGGCCAGGGGTATCTCCAGCGCTGTTGCCACCCATCCGGGTGGTGCCCCCAACGCCAACAACACCGGCATCATCTCCACGGGCGCTTGGACATGGAGCTTGTACGACGCAGCCAGCGACGCCAGCCCAAGCGCGTCAAACGCCGCAAGCAACGCCAGCCCAAGCACGCCGAACGCCGCCTCGACGCCGGCTACGGGATCCATACAACGCCGCAGCCACACCGAACCAACCGTGAGCACAAACGCAGACCGCTATTAGTAGAACACTAGTAGTGGACGCTAGTAGCAGTGTGCCCTGGTCGTGTGTATTTATAGTCTGTGTTTTGTGTTAGTTTTGTTAGTTTTGTGTTCTAGTGTGTGTGCACGTAGGCTGTATTAAATGTGCGTCTGTGTGGGTACACCCGTCGCCTAGTCCATTCTTTCAGTCCGAGTGTTCTCCGGGGAGATCCGTGACAAAGATACGCTCTTGACGTTCAGCGCAAAACGGCAAACGCGCACAAGCACAACACACCGCGATAGAGGCACACGAAAGTGAACACCGACGTCGACTTAACAAAGCGCCTTGTAGCGACGGCTGCCTATCACTGTGGCTAGACCAAGAGGAAAGATGCGTGAAAATTTGAGCCAGGCAGTTAATTTCGTGTACTGAATGAATATGACAGGTCGAGTATAAGTTTAACTGCTTTCTATAGTATACAAAACAAGTTATCATTACATCCACTCATGCGACAAGCATTAATATTTCTTTAGCCGCGTTACCATACCTCTTACTTCTGTGGGTAAGGGCGCTTTCCGTAAGGCTGCCGAAAGGTGGATTTGTGAAACACAGCTTGGCCTTTTCCTTACTTTTCACTTTCAGTAACTTTTCTGAAAGTCGCCCTTCGCGTTAAAGTAAGGTAAGGCCACTTTGTGAATACGGGGGTTATTGTAATACAGTGCGCTTTTTTTGCGGTGTTCGATACTTATAAGTTCTCTGAAAGGAGCTCTCATGAAGTTGCGGTATTCCTGGGATGTTAAAGAACGCTGCCTCACTAGTGTCGTTCATTAAGAATTTTAATGCGTTTCGTTGAAGCTCATTTATCTCTAGTCCCAATTTGAATTTCAGCGTGTTCGCGCCTTTCCCTCTCGTCACTTTTTGCGCGCTCAAAGGTCGGCGCTACTCCGCCGGCCCCACCTTGGGAATTCCCCGGGGGGCGAAGCTTCCTGACCTGCCGGAGCGACACTGCTGTTTGACCGCGGCCATGGTAGCTGCGTGGCGCCTGAAAAATCTAACCAATAGCCGTCTCGGAAGAGAATTACGAAGGAGTGTGCGATAGAGGAGCGCGCGAGCATGAAAATGTTGCCGGAAAGAACTCGCAAACTTTTGCGCTTGATTGCGGGCTCTGTGCCACCGGTAGAGTGTATTATTGGCACAGCTGCTCACGAGGAGACAATGTAGTGATTGAAACAGGTCATATGCTCTCCTCACAAGGTGTTTCAGAACCCCTTTAAGGGAAGATAAAGTGGATTTCCTCCACTCGAGAATATTTTTAGAATGCGTCATGAACTAACCTTCACGGGCTCTCGCAAGTCGAAAACGATGCTCATGACAGCCATCATGTACACTTTTTTTCGTGTTCAAACCATGACAACTGTGGTGCCTCTAGCGGGGTTTTTATTCATGCTATACCGGCGGAGGCTAACTGTTTGAGTAGGCATCTCATAGCCCGCGGAAAACGAGACCAGGGGCAGGATACGCCATTTCCCACTAATACAGGGAACTAACTGGTTCTTCTTTCGGGCGTTCTTGGGATTCAGGTAGCGTGACTGGGCCAGAGAAGAGACGAGGACGATCGGAGGAAGAAAACTTGGAAAAGTTCATACAAAGACTATTTACATCCCCAGGATTCAGGTCCATGCGCCTCGAAAACCCGGTCGCGCCATCTCGTGACAGCCGGCGGCGCGGCGGCGCGTATCTCAATGGCGATGAAAAATAAAGCTTAATACCTCGTCGCGCATAAAAGTTAGAAAATAGCTCTCTCGCCAAGATGTTAAACTCTTCTTGAAGTTTATTTTAGTAGAGTTTCATCAATGTTGCTTACATGCTGCGTTTACCATCCGCAATAACTTGCGATAGCATTGAGCCTAAGGTGAGGCCCTGAAAAATACTCCACTTCTTCACCTTATCGCTCACCACAGCTCTAATTGAAAATATATCGCCAAGGTCTCATAGCATCAGGTAGCGTAATGTCATACCTTTAAATAAATATAAAGTATGTTATATTTTAATGAAGCTAAAGATTTCCTGCGCTGTTTTTCTATAGCTCATGCATTCTCAGCATCGGCAAGAAGCGTGTGGCGCCCACTCTCGATGTTTTGGCAAGGTGCACGTCTTTGCTGCAGTGTCCCTGTTTTGGTAGTTTGCTTTGCGAGGTTGAGCCGTGCCGTACGAATGCGCACTTTTATCAAAAGCGCCCCCATCAGAGTGAGTCTATGACCATGGGCTGCTACATAAAATGATACCAGAAACCGCATGCCTTCTATGAGGTATATAGAGGAAACTATAAGCAGACTCTTTTGCTTCACAGGTACACTTTTAATTAAGCGCGTTCAGTGGAAATGGTGATAGTGGAATTGCGTGCGCATTAACAGTGCAAAACAATGAAACTCCGAAACTCCGGGGGAATGAAATTCCCGGACAGTAATACTTAGAGCTCACTCGCCAATACTTGTATGTGGGTCTTCCACTGTGCAATGAAACTATCAAAATCGAGTATTAATGACTACATTTGAACAATAATATTATTAGGCTCAATAGCAGACAGCTCTTCGAAAGTTTTGTCGATGTGGAGAAAGTGCAGCACAGACGCCTTGAAGTGAATGTTGTACAGTATTTAGTTAAACATTATATGAAAGTGCCATTTCGCCCTGTTGTTTCTGTTAAAATTATATTTCATTGCATAGTCAACTCATACGCCGAAGTTACCAAGTTTTTGTAGGGGCGCAGCCCCTCGTCAAGCCGTTAATAGGCTTTTTGGCTGCGCCCCTAGCATCCTTGTGATGTTGAAATAAAGATGACTTGACTTGACTTGATGCTGCGTTTTATGGCAGTAGGTGGTTTGTCCAATTTACACAATTAGTAGTGTGGTAGTTCACAAAATTTTTTTCTAAGTTGGTAAAGTGCATCCATGATTCGACTGTTCGCCGTCGATAAGGGCTTTACCATTGCTGTAATCGATGCTAGTTTCAGCAATTATATCAATAGTGTACGTAAACTATGCACCGCTAACGAAGACTTCATAGAATGGCATGCTGGGAAGAATTTTGAAGACTGCGCCATCTATTCAGGCATGCAAGTAAATACGCCGTTACCCAGAGCAGCAATCAAGAGTTAAACTTTAATTAAATGTTCTTGATTAAAATTTACATTTGCTGAGAAATGAACGGAAGTTATTGTCGTTTAACTCAGGTTTCAAAGCTTACTGGGTATCTCCAGCGTGCGGCTGGGCTGTCCACCCAGCCCCCTCGTGCAATGTGGCGGTCGCATGAATAATTAGTGACAGTACGCTACGTGCGCGCGGCCCTGAATATGCACTGAATTTACCTTGTTGCGAATAAGTGCAACAACCCTTATAGGCACTCTCGGACGAGTTGCGTGAACATATTATTTTTTATGCATATGGGGTGCAAGCCTACACCCGCCTTTTTATTTTTTTGCTGTCGCTCTCCGATGTAGTTCTCGGTATCCTCTCTCTTTGCCGTTAATTCTGCCGGTTGCAGTTCCGGTACTTGAGAGATTAGATAGCAATCGCTGGGCCCGCGACATTTTTAGATTTCTTGTATTTTCGTCCGCTGTTGTCTATGAAGCGATTGGCAAACTATTACTTCTTCGAGGTGCGGCTCCGGGGGAGTTGCACCGACCGCGGGTGTAAGAAGAGGGTGCTATTTCCAGGGAACGACTAACATCCTCCCGCGACTTCTAAATTTGCGTTGATTGGTTTTCACAGCCTACGATACCAAGCACAAGAGGCAGGGTATTTTCCATACCACGCCTTAGGCCATTTCTATAGGATGACTCTCTTTGAAGGGGCAGAGGAGGCTTCCGATATCGGTGCCGGCTTGTGTGTAGTTTGCATTCCTTCCTTTCTGACAATACTGGCCAAGCTTTCGCTGACACCTTTCGCGTGCGAACTGCATGCGCGTTTTTGCCACTGGCTTGTCCTTAGCGTAAGCATATAGAGTTGTCTGCGTTCCTTCTTTTTCGGTTTTGGATGATACATTGAGTGAGGAATCTTGGGTATTCATTTCTTAGAAATATTTTATTTTGCTGATGATGAGTTTTAATAGTGCAATTGCAACCTCGCACCAAGCGCAATGAGATGAAGTGTTTTCTTCAACAGAAGGTTAGGTGAAAGAGCATTTTCTAAGCACTTTAACTCAAAGGAATCAAGCGCCAGGTACAACCAAAGCAGTTCGTACACGGCGGCACATGGGAACTTGTCAAACACCGTCCTCGAGCAGCATTCTTAAAGCGATATGTCATTGCTGTTGTCGCGGATTTTGGAACAAATAGGAAAGCATTTGGAATCGTCTAAACCAAAACTTGCTTGAATTTCACCCTACCTTTGAGTCACAATTTTTGGCAATGTTCCCCCCACAAAAGGTACGAGAACAAGACCCACTGTTCGCAGCATCAAACGGAAGAAGAAGGGTGAGGGACAGTAACGTGGAAGGCCAAGGACGTGAGCAGGTACATAGGTGGGGGAAAACTCTTTTTCCAGGGCTGCACGGAGAGCCGGTTGCAGGGTGGTAAGGGGGAGGAAGAAAAGGACAGTGGGGAGGGGTCTTCTGCTTTACCTTTGCCTGTCTTTCTTTTTTTTCCTCCTTTTACTTTTCCTCCAATCGTGGAGCGCAGACCGTGGTTGCTTCTTCAATGAAAACTGAACATTTTGACAGATTTGCCTCTTTGGTTTGGTTTGAAGACTTATATAAAGTGTATGTCTCCAACCAAAAACTTTAATTTTATAGCAAACTTTCGAAGCTGACAAGGCTCTTTATCTGGGGTGGCTGATACCTCTGTCACACGGGCAACGCAAAGGCCTTTAAGAATCAGGTCCTTATATCGAAAGGTCGAATTTCGATGGAGGCGAAATTCTAGAGGCCCGTTGTACTGTGCGATGTCAGTGCACCTTAAAGAACTCCAGGTGGTCGAAATTTCCAGAGCCCTTCACTACGTCGTCCCTCATAGTCTGAGTCGTTTTAGGACGTTAAACTGCCATGAACTTAACCTTATGTCCAAACGCGTCAGGTGTCATCTATATGGCACAAATGTGTGCATCTGTATGGCACAAATGTTGCGCCTTTGCCGCTAAAGGCCTTGGAGGCGAACGCGCTCGTCAGAGACCTTTGGAGCCCAAAGGCGCGGCCTTAGAGAACCTGCGATCGCAGTGTCATCCAACGTAAAAAGTAAAATCAATAAAGAAAAGATACAGCCAACAATGTTTGAAAATATTTCTTTAAATGCGAAAGGGGTGTCTGGCTTTGCTTTTGGTGCGGGTGTTTATATTATATGCACAGATTTCAAGACAGTGAAAGTGTTGCAGCAACACCGAGTGCTCCTGGTGGCCAAGGCAACACAGAATACATGCTGCTGATGATGTGAGTAGCTCTTGCAATACTTTTAAGGAAGCGATCAGAATAAAACAAAATTGCCTGAGCTCAACGAATGAAAGAATATCCCAATTTAATCTTAAAACACTCATTTCAGCCGCCCCGAGACCAGCAGCGGGTGCTAAGCCTTAACGACTGTTTCACCTTTGGGCTGCATCGTGTAGGTGCGTCGCTGCACCTTTAACCTCTCGCTCCTTTGGTGAAAAAAGGTGCCTTTGCTGGAAAGGCCTTCGAGGAATGCCGTGTGACAGGGGTATGAGGGCAGTAGCTAGCTTCTTTAAGTATGGAGTGGAGGAGGCGGTCAAATGAACGAAAGTTGTGATGTGAAAGGCATGGGGAGGGGGTGGAAGGGGGGTTAAGGCCGTGAGTTACGTGTTCGCACTGTGGCGAGGCGGTCAATGGCGACTTATTTTCGTTGAGTTGAAGAAAGATGTACGTGGGCCTATACTGGGGGCAGGTTTCTTTTTGTGCGGTTAATGTTGTCCGGGGTGGTTTGGATGTGCCAGGATTCGAGAATGAGCCTTTTTTGGTAATTTGTTTGGGTTCCGAAGATGCTGGTTTCTTTAAAGTTGATTATATGGTCTGAGTCTGCGGAATGTTCGGCTACAGGAATGCCCTCTCTTGCGGAGTTGCGGAAGTCGTTTCTATGTTGCCGAATTCATTCTTTGATATTTTTGGTTGCGCCTAAGTAGCTTGCGTCGCAGTCGGCGCAAAGAATTTTGTAAACAATGCCTTGGGCTTTTTTTCTCGGCGGCCGGTCTTTGGGAACAGGTAGGCAAGGAACAACAGTGTTTGTGGGCTTGTGCGAAACCTGGAGACCCCCTTTTTTCAAGATTCGGGCGATGGTTTCGCTTACGCCTCCGACATAAGGTAGAGTGACGTATTTTGGTGGTGGCGCTGGTCATTGTGCGTTGATTTCTTGGCGCGTTTTGTAGTGTTTTTGAAGTCGAAAGGTTTTCCTCAATAAAGTTTTTTGTTTAGCCGTTCATGCTGATTTCTTTGGATATCGTGCATTCTTTCTGCGCTATGTTTCTCCTCCCTACGGTTTGAAGCACGACGAAGTCGGTGCCTTTGCGAAAACGGAGCGGAAAGGTCATGGAGCACTCTTGTCTCCAGGTTGTAAAAAAAAAAAAACTTACAACCGCTAATGTGTAAGTCCCGGCAAAGGGTCTCTCCACACATGGACAATAATCTCCCAAAAGTGACATCAGAGCTTGTGCAGAAGGCCAGTTACATTTTTTAATGCCTTCGAACAACCTAAGGAATTCCACAATCTTTGTTAAAAGCGCAGCGCATCACACAGGTAAACCGTGGCACAAAAACATATTTCGAAAGATTTAGCGTGGTTTCGCCCAATGCAACTAGGAGCGCTAGCACATCGTTTTTCAGTGCTGTTTCGGTGTTCGGTTCCGTTGAGCATGCATGCAGTTGAAGAAGACGACGATATCCAAACCACAGCGCAATAGGCTGGTATTTCAGGACGCAGAATGTGCTGCTGTGGCGTTGTTGCAGTTGTCTACTGCAGTAACCAGCAAAACTGATGTGTTCTCGCACCCTCGTGTTCCAGACTCACTCGCGGGCGTAAAATATTTCCGATTATTTTATTTCAGATCAAGTTAATCTCAGACATACAGACAGACCACGTCGAAATCCAAAATTGAAGCCTCAGTGCCAGAATAAAAAATGCGACCCCGTTAGCCCGCTGTTGTTCTGCCAGCTTGCGGAGGCAGCGGTGTGTACCAATGCGGCCGCTCGATGAAACCCCATCATCGAGTGGCCATGGTTCTCACCTGCTCCCTCAATGAAAAAGAATGCACGCTGAAAGGCTTTTACTTATCGCCTTTACTACGTTCCTTGTCATGCAACGTGAGTGCACTGTGTTGTTATGGCCTAGGTACAGTACAAAATAAACCCGACCATTGTAAATGGGCGAGACCCTTCTGCGGCCACATAATTGGCGACAGGTTCAAAAAGAAGGTGTTTTCGCCTTGTGTGGAAGAAATGAGTCGAATAGAGCAAACTGCCCATTTCACCCGAGATCATTTGGGGATGAAAGGTGTCGAGCACGGTGCATGGAGTCTCCAACGCCACTATATCAAAAACAAAAGAACACCGCTAAGTACATCACGAAAATCAGGAGACTCGGTTAAAAAAAAACTAGACATTTTGACGGATCTGCCTGTCTGGTTGGGTTTGAAGACTTATAATAACCTGCACATCTCAGCCTCATCTGCAGAACAAGCTCAGAACTTGACAGAAAAAAAGAGCAACGCACGATATTCGAAGAACTCTTCATCAACGGCTAGCCAAAAACTTTATTCAAAAAACCATTCGATATCAAAACCACGACAACATGCGCCAAGAAATCAACGCACGAAGACCAACGCCACCACTAAAATACGTCACTGTACCTTATGTCGGAGGTTTCAGCGAAACAATGCCCGATTCCTGAAGAAAGGGGGTCTCCAGGTGACGCACAAGCCCACAAACACTATTGCGCTTTGCCTACCTGTTCATAAAGAAAGACCGGCCGCGGAGAGAAAGAGCCCAAGTAATTGCCTACAAAATTCCTTGCGCCGACTGCGACGCAAGCTACATCGGTGAAACCAAAAATCTCAAAGAAAGAATTCGCCAACATAATAATGACGTCCGCAACGTCGCAAGAGAGAGCAATCCTGTAGCCGAACATTCCGAGGACTCAGACCATGGAATCAACTTCGACGAAACCAGCATCCTCGTAACCGAAACAAATTACAACAAGATGCTCTTTCTCGACTTCTGGCACATCCAAACCACCCCGAACAACATCAACCGAACAAATGGAGACCTGCCCCCAGTATATGCCCAGGGACTTCAACGAAAAAAAGCCGCCATTCACCACCTCCCTGCAGTGCGCCAGCGTGACTAACAGCCTACACCCCTTCCCCCTCCCCCACGTCTTTCGCATCACAGCTTTCGTTCCTTTGACCCCCTCCTACACTTCATACTTAAAGACGCTAGCTACTGCCCTCGTCACCCCTGATGAAGGAGCCGAGTCGGCTTCTAAACATTGGGTTAAAATTGGGGATGTCCAGTTTATTATGAGACTCTGTTACCACTGCAGAATGCCCGATATATTATTCTTTATTGTCATATATTTTCACATTGCTTTGAGTACGCATGGCGCCACTATTCTTTTATTCTTTTAGTCCTGATGCCACTGTGCCCGTATACCTCTCAGCGTGGAAACATGAGCGCGTTCACTGAGAATGCGGACAACGCTTTTTCAAAGACAGCTGGTTCACATGATCTTATCTGCCTCGCGTCACTGTACCCTAAGGCAACCGAACTTACAGACCTATTACAGGGTACTCCCGACGTGCAGCATTCATTTTCTCAGAAGTGAATGGACAACGTGCAGAATTGCCGACTTACAGGAAACTTGCTTCCAACCAGCAACCCACGTTCGCAAACCGCGTTTTCACTTCCTTCTGTGCTGACTGAAGGGGTTAGCATGAGGAGAGATGGTTTTCGGTTGGCAAACTCAAGAGGACGCTCGATATTCCCCAAGTGTGCTCCAAGGACCGTTTTTTGGTGCACGCGCCCAAAGTCGGTGCTTTTAACATACGACAGAACCGGTCTACGCATGCCCACTGCAGGAGACGCCGCCGAACATAGGCGAAGCGCCGATATCTGTCCGTGCTAGACATCGGCGCCAACTAACGGGAGCTCGCGCACGCGTTGGAAGCGGGGTTTGGTTTACGACAATAGGAGTACAGCGGCGCTCTCGATGACATTTCTTCATGGCTTGAAGCTCTTCCAGGTTCCCAGAACTTTTCTTCGCGGTTAATGTTGTCCTTTCAACGCCGCCCAGCCTCTTTTCTTCACGGCTCGAAATTCTATCGTTTCCCAGAAAGAAGCACCAGAGTAATAATTGGTTTTTGGGGAACGGAAATGGCGCAGTATCTGTCTCATATATCTTTGGGCACCTGAACCGCGCCGTAAGGGAAGGCATAAAGCAGGGAGTGAAAGAAGAAAGGAATGAAGAGGTGCCGTAGTGGAGGGCTCCAGAATAATTTCGACCACCTCGGGATCTTTAACGTGCACTGACATCGCACAGCACACGGCCGCCTTAGCGTTTTGCCTCCATAAAAACGCAGCCGCCGTGGTTGGGTTCGAACACGGGAACTCCGGATCAGTAGTCGAGCGCTCCGGAGTTCCCGGCTTCGAACGCGACCGCGGCGGCTGCGATTTTATGGAGGGAAAATGCTAAGGCGCCCATTAGTTGTGCGATGTCAGTGCACGTTAAAGATCCGCAGGTTGTCGACAATAACGTTTTTTTCCTCCTCTTCCACTGGCTCGAGAGGGGGAGCCAGCCAGCACCAAGAACATGGACTGCCAAACGTGCCTCTGAGGCCGTTCTATTCAGCTCAGGCCACATGGTCTTGGCCTGCCTTCACAGCGTGTATTGGCGCCTGAGAGGCTAGGCAAGGATTGAATTCGCTTTAATACCCCTGCTACACGGGCGTTTCGAATGCCTTCGAATCGAATGTCATTCGGCTCGACTGCCGAACTTCCACTTCTACACGAAGTTTTTCAACGGCAGTCGGTTCAGATGACATTCAAGTCGACGGAGCTGCGCGGAGACATTCCAGAATTTGGAATGCCTTCGAAACGTGAACACAACCCGAAATGACCAATAGGCGTCGCCGCCGTCATCGCTTCGCCCCGCCCACAGCCGCGCGACTGCTCTCGGATCTGTGGCTGCTCATCTCGATACCCGCTACTCGCTTTTTCTTGCTGTTTGTTTAGCAAATTGCCACTTTTCTGTCTAAGTGCTTGCCGATAATAGTACACCTATGAACATTTTCCGCATGATCATGAAATTTCCCCAAGAGTGCGCCGACGAGGACGGTTGGTTGCACTCATACTGTTGTCTACATCGCTGCGTACGAACAGCTAGCGCTCGTTTGCATGACATAAAACGCATTCTCCGCTTTAGTTCTCATAAATAATCTCTTTTCTTTTGCACCTGTTGTGCCCATGCTTGTGAACGCAGTGCGACAATCTGTGGAAGCGACGATACGATCGCTCGCCTGAGAAACACATGACAGCCGGGCTGCTGACATGTCGCACGACCAGCGCTTGTCGCTAATTGTCCCGATTTTTTCCGGCGTGACCAGTGCATTATTTAAACCTACTTTGTCAAGAAGTATGATTGGGGACCATTCGTGCTATTTGAAACGCATAGCTGGTTATCAACAAAATAGCAACGGCGACAACTGCTGCTGACCGTAAAGCAATGCTCGGCGGTCTAAGTAACACCGGCTCTTCCCGTTCATCGTATGCGCGCCCTGCGATGTGAGCAATAGTTGATTCCAGATCACTGTTGTCAGAACTACACTCGTTGATTATTTGCATTCGCTCAAACTTGTGGAATGGCTAGGCCTAGTCGTCGCGGAAGGGAAGGGAGTCGCCGTCGATTACAGTTAATTTGGCAAGCGCTTATCGCTGGTGAGTGTTCAAGTGTGCACATGTAAGATATACCGGCTCGTGTCGCTTATTTTCAATACGGATAAGGTAGAAGCGCGAATATATTCACACCGTCTGCTCATCAGCGTGTTTTCGCTCAGCCACCAGCCTGCCGAGGACATGATGGCTGACCATCTGCCGATCGGATTCGTCGGTGTCGTTGGCCTAGAAAACTTGTCCCACTACAATTATATGCTGCTGTTGACCGTGACAGTGTCGTTGTCGCACCAGTGTGACCGCAGTGACCACCGCCATCGTCATCGTCGTTGTGCAGTGAAAACGAGCTGAGCAAATTTCAAATGCGTTCGGAAAGTGTCGTGTAGCACCGCGGGAGTCCGGGGAGTCCGAATGTCATTCCAAGTCTCGAATGCCATTCGACTCAGATGTCGTTCGAACGTGCCCCTGTAGCACAGATAACAGAAAAATGGCTGTTGGGCAAACTAAGAGAGGAGGCTTACAAAAAAAAGCGAGAGCCATTTGCGCTTTTTGAGCCAGAACCCTAGGATGTGCGAGTATCAAATGTCTGCTTGCGAACTGAATATTTTCGAACCTTTTTGAAATTAGGCAAACAAAAAATACATGTTGCTGGTAACGGCTGAAATGCGCTAACAGACGGGACAGAAAAGAACACATACATATGCGCTGGTGTCTGTGTTCTCTTCTGTACCGTTGGCGCTGTCCAGTCGTTTCCATCAGCATTCACCAACCAGCCCGAATTAGCCCTCTTCATTGAACAAAATATCGACAGTCTTGCAAAAATTTTTCAACAACACAACGACGAAAGGAAATATGTATCAGACCATAACTTTATTTCACTCGTTATTGTCGTGGGGCGATTCACTCGCTTGGTTTTACGGGGTTTAACGCCCCAAAGCGACTCAGGCTATGAGCGACGTCGTATTGGTGAGCTCCGAATAATTTGGAGCATCTGAGACTCTTACATGTGCACTGCCATGGCACAGTACACGGGCCTCAAGAATTTCGCCTCCATCAAAATGCGACCAACGGGGCCGGGATCGAAGCCGCGTTTTTCGGGTCAGCTGCCGAGCACCATAACTACTCGGCCACCGTGGCGGCTCCGGGGTGATTTCAGTAATGACAGCAATAAACTTTAGTTTTTATGGAAATGTTATGAAAACAACTCGTTAAATAAAATTACTCTGTTCAGTTTAAAATTTAAATGATCACGTTCAAACAATGCGTACATCAAAGAGCTCACGGAATGCTGAGCTACTATTATGGACTGAATCTTTAAAAAGCCTTGTAAGGGGGTCAAATAATTTCTTGCTGGCCGAGCGACGTCAAATGGTGCTACTTGAATAGCACAGCAAAATGCAAAAACATGCCTCTGAAAACAAAGATAACAAACTTGCGGTTTCAACGCGGACAGGGCCATTGCCTCGACGCTCCCCTACAACCCCTATCTATAATAGAGTACCTCCGCGCCTGCGACAAGCGTAAAAAAACGAACCGTGCAACTGCTATGCCCTATTTCTTTCTGGCTCACCACCCAACCCCAATATCTATCACTTCCGACATTCACTTTCTCTGGCCTGTTATCTACCCACTGACAGGACGAAACTGCATGTTTCCAAAACCTCAGATTTAAAGGTAAAATTCATTTCAAAAGATACTTGTTGCGTAGCTAGAGCTATTTCTAGGCATCCTAGCACTGAAGGAGTGTCGACAAATTCAGTCAGGCGTGACTGCGCGCAGGCATGGCACATAGGTGTGTGGCAGCACGTCGCATGCGACCTTACACATAACGTGACAGGTGAGGTCCACCGAGAGAACACATTTTGTACAGCGTCAAGTGTAGGTGAGATTTTCGAGACAGAGCACCATATTAACGATGTCGTCCATATCGCCAAGCGGTCGTGCATGCCTTGCAATCACGAAGTACTATGTAGAAGCTTTGGTTTACGTAAAGTTAAATTACTGTTTCTGTCTCAGGCAGGTGTAAAATCTAGTAGCTGGTTAGCTGTGAGAATGTGAATGTAGAACTCAGGCCTAGAAGCTGTCGTGATCGATAGAGAAAACGGATCAAATAAAGCTGGCTCAGCATTGAAGATAACGACGGACTAAAAAAAAATTCATCTAACAAATACACGGGAGATTCAATTCAATTCAATTTATTCAACATCTTGAGGACGTTGGGTGCGTCGACAAAAAGCCAGAGAGAAGGCTTGACAGGGGTCGACGCACCCTACAATGACTTGACAGCAGCATCAGGATGGTAAACAGAGTGTCATATATGTTAATAACAGGATCATTACATGAATATGAAAATAAAATAAAACGGCAAGTAAGCATATAGGAAAGAAAATACAAATAATAAGTAGAACTCTAAGTCAACTCTCAGATGAAGAAAGTCGCCAAACGATTTCGTTATATTGACCTAAAGATTCTTTCAAAAGTCAGCAAAACATAGCAAACGTTTAGAAACTATTATATGCTAAGCGATAATGCGAAACGCTTGGCGATATCCAGGCTACTGCTGACAAGAAAAATCTGCAGAGATTGCTTACATCCCCATCATCGCGAAAGCACGGACTTGTGTTCGGCTGTGGCGATACCCTCAGTTGTAACCTCACAGGCTACAACTTAGGACGCTTATGACAGAACAGACTTTATACCAGACTGGTTTCAGCTCTTGAGGCCGTGTCTATCTTTGCCGCCCTTTTAGTTGTGTCGCCTTTTATCAAGCTAGTGCTGTGTAGCCACTAGCTGAGTGCTTAGTAAATAATAGGTATATATCCTCTTTCTATACATGAACAACCTCGTGCAGTAAGCGCCATGTTGAAAAAAAAGCGGTGATCAATATCCAAGTAGTCTGGCGCAGCGGCCTTTTTTCGCGTGTCCGCGGTCTCTACTCCCATTCTTGGATATTTTTTATTTCCTTTTCTTCCCATTTTTTCTATGCTTGGGACGGAGTGGACACACGTCGGCAAGAGACGGTCTTTCTAGGCTCTGGACTTCCGGGTTAGTGCTTTTGCACTTGTACATGCCGACGGAATAATTTTAGACAGCCCAAAGGACAGCTGAAACTGAGCATTTGTAACAAAGTACCTTAATTTCCTTCTCCTTAAGGCGAAAGAGTTATATATGCTGCATTCCTCGTTCATAAAAGCTAGTTGTAACGAGGCTGAAAACGAGGCAGCTGTGGTTTACTGCAAGCGAAGTTAACTAGTTTCATTTCGAGTTGATCGGTTCACGGATAAGTTGTCATCACGTATGATGTTATCGAAACAAACTCCTTATCTACACACAAAATTTTTATTAAATTTAAAGTTCTATAATTTAGCTACTGATTAGCGTAGTTCATTACGGCGCGGTTGCGTCTGAGCTCTGTCAACCAGAATGTGTTCGGCGGAAAAAGGGAAGACATATTATTACGGGTTTCTGTATTGTGTAACAAAAATATAACCAGCGCTAATTTTTACACAAACCACACAGAAAGACCAGACAGGATGGGCGCTGACTCCAACTATGTTTATTGAAAGCCACACGTTGCATATATATAGCCCGAAGATGATGAACGCGTGCGCATTTCTTACATGGTAAAAAAGAATAAAAAGGGGAAAAGAAAGAAAAAAGGAAAACAACACCAATAAACACACACTCAATCCAAACCTACTCATTATCGCGTATTTTTTAGCAATCTATGCTCACTTTCTCGTAGGAAAGATAGAAGGGGTGCTGACGCCCATGCCACCTCTCTGATAAAAAAAGGCTTCTGGCAGTTCCCGAGCGAATTTATCTTTGCTTCTAGCTAGAATTTTAATCTCGCCAAGTCGTGGTTCACAGTTTTTTTCGTTTTTATCAATGCAGGAGCGGCAGTGAGAGGTAGGTTTTCGGAAGAATTTGATGCGTTCCCTAACGACCTTTTATGTTCTCCTGCACGCTCGTTTACGCAGCGTCCAGTCTGGCCGACGTACACATTGCCAAATGCAAGGGGATGTCGTAGACCACTCCCGTGGCACACCTTACGTAAGGATTCGAGTGCTTCTTTCCACACCCAGATTTAGCCTTGGCACCGCTTCTAACTTTGGGGCACATCTTGGCCAATTTTCAGGGGGCGTAGAAGACGATGGGGACTCATTACTTGTTGCCAACTCGTTTTCAATTATGGGACACTTTGTGGATGTACGGTATCACCACTGGTTTGGCTTCGCCGAAGTCTCCTTTCCGGCGTTGCCCCTTTGGCTTACCCTTAAGTTTTTGCAGCAGTGCCTCGGTCACGGAGGCCAAGACGTGGTTAGGCATCCCTGCTTTACGAAGTCAATTCACCTCAACCTGGAAGCTCGCCCGCATCATGTGAGGGCACGACTTGAGGAGTGCTGATTCCATAGAAAGGGTTGCAATAGCCCTTTTAATAGTTTTGTGTGAGCCTAATCGAACGGTAAAAATCTTTCTTGGCCCTACGAAGGTAGCGCCAGCAAACATCATGTATAGTGATGTAAATAAAGTTCTATTCTATTCTATTCTAAACACTTCCGTCCCCCAGCTTAATGTTCAGGTCCAAAAACTGGAGGCAGTCCTCTTCACGAAGCTCAAGCGTGAAAGACAGCCCCTTCCTATGTTGTGCTAACATTTCTAAAATTTTCATGGAAGTCTCCTCATAGCTGCCTGTGTCATGTCTCTAAAATCACGAAAAAATTGTCTACATATCTAAAAATATTTAAGACAGTTCTATCGACAGTTAGTGATGCCAAAATGTTGTCAATAGATGCGTGTAAAATGTTACATAAAACTGGCGCGACACAAGAACCGATGCAAATGCCCTGCCGTAGTAGGAACCGCCGGTTGTCAAACTGGATGAAGGTGCACTCAATATAAGACTCTAAAAGAGACATAAAACTGTCAACGCTTACCACTGCCTTGTTTTGAAATACAATAGTGCCGATTGCTTCTATACACTGTCGAACCGCAATGGACAGGTCGCTATGGAGCACAGAGTAAAAAAGATTTACAACATGTATAGAGAACGCGTAACCAATCTCTTCCCTCTCCAACACGCCGGCTACATCGAAGAAATTTTTCGCGGAAAAAGGGTTCGAAACGTGCATATCCTTTAGGCGCTTGAGCAAAAAGCGGCTGATGTGCTATGCCAAGTACCTTTCTCACTATGGCCCTAAACGGCGCCTCTGGTTTATGGGTCTTAACCGAAAACAAGATTGACAGGTTATTCTCAGAAGAGTTCAAAACAGCTCTTGCCAGGCTCTGCAGCTCCAGGGATTTGTACAGGGCAACAGCCTTGCCTTTGGTCCTGGTGGCAGGCGGTTTCATTTGCACAAAGTTATTCGAAATTGCTTGCAAAGCTTTCTCGTTGTAAAGGCCTGAAGGCATGAAAACAAAGGTCCCTTCTTTGTCCAACTGCGCCAGGGACAGGCTGTTATCCTTGCAATATACGTTCACCTTGTCAGTCAAGGCTTTCCCTCTCGGAGAGAGTTTCTTCTGGAGTGTTGTCCTTTTCAAACTGTCTATGCCGTCGAGAACGCACCTTTCTTGATTTTCTTTTCCCGCTTTCCTTGCTACGCGCCGATTAAAAGCCAACAGCTCGTGTGCCGGTATGGAAGGCTCAAAGCTGTATTTTGGTCCTTTGCAAGGATGTCCGCGATGTCTTTTGGCACATTCACGTCGCCTAGAACCAGAGGTCCACTCTTGTTCTGTTCCTTCCTAGGAACCTGTGGAGGGTAAACCACATTTATTGGACGTCCCGGTAGCCGCGGCTGCTGAGACGGTGGAGCCCTGTCGACGTTGCTGGCCAGGCCGTTTCCCGAAAGCATTCTATGTTGCATGAGCGAAAGCTTCTTGTTTGCGCGAGGCAGGTCGCGCCAACTTAATCTTCATCAGCGCCGTTACAGATGCTCCCCCCCTTCCCCATAGCGCGAGGCGCGATAAAGGAAAAAAACGGTATGTACAGTACTCACGGATTGAAATAGGACATTCGAAGCGCAAGCCTTGCAGTGCCACGCAGGCATGTGGTAAACCACAGGCCGGCTCGTTGGCGACTGGAAGGAACAATTCTGCTTTGTAGATGTTCTCCCCCTCGCACCATACCACAATGCACCACCTTGGTTCCATGAGCATCTACGGGCGGCGCTCCATGAAGCGACGGCCACGCGCTCCGAATGTCCTATTTCAATCCGTGAGTACTGTACATGTTTGTACGGGCGAATCAAGTCCATGACACGATTAGGTTCGTGAAGGCCGCCGGGTGGGAGAAACAAACTAAGGCGGTCGAGCCTGACTGCTACGCAAAGGGCGACGGGAGCCAAAGGATGAGGACGAAGGCGCAAGGAACAGGCGGGAGAAGTCGATGAAAAGGAGGGGAGCTAGGCGTTTGGTTGAAGCGGGACGGAAAATTTCATTGCAGAAAATGCACCCGCGGCGGGAGTTACGGCCGATATAGGCTTTGCGATGGCCCAGAGGGTGCAGACGAAGGGATGGCGCGCGTAAACACCTGCCGTAGAAGATGAGCGGATGCCTCAGACGCTGGCGACGGTGAAAAGACGGAACATGACAGTGGAGCGGCTTTATGCAAAAACGAGCTCATTGTGGCAGTGGGACGGGTGGCTGGGAGCACAAGAAGCAAGTCCGGGGCGTAGTTGCCAGAATGGGAAGAATACGGTAGGGCTATGTCGTCTGCCGCGGAGGTACAGGCACTGGTGAAAACGCCAGGTGTGTAGGGATGTGTGGCAGGCGTTGCGGGTTGTGCGTGAGGTGCGACAAGGCCCCGGGGTGGCGTGCATGCGGGCCTCGCGACAGAAATGACAGTTGTGCTCACTGTGGTCGGCCTTGAGGGAGCAGGCGATAGTGGGACTAGAAGAGAGTCCGTGCCCGGGTCGAGAGAGGGTGCTGCTGGTGATGGCCGAAGGGTAGGCGCCACAGCTGGGAAGCAGGGCTGGGCAGGAGGCGCCGTGGAACGGGAGATCACAGGTGGATGGCCGTCCATAGGGGCCGGTGAAGCAAAATTGAGAGAGACCGGGGTGTAGTTTGAGGCAGCTGGTTGAGAAGGTTGGCAAGAGACTGGCGCGTCCTCGCGTGGCACTTGCCGAACCGTGAGTGGGGGCACATACGGTGGCGACGATAGTGGAGAGACCGGTGGGGGGTGGGGCGCCGGCGTAGGAGCGGGCAGAGGGAAAGCCGAAAGAGCTCGGGTAGGGAATGCGGCCAGGGGTGGTGGTTCGAGTGGCGCCGCAGTTTCTGAGTCCGGAACAAGAGCGCAGAGAGTCGATGGGAGCTCGAAACCAAAATACGCCGTCAGGCCCTTCTTGAATTCGGCGTAAATGTCGAGGCCAGGAGGCGGAAACCGCAGCTCTGCCAGGAGACCGGGTGGGAGTTCGCGGCTGGCGTGCTGATAGCGCAGCAGCTGGCTGGACAAGTTGTTGACATGAAAGCGCGAGTCCAGCAGCGCCATCCACTAAAACATGGTCCCTGGCATAAAAAGTGGGTAGGCCGGGCAGCCGAGGAAGGAAGGGCCGCTGATACGGCTGAAGGAGCTAACCGGATGTGATAGGAGGTGCGTACATTGCGATGAAAAGCTGCCGAAAGCCGGTTGCGAACAGGGGGCGTGCAGCGGCAAGGCCAAGTGGAGGGACAGGACGGGCAGGAGCGCAGAGCCGGTGGGAGCGGCGTTGCGTGCGTCGGGGCTGTCGTCCGATGTCACCAGATGTGGTAGGGTTAACCACATTTATTTGACGTCCCGGTAGCCGCGGCTGCTGAGATGGTGGAGTACTGTTGACCCTGCTGGCAAGGCCGTTTCCCGAAAGCATTCTCTGTTGCACGAGCGAGAGCTTGTGGTTTGCGCGAGGCAGGTCGCGCCAACTTCATCTTCATCAGCGGCGCTAGCGATGCCAGCGCCGCTACAATCCTTTACACCGGTGTGTAGGGTTTTATTCAGTACGCAGCTCCATAATGCCTTAGTAGTTTGGGCCGCTCATTTCTTAGGGATTGCAGCTTCTTCATGGCTATCCATTCCACATCTTCACTTAAGCACGCCAAGTTTATCTAATCATGCAACAATCGCACTTGCCTCCAGATTTCCGCCCTTAAAAATTTGCCAACTCGCCTTGCGTGTCCTAAAGAAGGTTGAACACTTCCAAAAAGGGCACTCACTTCCTCTGGTACAAGTCCTTTATTGAGAATAAAGACGATGAATCTTGATCTGCAGATGCAAAAGGCGATGGCGCTCACGATCTTCAAAGAGTCGGGCTTAACAGGTGGTACACAAAAGAAAGGGCCCACTGAAGAAGAAAGTTCGTTTAACAGTACCTCTTGCTGTGCTAGTTGGTGCAACATTGTGTAACAAAAGTAAAACCAACGCTAATTTTTACACAAACCGCATAGATAGACCATACAGAACGAGCGCTGACTCCAACTATTTTTATTGAAAGCCAGATGTTGCATATATGTAGCCCTAAGAAGGTGAACGCATGCGCATTTCTTACATGATAAAAAAGGAGAAAAGGAAAAAATAAAACAGCATCAAAAAACACACACTCAAGCCAAACCTACTCATTATCGCGTATTATTTAGCAATCTATGCTCTTTCTCGTTGTGTTCCAGCAGTGTTTTATGGAAAAATCTGAGCATTATACGGCAGCCTTGCAATAAAAAAAGTTGGCGCTGCTTGCGTGTGGTCTATATAGTGTTCACATAAGCATGTCTCTCTACGGTGACGAAGCTATAGGACGCGAAGATAAAAATCTAGCATGTGTTCTAGAACTCTACGAGGACAAGTTGTAATTCAGGAAGAGTTCTGTTGGGGTTCAAGCCACAGATTTAAAACTTGGACCTAAGTGTTAGTTTGTTGTCTGGGCTTGTGTACCAAACTCACAAAGAAAATTATTTGGTGATCCTAAACATCTTCCTGGAAATCAGCGTCGAAGGCGCAGCTAGGGTGTCTGCATCGGTAGAAGGGAGACAATTTTCGATTCTTTTTCCCATTCTTAGAAAATAAGAATCGTTGGCTGCGGCACACAAACATGCACATGGCATTAAACTGAGAGAAGTGTTAACAGCTTATAAAACCACGCTATCATGGTGGAGAGGTGAGACCCCCTCGCTTTGTTCCCCTTCGCTGACTGCGTCCCCGAGCAGACTTCTCGTGGAGGCAGGAAGCGTTTGTGACGTCTGAACAATGTACCCTCGAGATTGCTGGAATTCTTGCTCTGTGAATTCCGCATAGCAAAAGAAGAAAGGATGCAATGCTTAACGAGGTCCCATTAAACGGGAGAACAGAGGTGGTGGAGTGTTTCCTAATCGGCTCCGTGGGGAAAGCACTTTTGCACATTCAGTTGCAATCCCTTGACGTCGTGTTGTTTAGACCGGTGGAAGGTCCTGAAAGCACATGTGCACTCAGAACCGCGCTGAGCAATTTTCGAACAAGGATGCCGACATGCTATCTTGTTCGGTGATGATTTGTGCAAGAAAATGCGGCGTTTAAAAAAAATAAAGGAAAAGATTGGCCACGTCATGTGTCTGTTGTTGCAAATGGGTTGCAAGCCCCAAGGGTAGCGTTGGCCTGGCGGCCTGGGGCAAAGCTGGAAACATCCGAAGGTCCCGGCAAAGGATGAGTCGACTGGCAACAGAACAACTTGTTTATTCTGGCATCGCAAAAGAGCAGCCGGTCAGGGCGACCACGTTACTCGAAGGAAGAAATCGAAGTCTCCCCGTTGGCGTCCGGGGCAGCTCCCTTTATACCCACGGAGTCGAGGGCAAGAAGGAACGGCTTGGGAAGAGGCGTCCGATGCGGCGACGCTTGAACATGTTCAGACGTGACGTGCGCGCCCGCCGGGCCGGCGCCGGTCAGACCTCCTCGCCACCCAGTTGGGGAGCTCCTCTCCCCGGCTGCCGCGCTTTGACAAGCGTGGGCACCAACATGCACACACACACACACGCACGCACGACGACACGTGGCACTGAAACCTGCCTGGACGCGCTTGGCGGGAGGCGTTGCGGCAGCGATGAACGGGCCCAAAATGACCGCCACTTTGAACGAAGCCGCGGCGTCCGTTGCATCCGCGCCGGCTATACCGCGCGTCGTAGGCGAGACGTAACAGACCGCCCCGCCGGGAGAAGGAGATCCCGATGGTCAGGGGACTGCATCCGCTGTCCAGAGGGATGTCGCTCGATGATGCTCGTAATCGAAACCGGTCGTCCCTCGACGTTGCTTGAGCGCAGCGCACAGAGAAGGCCTCGTTCTCATGTTCAGGATCACACAGGACACTGCAAAGTGACTTCGGGAGAGTTGCCATTTTTTTTTGCTCGTTCCCAGCAAGCGTTAGAACTACGCCGAAACGCAACCGCTCAGTCAGCAAGCACGAGACAACCCTCACTAAGCTCTGCCAGGCTCTTTCCCCTTTTATACTACTGCCTAGTTCCTTACAGTAGTCAAGCAGCACTCAGAACGCGTCCACAAATTGGAAAATTGCACTAGAAAGCACATAATCACTTTGAAACACTAAACAAAAGCAATATGTTAATAATCCTGCCTCGGGAAGAAAACATCACTAACAAACAACTTTGAGGCGGATTCCTACGTTAGCGGCTTCGACTTAAGCCATCGGCGTTACCGTTGAGACTCCCCTTTTTGTAACGCACCTCAAAGGAATATTGTTGCAAAGCGAGGCTCCAGCGCAGGAGGCGGCCATTTTTGGGAGAGATGGTCTGCAGCCATTGGAGAGGGCAGTGATCCGTCTCAATGATAAACCTCGAGCCGGCTAGGTAGCATGACAATTTCTGAACGGCCCACACGAGACACGCACACTCTTTCTCGGTGGCGCTGTACGCCTGCTCACGACAGGTCAGCTTACGACTAGCATACATGACGGGGTGTTCCACTTCTCCATTGTCCCTTTGGCACAGCACAACGCCCATGCCTCGCCCACTAGCATCGCACTGAACAACGAACCTTTTGTGTAGTCTGGCGATCGTAGCACAGGCTGGCTTGTTAGGGCGCTCTTTAGGGCGCTAAAAGCTCTTTCCTTTCTCTCGCCCCAGACGACTGTTTGGGGCTCTGTTTTTCTTAGAGCATCCGTCAGGGGAGCCGCGATATCGGAGTACCTGGGGATGTACCTCTGATAGTAGCCGGCGACACCTAAGAACGACCGAATATCGGTCTTCGTGCGCGGTTGCGGGAAGTCTCGCACAGCAGCCACCTTTATTTCAGAGGGGCGGCGACGACCCTGTCCAATCACGTGACCGAGGTAGACAACCTCGACCTGTGCTAATTGGCACTTGGGAGCCTTGACTGTCAAGCCCGCTTCGCGCAGGCGGGTTAGCACTGCCCGCAAGTGTGCCATATGCTCAGACGAGGATGCGGAGAATATCGCTACGTCGTCTAAATACGGTAAAGCGAATTCTTCCTGTCCCCGCAACATTTTGTCCATGAGGCTTGAAAAGCAGTATGGCGCGTTCTTCAAACCAAAACTCAAAACTTTAGGACGGAATGTTCCCATTGGTGAAATGAACGCCGCATACCTACTAGCCTCTTCTGTAAGTGGAACCTGCCAATAACCCCTGACAAGATCTAGGGTGGAAATAAACTGAGCGCTACTAACTTTCTCAAGGCGCTCCTCGATGTTAGGGATCGGATAAATTTGATCCTTAGTGATGGAATTAAGCCTGCGGTAGTCGACGCAAGGACGAGGTTCCTTGCCCGGTACTTCAACTAAAATCAAAGGGGAGGTATAATCACTCTCACCCGTCTCAATAACACCGAGCTGTAGCATTTTCTTTACCTCAGCCTCCATAATATCGCGCTGGCGGGGTGACACCCGGTACGCCTTGGATCGTACTGGCTCTGGGGAGGTAAGTTCTATATCATGAGTAAGGACAGAAGTCCTACCAGGCCTCTCAGAGAACTGACCTTGAAACTCTTGTAAGAGTTGGTGTAGTTCGGTTTTCTGCTCAGCCGACAGCGGTGCTTTAATGATTAAGTACTAATGACCTGATCAGTGTCTTCCCTGTTCGTCACTGAGCCTAGTCCCGGAAGCTCGACCGGAAGCTCTTCTAACTTTCCCGTGTCGGGCATTTCCTCTCCAGTACCTGGTGGCTTCAACGCTACAGGCTCAATTTTATCCAGTTCTGACGTGCTCTGAATATCAGCTTGCTGCGCCTCCGACCCTTTCTCATTGTTCGACAACGTCGGCCCCGCAACTACCGCCTTTGCAGCGAGCTCCCGAACTCTCGATCTGGTTAAGGCATGAACGCTAGCCTCACCAAACAAAAGCCTCTTCTCGCGCAGGAGGTGATCGGACCTGTTCGAAAATAGGTGCGGGTACTGGGGGGGGGGGGGCAGCATAGATGACACTACGTCCTACGTCTCAAGTGCTCCGAAAGGTCCTTCAATAAGCACTTTTGCTACGGGCAGACACACGCTATGAGCTTCCGCGGCTTGCTTGATCCATGCGCACTCGCCCGTGAACATATCGGGTTCTACGTAAGAGGGGTGAACTACATCCATTGTAGCTGCGGAATCACGAAGCACTCGGCACTCTTTCCCGTTCACGAGGAAGTCTCGCATGTAAGGCTCGAGAAGCTTCATGTTCTCGTCAGTGCTACATAATGACAAACACACGACTTTTCTTTTTGTTTCTGGACACTGCGCCGAAAAGTGACCCGGCTTCTGGCACGTATAACACACGCGCGCTTGCCTCGCCTCGAACCGCTTTCTGCGTTCGGCTTCGGCTGCCGCCGTCTCTTTACGTTCGGTCGGACTGCTTTCACTCGCATCCGCACTACGCGTGTCCCCCCTTGCTCTCATGGGTGTGAACTTCGGCCTCTCAGACTTGGAGCCAAATTCACCCTTTTGACCGTCCTTAGCTCCGCGAGCCCGACGCGTCACAAACTCCTCGGCTAGCTCGGCGGCTTTAGCCACTGTACTAACGTCTGGCCTATCCAAGACCCAGTACCGCACGTTCTCAGGTAACCGACTATAAAACTGTTCCAGCCCGAAACATTGCAGAATTTTCTCGTGGTCACCAAACGCTTTCTCTTCTTTGAGCCACTCCTGCATGTTTGACATAAGCCTGTAGGCAAACTCTGTATATGACTCGCTTCTGCCTTTTTCATTTTCCCGAAACTTCCGACGGAACGCCTCCGCTGACAGCCTGTACTTTTTTAGCAGACTCGATTTCACTTGGTCGAAATCCTCTGCCTCATCTCTCTTCAAGCGAGCGACTACGTCGGCCGCCTCGCCGGGTAACAAAGTGAGCAAGCGCTGTGGCCACGTTTCCCGAGAGAACCCCTGCTTCTCGCACGTTCGCTCAAAGTTAACCAGGAACAAACCAATGTCCTCTCCAAGCTTAAACGGCCGCATCAGGTCAGTCATTTTGAACGATACCCGTTCTCCTGCACCGTGTGCCTGACTTCCATTACGAGCGCGTTCCACCTCTACCTCGAGACGCTTCATTTCTAAAGCGTGGTCGCGCTCTTCTTTCTCTTTTTGCTCTTTACGTTCGCGCTCCTCTTTTTGCTCTTTACGTTCGCGCTCGTCTTTCTCTTTTTCTTTTTGTTCTTTACGTTCGCGCTCGTCTTTCTCTTTTTGCTCCCTCTCCTCAATGGTCTCAAGGCATTCCGACAGCTCGTCATCCTCAGCCTCAAACTCAAGAATAGCCCTTAGCAGTTCTGGTTTTCTGAGTTTGTCTGAGACATCCAGACCCAACTCTCTTGCAAGCTCCAGCAATTTCGGTTTGCGCAACGACTTCAAATCCATGGCTACTCCGAATGCTGCTTTCTCTACTGCCTACTATTGTCTTGCCGCAAACTAACCCGGCAGCAACGACAACCACAATTACCAGCTCTGTTTCTGACACTAACAAAAGCCTGACAAAACTCAGAAGAAGAAAGTCCCGCACTCACCAAACCTCGCAGCCAAGAATTCAGCGCAGTCGTTCCGCTGCAGG
This sequence comes from Amblyomma americanum, assembly GCF_052857255.1. Lineage (NCBI taxonomy): Eukaryota > Metazoa > Arthropoda > Arachnida > Ixodida > Ixodidae > Amblyomma > Amblyomma americanum. The sequence goes on along the minus strand of NC_135504.1, from coordinate 160,698,043 downwards.
CAACCAGTCATCACACAGGGCTCGTTGCACTGCTCCCGGATGGTCGTTGTGCTGCTCAGCACACAGTTGACCGCATATCGTCGCTGCTGGCCTCCGTTGTCGGGATCTCACCGCTGGCAACCATGTGATGACCCCCATAATGCGCAGGTCCACACGGGACGGAGAGGCAAAGAGACACCGTATGGCTCAGTTTAAACAAACAGGTATATTCAATAATTACACATGGTTAAGGTTATACATCAGAGGCTGGGGCGTCCGAGCTTACGTGCCGACGACTTCATGGGGGCGATGGAGTGGCTCCGGAGTTGGGCTCGAGCGGTTGCTGGCAGAAGCTGCACGCCGTCGGGCTTCGGCGCTGAAGGCCCTCTTGGCGAACGATGTCGTCCTGAGCGTGTATGCAGTAGAATTTCAGTAGTCGTCCGTTTCTTCGAGGATGGTTCACAAACCCTTCCTCTAGTGTCGTTCGGCTTGGAAGATGAACAGGAGGCGAGCTTGTAGATGATGACAGCAGATCATAATTTTACAACATACATATACAGAGAGTTAAACTGGAAAAAGCAGAACTGAATTTACAAAAGAACAAACTTTGCACTACTTTACTCATCGATCGGGCAGGTTAGTGCCTAAGTAGCATCACATTACATGCTAAGCATGGAGCCCCAGCTCAGACTGAACTGCATCCGTTTACATGCGCTTTTAAGCACTTGATTAACAAAGGACTAAGGGCGGTCATTTCCAGTGGCCCGCCCAAAGCATCAATTCTCCAATCCAAAATAACATGCGAGATGGGGACCACCCCTTGGGCTGGGCTTAGCCTCGACCCCAGAGTCTGTTAACAATACAAACTAAATAAACAACAAAAACGCCACCACTCTCTCTCAAGTGAGAGTATACACAGGCTCTCTCTTCGGAGCTAATTCACTAGCGCCTGTCTTTCCACATTCTTGGCGAGTACTGCCTGTCCGCCATGACAGGTGTCCGTCGCGGCCCTTCTGGGAAGCTGTGGGTGCCTTCCCGGCGATAGCCCACGACAAAGGGGGGGGAGGGAAAGAATGTCGTCTTCGCGGTATCGCATAGCGTCGGCTGTGGTACGGCGCGCTCTGGCCCGCTGACAGCTCCCTTGTCCTGGAATGTAACCGGAAATTGGGGAGGATAAAGCCTGTTTCCCCGGGGCGGCGGCGGGTCCGGTTTTTCTGGTCGTCACTCAAAGAGCATGGCTGGGTAATTGATGATGCCGCTGTCACGGGTCTCCGTCTACGCCGCGCCGTCGAACGTGGATCCTCGTAGCACACACGGAATGTCACACTCGCTCACCCTCCACAAGAATGTTCTCCGAACATTTGAGTCCACGCAGCTCCCCTTGTCTTTCTGAATCGCCTCGCACAGTGCGTCCGGCAAAACACTTTTCGCTGCACTCAACACCACTGCACAACACCATATGCCTCCGCTGTCAATACTGGCGTCTCCAGGGGCAGCACTGATCTTCTTTTACAGATAAACATGAAACTCAGCACCCAAGCCTCTCCTTTCTAGTCCAAACTGGACGAAATAAATTTACCACAGTTACAAAGGAGCTCCCACTTCTAGCACGATCACGGCACAGACAAAAATATAGATAACGAAAGGAAGTAGGGCAGGTTCTGCATGCGCTCCGCATGCTCTCCTGTGCAGGTGTTACCTAATGACAGAAAGGTTTAACTACCAACTCCGATAACTTAACACATAAGCACATAGCAATGTTATGAGCTGCGGCATTACACAATTCTAACCAGTTCACAACTCCGCTCTGTTTACGCCATTAGTCCGACTTAGCTTTCCGATTTCGCAGCGGATATCGGCCTTCATGAGTCATACTAAGTAAGTCTGTGCCCCTTTGTCTGCTTTGGGACTCGCGAGGGCTCGTGGCAGGAGCCTCTCCTGGCGTTATCTGCGCGGCAACCTCGCGCGCTTCTTCTTCTAGCAATGCATGAAGTAAATCCGGTGGCATTCTGGCCGTCACCTCTGGCGCCTGCCGAACAGATGCAGGAGAGGGCGTTTCTTGCGAACTATCTGCGCGCTCCGCTTCACTTCTGTCCCCATCAAAATCCGCGCTTTCCCTTTCCTCATTTCGTGAATACTGAACCGGTGCCGACTTGAGGCGATTTGCGTGTATCCTTATCAAGCGCCGGTTCACGTCTCGGACTCTGAAGTTTACCGGAGAAAGCTTCTCGACAACCTCGCACGGTCCTCTCCACTTCGTCTGGAACTTACGAGCTAGCCCAATCTGCCTTTGGCAGTTTTCAATGTACACGCTGTCCCCCACATTAAACGGCGCGTCTCTAGCACTGCGATCGTGCACCTCCTTCCTGCGCTTCGCCGCTTTCTTTAAGGACTCCTTTGCGATGTCCCTCGCCACTTGCAAGCGCGATTCTAGCTCAACCTTATAGTCGTCCAGTGAAGCGTATGGGACACGACGGGGGCCCTCTGGCACTTCACTAGGCTGGTCCGGGTCTCGGCCGTAGAGAAGAAAGAATGGCGATTCGCCCGTGCTCTCGTGTGCTGCGGAATTGTAGGCAAACATTGCATACGGGAGCCACAAGTCCCAGTCCCGCTGGTCGCGCGAAACAAAATGCGACAGGAACCCGGCCACGGTTTGGTTCAGTCGCTCCACCGCGCCGTTGCAAGCCGGATGGTACGGTGTTGTCTGCTTCTTAGCGATCTTAAGCAGCTCGCAAACTCTCCTCATTAGCTGCGACACGAAGTTCGTTCCCCGATCTGTCAAGAGTTGCCTCGGGGGTCCATGTCGGAGCACGATCTGTTCGACAAATGCTCTTGCAACCGTGTCTGCCTTCTGATCTGGGAGTGCTACCGCTTCCGCGTATTTTGAAAGGTGATCGACAAATACTAAAATGTACTTGTTTCCGGAAGTGGTCGTGGGCAATGGGCCCATTATGTCCATACCTGTCCGCTCGAAGGGAGCCGAAACCTCAGGGAACGGCTGAATTGGAGCTGGTCTTCGTCCCTTGGGTGTTTTTCTTTCGAGACAGGAATGACACTTCGCACAGTAGTCTCTAACATCCTGTCGCATGCCACTCCAAAAGTACAAACGCTCCACACGCCTGCGTGTCTTCGCTACGCCAAAATGACCGGCGCATGGCGCATCGTGAAACGCGCGAAGAACCCTTTCTGTCCACGACCGAGGTATGACGACTCTCTCCCAAGCGGTTTTCTCTGGCCTCCCTTTCCTGGTTGGCCTCGTGCGCCGACACAGGGTGCCGTCTTTGCCAATGAAATAACCTAGCTGTTCGGGGTGAGACGGTGCGTCCTCTAAGCTTTCGATTATTCGCTTCAGGTCCGGATCTTTGCACTGCTCTGTGCGTAATTCGGCGGGGTCGACTACGGGGACAAACTCATCTATAGCTGCCACGGCAGCTGTGCGGCTGAGTGCATCAGCATTCAGATGCGTCTTTCCTGACTTGTGCTCAACTTCAAAGCAGTATTCCTGCAGGTGTAGATTCCATCTAGCGAGTCGCGAGCTAGGGTCCCTGACACTCATCACCCATTTCAGAGGATGGCAGTCTGTGACTAGCTTGAATTTGCGGCCGTAAAGGTAGCATCTGAAGTGCTTTACTGCCCAGACAACGGCGAGGCACTCCCTTTCCGTAGCTCCGTACTTTTGGTCTGCGGGGCTTAGCTGTCGGCTAGCAAAAGCAACGGGATGTTCTTTGCCCTCGATAACCTGAGATAGCACGGCACCCACTGCGAACTTTGACGCATCTGTGGCCATAACGAAGGGCAAATTAAAATCCGGGTGGCGCAACAGCGGTGCACTCATTAGCTTCCTTTTCAGGGCCCCAAAAGCATTCTCCGCGTTTTCGTCCCAGCGAAAGGCGACATTTTTGGCTGTTAAGGCGGTGAGCGGCTTAGCGAGCTTGGCGAACTCCTCTATGTGCCTTCGGTAGTAACCGATCAGGCCGAGAAACTGCCGGACCTGGCGGACGCTAGTCGGGGATGGAAAATCCGAGACACACCTTAGTTTCTCAGGGTCCGGTCGCACGCCGTCAGCTGAAACAACGTGCCCGAGGTATTTCACCTCGTTTTTGAGGAATTGGCACTTAGAGGGCTTCAACTTGAGACCCGCTGCTCTTAGTCGCACCAAAACCTGCTCAATATCGCGCAAATGGTTATCAAAACTGTCACTGTATATGATAATGTCATCCATATACACGAAGCACAGCCTCCCCAGAAGACCTGCCAGGATAACATCAGCGGTTCTCTGCCAGACAGCAGGGCTGTTGGCCAGACCCATCGGCATTCTTTTCCATTCATAGTGCCCTGAGGGCGTGTTGAATGCCGTTTCCTCGGCATCTGCCGGATCCATTGCTATCTGCCAGAATCCCGCCGCCATGTCCACTACCGTGAAGTACCTGGCAGAGCCCAGCTGAGAAAGCGTCTCCTGTATATTGGGGATGGGGTATGGATCGATGCGAGTTACGGCATTTAGTTTGCGGTAGTCCACTACCAATCGATACGAGCCATCTGGCTTTTCCACCAATAGTGCTGGTGCTCCCCAGGGTGACTTTGAGTGTTCGACAATGCCGCGATCAATCAGGTCCTGCACCTGCCGCTCCATCTCCTCACGTTGGGAGTAAGGAATCCTGTACGCACGCTGGTAAACGGGCGATGAAGTGCCGGTTTCTATCCTGTGCTTTATAACGCCACAGCAGCCCAAATCCAGGTTGGACGCGGCGAATACCTCCGAGTAGTCGTTCAGCAAACCAGACAGAGCCTCCCTCTCCCTGGATTTTACGTGAGAAAGATCGAACGACACCTTTGGAGCAGCCGAAGGACTAGCATGCTCTACAGTTGCGAGTACCGTATCGGTGGGCTCACGTTGCTCTATCGCAGAGGTGAAGAAAGCCAATGTTTTGTTCTTGGGAAGGCTCAGTGGCTGCTGGCTACAGTTAACCACCCGTAGGGGTACTCTGTGGGCGTCATTAACTGTCACGAGGCACGCGGCTGCCTTCAGGCCATTGCTGAGAGAGTCGACCGGCTCAAGCACTCCCACGGCGCCGCTCTCTACATCTGAAGGCACAAACGCGTACAAAATGTGCTCCGACCAAGGAAGGACGACCGCCTCCTCGACCAGCCGGACGGCAACCCGCGAATATACCTTCTCCAATGATCCCACTGTTTGACGGGTGTCAATATCGGTAATGCGAATCTCAGCCCCTCTCCTGTTCAAAAACGGAACTTTTGAGCCGCCCGCATTAACCTCTTCCTCAGAGAATGAGACTACTACCTTCCCTTTTCTCAAAAAATCCTGCCCTAATATACCTGACACTCCGTTTGGCAGAGACACCGTGTCCGGGCATACGTAGCAGGGGTGCTCCAATGCAATTCCGCCGAGACAAAAATGTAACCGGTAGAGTCCACTTATGCCAAGAGGATCCCCCGTTATGCCTACAAATTTGGTTGCCATACCACCCGACGCTTCCAACACCTCGCGGTCCCCCTTCCTTCGAAGCGTGTTAAAACTGCTCTCCTTAAGCAATGTCACCTTTGACCCCGTATCTATCAACAATTCCATGCAGCAACCATTTAACTTGCAACGCACAACAGGGCATGCCTCGTCGGCCACACAAACTACCACCACCTCATCATCCACTGCTCACTCCCCACGCTCCTCAGGCTGGGGAGGACTAACTAGTTTTTTGTCTCGGTATCTGGAGTCCCGCTGTCGGCTTGCTTAGGGCGTGTCTCGCCTGCTTCTCTTTGTGGCTCCCCACGGCGCACGTTTTGGCAGAACCTGGCGATGTGTCCGCGACCCTGGCAAGCGAAGCATACGATTTCTTCAAAATCTCGCATACCGCGCCTGTAGCTTTGTGGCGGTCTCCGGTTTCCAGCGAATGGGCGCTGTTGAGCGCGCGCTTCAACCTGGCGTTCTACCTGCTGAGTTAGCAGCTGTTCCAAGCGATCTAACCGCTCTGTCAAGAGAGCAACCTCAGGGTTGAGCACCGCTCTCTCTATGACGCGTACTCTCGCTGCGGCTGTCGTTAACGCCTCATTTTGTTCCTCATCCAATGCGGCCTCCACGGCTTTGGTCGAAATTGCACGGCTTGCGCGAGAGCACGAACCGGCGCACGGGGTCTTGCAGACCAGCCACGAATAAAGCGGTCATTTCCTCTTTAAGTATATCCTCCGCGTATTTCATCCTTAGCTGGCCTCCTTCCTCCTCCCTGCTTAACGTATCGCGTGCTAGGCGCTGAAGCCGCGACGCAAATGTTCGCACGTCCTCCCCTACCATCTGTCCGGCGTCACGGAACCTCTGTACCCGCACGTAACGTGGTTCAGTGTCGAAATGCTCAAACGCGAGCTTCTTAAATTCCGCAAATGATTTTGTGGATTTTACTTTTTCGTCTCGCCAGGCAAAATCATGAGCAGCTCCTGCAATCTTACACCTCGCCATTCCCAGCATTTGAGCATCGGACCATCCCCCCATTTTCCCAATCTCTTCTAGCATGGAAAAGAAATCGCAGATTGGAACCCCTGTCTTATCTCCCGTAAACGTCGGAATGACGCTTCCTAATGCCAGCATGCTTGCTCCGAGCGACGGCTGTGGAGTGGGAGCTCCCTCAGATACAGTCATTTTTTTTTTCAAGCCCTCCAGTGCCTCAAGCCTCTCAAATGGGGGTAAAAGTCCCACAATCAGTCCCGTGATTCCCTTTTGATTACAATTTTGAAGTCATGAATGTCACCGCATTCAGAGGACATTTGCTTTTGAGACCCCACTCCTGACACCAGTGTGATGACCCCCATAATGCGCAGGTCCACACGGGACGGAGAGGCAAAGAGACACCGTATGGCTCAGTTTAAACAAACAGGTATATTCGATAATTACACATGGTTAAGGTTATACATCAGAGGCTGGGGCGTCCGAGCTTACGTGCCGACGACTTCATGTAGGCGATGGAGTGGCTCCGGAGTTGGGCTCGAGCGGTTGCTGGCAGAAGCTGCACGCCGTCGGGCTTCGGCGCTGAAGGCCCTCTTGGCGAACGATGTCGTCCTGAGCGTGTATGCAGTAGAATTTCAGTAGTCGTCCGTTTCTTCGAGGATGGTTCACAAACCCTTCCTCTAGTGTCGTTCGGCTTGGAAGATGAACAGGAGGCGAGCTTGTAGATGATGACAGCAGAGCATAACTTTACAACATACATATACAGAGAGTTAAACTGGAAAAAGCAGAACTGAATTTACAAAAGAACAAACTTTGCACTACTTTACATCGATCGGGCAGGTTAGTGCCTAAGTAGCATCACATTACATGCTAAGCATGGAGCCCCAGCTCAGACTGAACTGCATCCGTTTACATGCGCTTTTAAGCACTTGATTAACAAAGGACTAAGGGCGGTCATTTCCAGTGGCCCGCCCAAAGCATCAATTCTCCAATCCAAAATAACATGCGAGATGGGGACCACCCCTTGGGCTGGGCTTAGCCTCGACCCCAGAGTCTGTTAACAATACAAACTAAATAAACAACAAAAACGCCACCACTCTCTCTCAAGTGAGAGTATACACAGGCTCTCTCTTCGGAGCTAATTCACTAGCGCCTGTCTTTCCACATTCTTGGCGAGTACTGCCTGTCCGCCATGACAGGTGTCCGTCGCGGCCCTTCTGGGAAGCTGTGGGTGCCTTCCCGGCGATAGCCCACGACAAAGGGGGGGGAGGGAAAGAATGTCGTCTTCGCGGTATCGCATAGCGTCGGCTGTGGTACGGCGCGCTCTGGCCCGCTGACAGCTCCCTTGTCCTGGAATGTAACCGGAAATTGGGGAGGATAAAGCCTGTTTCCCCGGGGCGGCGGCGGGTCCGGTTTTTCTGGTCGTCACTCAAAGAGCATGGCTGGGTAATTGATGATGCCGCTGTCACGGGTCTCCGTCTACGCCGCGCCGTCGAACGTGGATCCTCGTAGCACACACGGAATGTCACAACCAGTTGTTGCAAAAGGGTTGCAAGCCCCAAGGGTAGCGTTGGCCTGGCGGCCTGGGGCAAAGCTGGAAACATCCGAAGGTCCCGGCAAAGGATGAGTCGACTGGCAACAGAACAACTTGTTTATTCTGGCATCGCAAAAGAGCAGCCGTTCAGGGCGACCACGTTACTCGAAGGAAGAAATCGAAGTCTCCCCGTTGGCGTCCGGGGCAGCTCCCTTTATACCCACGGAGTCGAGGGCAAGAAGGAACGGCTTGGGAAGAGGCGTCCGATGCGGCGACGCGTGAACATGTTCAGACGTGACGTGCGCGCCCGCCGGGCCGGCGCCGGTCAGACCTCCTCGCCTCCCAGTTGGGGAGCTCCTCTCCCCGGCTGCCGCGCTTTGACAAGCGTAGGCACGATATGACGTCACAACAGCTGTGAAAGCTGGGGCTCAACTCGTGCGCTCGCTTGCGGACGCGCAGCCTCCGCCGGCGGCCTAACTCCCGCTCCTACCGCTAGGAGATACTGACGTCACGCAATTGTATAAAAGGCGACGCACTCGTTGAGTCAGTTGAGCAGCGAGATGTCGACCAGGGAGAGGGTGGCTCGCCAGACCGCAAAGCGCAAGTTACAAAGAGCCACGGAAACGGGAGAAGAACGAGAAGTACGGCTTGCCAAGCGACGTATGCTTCGCATCCTAGGCTTAACCATAAGCTAAGCCAGGCCATTTCTTGCTTTATGTATCTCCAGCTGAGCGTCGACGCATCGCGGCACTCTCTGCCTAGCAAATTTTGTCAAAAAAAAGCGTCCCACTCTTACAGCGTCCCAATATTTTATTATTTATTTAACAATGACCGTAATGAGCTTCCGAATACAGTTTTAGCGCAGAAATTCATTCAGCTCCCACATTCAGCAGACTGAAGCGAAACCTTCCGAAATTCGTTTGACAGTACTAAAAAAAATGAAACTGCTACCACGAGCGCAGAGAGCGATTGTGACCAACGACGCCATAAACGGGCATTCTTTGTTTCCGTACGCTTCATGCCACTGGGCCACAGCCGTGGCATCCCGCGCCATGATAAAGTGCTTGTTGGTGGGAGTTGCCTATATCATCGTCATTATCATCTTTCATGGCTTCGTTCTCTTGTTCGCAGGGGTCGTGCCGCGAAAGCGTACGAGTGATTAACGATAAAGTAAGACTCGTTTTTGTCACCTACAGCAGCTTTTATGTAGCCGTAAAAAATAAAGGCGAGAAGCGGACAATTTCTTGCGTGATGTGCATACTTGCAGTAGTTTTAAGAGCGTAAGCTCTTACTCATCACGTTTCTCGATTTCTTAGGGTCTGCTACCAGCTCCCTTCGGTGTGATTTTTTGTCCGAGGAATCAAATCAAATCAAATCAAATGCAGTTTATTTTCCGTCAGAAAGAAATCAACGGAGGAGGCTCGAGCAAAAAGTGAAACGTGTTCACTTGATTGCGCTCAAGCCCCAGCAGGATGGCAGCCTCCTTAGTAAATCAATTATGCAACCAATTTTGTGATTGACTGGTAACATCATGAGTATATCGAAATGGTGATTTATTGGTTACATTAGATATAAATGCAAGATGTCAAATTTATATTTCCATTGCTGTCCCTTCACTATAATCTCATTCATATCAATTCTAGTAAACCACACAGCTAAAGCGCGAACTCCAAGCGCCCTTCGTTGGCGTACGCGCTCAGCATCGGCGCTCTTGGTGTACGCCAAAACCGGCCTGCGCATGCGCACTGCAGAAGACGCCACGATCCTCGCAGGCGCCGATATCTGTCCGTGCTAGATATCGTCCGTGCTAGCGAGCCAGCGATAGGAACATGTAGATGCATGTCCCTTTTCGACGCCCGTTCCCACGAACAGCAAGAGCGCCGACGCTGGACGCGTACGCCCAGGAAGGGCTCTTGGTGTTGGCACTTAACGCTGGTTACTTCAACGTCTTCCAGACAGTGACGGGCCGACGTATTTTTTGACAGATGACCGCTGAACATCGGGCAAAGACGGCGCGGGTATGCCGCGTTAGCCGCGACCCGACTGTTTTCGTTTTCTTACAACCCAGCCAAGGAAATGAGTAGGAGAGCCGCACAGTCCCTTGAACACGCTGGGTGATAAAAGAAAAAAAGAAACAGAAATGCAAAGCCGCCCCCCCCCCCCTCGCTCGGGAAGCTCACCGGTGTGAGGGGACGACACACGAAGTGGGCAATGCGCGAAGCTTATGGGCGTCTCTCTCCCAAACCAGGGAGGGAGAATGTAAGAGAAAGAGGAGGCGCTCAACTTCATGCGGCGCGTGGTGGCGGCTTTGTTAAGTAGCGGCGCATGAACCAGAAACCTGGCCATGACAAAACGTACAAGTAAGGACACCTGAGAGTGCCTCTCAGTAAAGGGAGCTTCTTAGGGGTCGGGAGTCTCTCCCAGCAAATGGTATCCCTCAAGAGGGTGGCTCTCCTCTAGTACCAAACCAGCAGCTCGTTAAATACTCTTCGTGTTCCCCTGATCCCTAGCTGGGGAATGCAGTTCGAAGAATGATGCCCAATCAAACGATGGCACTCATGGTACCACCCACGGCAGGGTGGTCCTGATGTTCTCTCGCAGGTCGGTCGACGGAAAGGGAAAAGGACACGGTCACGTTGTCGTCCACGCGGTCTCCAGGTGGGCGCGCACGTGTGTCCGGAATGCGCCCATGTGGAAGAGGAAGGCTCCTGCGTGACACAGGAATGCGGGCTGTCTCTCAGCAGGGGTTGAAAGATCTTGTACTGATGACCGGAACGAGAAACCTCTGTCGAAGGCGCCGCTCTCGGGCAATTGTTCAACCCCAGCGTGTCTAAAGAGGGCAACACTCCGTTCGTTGACCCGATGGCATGTTCGAACACCTGGGGACGCCATTGTCGTCGCTGCTTCCGACATTCCTGCAGCTACGTTTCTTCCAGAGGGCTCATTCACCTTCGCGGTGGTGTTCAGGGAATCCCCCCCTTGTCCACATTCGCCGAGCTCAACAGCCGGAAGGGACCGCGAGCACAACAGCTCCCCCACCACCAGATATTGCGCCCGGAAGATGAACTGCTCGCACGTAGCTTGGCTGACTGGGCGTGCCAGGAACCAGACGCTCTCTGGGAGCCTTCGGATGACCTTCAGTACTGAAGCTCGGCATCGCTTCCCCTCGTCAGATGGCCGTTTTGGGAAATTCTCTGCAATGCTAGCCAAAAGGGATCACAGACGCCAAACCACACCTGACAAAAGCAAGCGCCCCCAGAACCCACTCACCCCCCAAGCCAAAACTCACGCCCAAAACTGCACTTAGCAAAAAAACTTCAAATAAACCTTGAAGAGATCAAATGTTTTGCCTGAATGAACACATGGTGTCTCCCGACGGGGAGTTTAGACATGCACCTGTCCAAGGCGTATGCTCCCGCTCGAGGTGCACTTGGAAGGAAAAAACATTCGCGAAATGAAATCAGGTTGGTGCTTAGAGGGCACGCGGTACGGGAATAGGTGACTGGTTTTGGCCTACGTGGCGCTCAATTTTGCCCGCCCCAATACTTCAGTCAAGGTACGTTACACCACTCGCTCTTACTTATCCTTGGCCGGAAGAGGGAAAACGTACTCCTAGGTATTTTACCTGATTATGAACAACATTCCTGCAAGAATGTGGGAGACATACGCTCTCCATTAGGAAGAGAATATGAAATAAATCTCCAAAACTAAAAATTTGGGTGACATCCCCTTTTGGTAAAGCCTTTACCAGTTAAAAAGTCTCGGCTTATCCCGTCGGCATTTGTGTGGAGCTTGCCTTTCTTGTAGCGAACCTCGAAGCTGTGGTGGTGGAGTGCCAGGCTCGACCTCAGTAGACGACCATTTTTGGGCGACATATTGTGCAGCAAAGTCAAAGGGCAATGGTCCGTTTCTACTGTGAAACGGGACTCGGAGACTTAGCATGCCAGTTTGTCTATAGCCCAAACGAGGCTAGCGCATTCTTTTGCAGACGTGCTATACGCCTCTTCCCGCGTCCTGAGCTTGCGGCTATAGTAAAGGACAGGCCGTGTAGGCCTGCCATCTCTTTCCTGGCAAAGAATAGCGCCTAACCCGCGGTCGCTGGCATCACATTGAATGATAAAGGGTTTCGAGAAATCTGGCGCTACTAGTATAGGGCGCTCGCTTAGGGCCGTTTTCAGACTCTGAAATGCCTTCTCTTTCTTTTGGTCCCAAAAAAGATTGGTAGGCTCACTTTTGCTCAGCGCGTTGGTCAGGGGGCTAGCTAAATCAGAGTAGTCCTTTACATAATTTTGATAATAGCCCGCTAGGCCAAGGAAAGCCCTGAGTTCCGATGTTGTGGTTGGGCGACGGTACTCCACCACTGCAGACACTAAGTTTTGCAGGTCTGCGTTAGCCTCGTCCAAACCCGTGCCCAAGGTAGTTCACTTCGGCGCACCCCAAGTGACATTTTCCCTCCCTTACCGTTAAACCAGCCTCAAGCAGTCAGCTCAACACAGTACGCAGGTTTTCAATGTGCTCCTCCCTGTTTTGTGAGAAAACGGCCACGTCGTCAAGGTAGCGGAAAGCGAATTCTGCAAGTCCCCGCAGCACTTGGTCTATTAACTTTGAAAAACAGTACTGAGTATTTTTCAAGCCGAAGCTCAACATTACAGGGCGAAACGTGCCCGCGGGGGACACGAACGCTGCGTACCTGCTGGCGCGCTCAGTGAGTGGCACCTGCCAGTAACAACGAACTAAATCCAGTGTGGATATATATTCTGATTTAGCGACTGTTTCAACCCTTCCTCAATGTTCGGAATGGGGTAGGTCTGGTCCACTGTGATTGAATTCAGTCTCCGGTAGTCCACGCAAGGTCCCGGACCCTTGCCTGCAGCCTCTGCAATAATGGTTGGTGACGTATAGTCACTTTCGCAGGGCACTATGACGCCAAGTTCGCGCATACGGCGGATCTCCGTCTCAATGATTTCCTTTCGTCTTGGAGAGACATGGTACAGTTTGCTGCTGATCGGCTGTTCTCTGGACAGCTGAATGTCGTGTTCGATGAGGGTTGTTCTTCCTGGTTTGTTTGAAAACACCGCCTCAAAGTCGCGGACGACGTTTTTCATGACTTCTCCTTGACCTTCCGTCAAACGTGGCTCTCTGTCGATTGAATTTAGCAGCTCATTGGATGCTTGCTGGTCCTCATGTGGGACATAAGGTATGTCTGAGATCTCTTCCTCTGGCATGTTCAGCGCCATGTTAAGCATGGCCTGACGCTGCACATAAGGCTTCATCAAATTACTGTGAATTATTCGAATCTGTTTGTTCTCAAATTTTACCTCATAGTTGGCGTCCGAAAGCTTGAACACCACCATAGCTGACCCTTCCCATTGCTCCTGAAGCTTGTTTCTTTTTGATCGACCCAGCAACATCACCTGGCCGCCAGATTTAAAGGGGCGCTTGCGTGCAGATTTGTCGTAGTACACTTTAGACAGTGACTGCGCTGCTCTTACATTTGCTTCCACTAAGTCTCTGGTTTTCGCAAGTCTTTCCAGTAGCTTTAGAATGTATTCCACTACACAGTAATACTCTCCGTAACCCTCCCATGACTCCCTCAGCATGCGCAACGGGGTCCTCAAGCCGCGCCCGTAGACTAGATCAGCGGGGCTAAATCCTGTGCTTTCGTGGCAGAGATCCCCAGGATTCTGGTCCATGCGCCTCGGAAAATCGGTCGCGCTATCTCGTGACAGCCGGCGGCGCGGCGGCGCGTAACTCAAAGGTGATTAAAAATAAAAATTAATACCTCGTCGCGCATAAAAGTTAGAGAATAGCTCTCTCGCCAAGATGTTAAATGCTTCTTAGCGTTTATTTTAGTAGAGTTTCATCAATGTAGCTTACATGTTGCGTTTACCATCCGCAATAACTTGCGATAGCATGGAGCCTAAGGTAAGGCGCTGAAAAATACCCCACTTCTTCACCTTATCGCTCACCACAGCCCTAATTGACAATATATCGCTAAGCTCTCGGAGCATCAGGTAGCGTAATGTCCTACCTTTAAAGAAATATAAACTATGTTATATTTTAATGATGCTAAAGATTTCCTGCGCTGTTTTTCTATAGCTCATGCATTCTCAGCATCGGAAAGAAGCGTGTGGCGCCCTCTCTCGATGTTTTGGCAAGGCGCACGTCTTTGCTGCAGTGTCCCTGTTTTGGTAGTTTGCTTTGGGAGGTTGAGCCGTGCCGTACGAATGCGCACTTTTATCAAAAGTGCCCCCATCAGAGTGAGGCTATGACCATGGGCTGCTACATAAAATGCTACCAGAAAGCGCATGCCTTCTATGAGGTATATAGAGGAAACTATAAGGAGACTCTTTTGCTTGAGAGATACACTTTTAATTAAGCGTGTACAGTGACCACACGGGCATTGGTGATAGTGGAGTTGCGTGCGCATAAACAGTGCAAAACAATGAAACTCCGAAACTCCGGGGGAATGAAATTCCCGGACATAACTTAGAGCTCACTCACCGATACTTGTATATGAGTCTTGCACTGTGCATTGAAAATATCAAAATCGTGTATTAATGACTACCTTCGAACAATAATATTATTAGGCTCAATTGCAGACAGCTCTTCGAAAGTTTTGTCGATGTGGAAAAAGTGCAGCACGGATGCCTTGACGCGAATGTTGTAAGTGCCAGGCTGAAAACCTGATGCTGTGTTTTATGGCAGTAGGTGATTTGTCCAATGTAACAAATAGTAGCGTGGTAGTGCACAAAAATTTTTTTCTAAGTTGGTAAAGTGCATTCCATGATTCGATTGTTCGTTGTCGATAAGGGCTTTACCATTGCTGTAATTGATGCTAGTTTCGGCAATTATATCAATGGTGTAGTAAACTATGAACCGCTAACGAGGACTACATAGAATGGCATGCTGGGAAGTATTCTAAAGACTGCGCCATCAGTTCGGCATAGAAGTAAATACGCCATTACCCAGAGCAGCAAACAAGATTCAAACATTAATTAAATGTTCTTGATTACGATTTAAATTTGCTGAGAAATGAACGGAAGGTATTGTCCTGTACCACGAGGTTTCAAAGCTTACTGGGTTTCTCCAGCGTGCGGCTGGGCTGCCCACCCAGCCCCCTCTTGCAATGTGGCGGTCGCATAATTAATTAGTGATAGGATGCTACGTGCGCGCGGCCCTGAATATGCAGTGAATTTACCGTGGTGCGAATATGTGCAACAGCACTTATAGGCACTCTCGGACGAGTGGCGCGAACATATTAATTTTTTATGCATATGGGGTGCAAGCCTACACCCACCTTTTTATTTTTTTGCTGTCGCTCTTCGATGTAGTTGTCGGTTACCTCTCTCTTTGCCTTTAATTCTGCCGGTTGCAGTTCCGGTACTTGAGAGATTAGATAGCAATCGCTGGGCCCGCGACATTTTTAGATTGCTTGTATTTTCGTCCGCTGTTGTCTATGAAGCTATTGGCAAACTATTACTTCTTCGAGGTGCGGCTCCGGGGGAGTTGCACCGACCGCGGGTGTAAGAAGAGGGTGCTATTTCCAGGGAACGACCAACATCCTCCCGCGATTTCTAAATTTGCGTTGATTGGTTTTCACAGCCTACGATACCAAGCACTCGAGGCAGGGTATTTTCCATACCACGCCTTAGGCCATTTCTATAGGATGACTCTCTTTGAAGGGGCAGAGGAGGCATCCGATAACGGTGGCCGGCTTGTGTGTAGTTTGCATTCCTTCCTTTCTGACAATACTGGCCAAGCTTTCGCTGACACCTTCCGCGTGCGAACTGCATGCGCGTTTTTGCCACTGGCGTGTCCTGAGCGTAAGCATATAGAGTTGTTTGCGTTGCTTCCTTTTCGGTTTTGGATGATACATCGAGTGAAGAATCTTGGGTATTCATTTCTTAGGAATGTTTTCTTTCGCTGATGATGAGTTTTAATAGTGCAATGGTAACCTCGCACCAAGCGCAATGGGATGAAGTGTTTTCTTCAACACAAGGTTAGGCGAAAGAGCATTTTCCAAGCACTTTAACTCGAAGGAACCAAGCGCCAGGCTTCCAGAAATCTTGCGCCCATTGGAAAGCTGTTGGTACACGGCGGCACTGGGGAAGGAATCATACACCGTCCTCGAGCAGCATGCTTCAAGCGATATGTCAATGCTGTTGTCGCGGATTTTGGAACAAATAAGAAGGAATTTGGTATCGTCTAAACCAAAAATTGCTTGAATTTCACCCTACCTTTCAGACACAATTTTTAGCAATGTTCCTCCGGCAAAAGGTACGAGAACTAGACCCACTGTTCGCAGCATCAAACGGATGAAGAAGGGTGAGGGGCGGTAAAGTGAAGGGCCAATGATGTGAGCAGGTACGTAGGTAGGGAAAAATTCTCATTCCAGAGCTGCACGCACAGCCAGTTGCAGGGTGCTAAGGGGGAGGAAGAAAAAAAATAGGAGGGGTCTTCTGCTGTACCTTTGCCTCCTTTTCTTTTTTTTTCCTCCTTTTACTTTTCCTCGAATCGTGGAGCGCAGACCGTGGTTGCTTGTTGAATGAAAACTGAACATTTTGACATATTTGCCTATCTGGTTTGGTTTGAAGACTCATATAAAGTGTGTGTCTCCAACCAAAAACTTTAATTTTAACGCTAAGTTTCAAAGCTGCCTCGCCCACTTCATCAGGGATGGCTGATACTTCTGTCACACGGGCAACGCAAAGGCCTTTAGAAATCAGGTCCTTATATCCAATGGTCTAATTTCGATGGAGGCGAAATTCTAGAGGCCCGTGTACTGTGCGAAGTCAGTGCACCTTAAAGAACCCCAGGTGGTCGAAATTTCCAGAGCCCTTCACTACGTCGTCCCTCATAGTCTGAGTCGTTTTAGGACGTTAAACTGCCATGAACTTAACCTTATGTCCAAAGGCGTCAGGTGTCATCGATACGGCACAAATGTGTGCATCTGTATGGCACAAATGTTGCGCCTTTGCCGCTAAAGGCCTTGGAGGCGAACGCGCTCGTCAGAGACCTTTGGAGCCCAAAGGCGCGGCCTTAGAGAACCTGCGATCGCAGTGTCATCCAACGTAAAAAGTAAAATCAATAAAAAAAGATACAGCCAACAATGTTTGAAAATATTTCTTTAAATGCAAAAGGGGTGTCTGGCTTTGCTTTTGGTGCGGGTGTTTATATTATATGCACAGATTTCAAGACAGTGAAAGTGTTGCAGCAACACCGAGTGCTCCTGGTGGCCAAGGCAACACACGATACATGCTGCTGATGATGAGAGTAGCTCTTGCAATACTTTTAAGGAAGCTATCCGAATAAAACAAAATTGCCTGAGCTCAACGAATGAAAGAATATCCCAATTTAATCTTAAAACACTCATTTCAGCCGCCTCGAGACCAGCAGCGGGTGCTAAGCCTCAACGACTATTTCACCTTTGGGCTGCATCGTGTAGGTGCGTCGCTGCACCTTTAACCTTTCGTTCATTTGGTGAAAAAAGGTGACTTTGATGGAAAGGCCTTCGAGGAATGCCGTGTGACAGGGGTATGAGGGCAGTAGCTAGCTTCATTAAGTATGGAGCGGAGGAGGCGGTCAAATGAACGAAAGCTGTGATTTGAAAGGCATGGGAGAGGGGTGGAAGGGGGTTAAGCCTGTGAGTCACGTTGTTGCACTGTGGCGAGGCGGTCAACGGCGACTTGTTTTCGTTGAGTTGAAGAAAGAAGTCCCTGGGCCTATACTGGGGGCAGGTTTCCTTTTGTGCGGTTAAAGTTGTTCGGGGTGGTTTGGATGTGCCAGGAATCGAGAAGGAGCCTTTTTTGGTAATTTGTTTCGGTTCCGAGGATACTGGTTTCTTCGAAGTTGATTATGTGGTCTGAGTCCGCGGAATGTTCGGCGACAGGAATGCCCTCTCTTGCGAAGTGGCTGACGTCGTTTCTATGTTGCCGATATCTTTAAGATTTTTGGTAGCGCCGATGTAGCTTGTGTCCCATTCGGCGCAAGGAATTTTGTAGACAATGCCTTGGGCTTTTTCTCTTGGCGTTCGGTCTTTGGGAACAGGTAGGCAAAGCACAACAGTGTTTGTGGGCATGTGCGAAACCTGGAGACCATTTTTTTTCAAGATTTGGGCGATGGTTTCGCTGACGCCTCCGACATAAGGTAGAGTGACGTATTTTGGGGGTGGCGCTGGCCCTTGTGCATTGATTTCTTGGCGCATATTGTAGTGCTTTTGAAGTCGAATGATTTTTTCAATAAATATATATGGGGAGCCGTTCATGGTGATTTATTTGAATATCGTGCGTTGTTTCTGCGCTATGTTTCTCCTCCCTACGGTTTGAAGCACGACGAAGTCGGTGCCTTTGCAAAAACGGCACGGAAAGGTCAGAGACACACTCTTGTCTCCAGTTTGTGGAAAAAATACTTACAACCGCTAATGTGTCAGTCCCGGCAAAGGGTCTCTCCACACACGGACAAAAATCTCCCAAAAATGATATCAGAGCTTGTGCAGAAGATCAGTTACATTCTTTAATGCCTTCTACCAACCTATGAAATTCCACCAGCTTTGTTAAAAGCGCAGCGCATCACACAGGTAAACCGTGGCACAAAAACAAATTTCGGATGATTTAGCATGGTTTCGCCCAGTGCAACTAGGAGCTATAGCACATCGGTTTTCAGTGCTGTTTCGGTGTTCGGTTCCGTTGAGCCTGGATGCAGTTGAAGAAGACGACGATATCCAAAACACAGCGCAATAGGCTGGTATTTTAGGACGCAGAATGTGCGGCTGTGGCGGTGTTGTAGTCGTCTAATGCAGTAACCAGCAAAACTGATGTGTTCTCGCCGCCCCTTATTAAAGACTCACTCACGGCCGTAAATTATTTCTGATTATTTTATTTCAGGTCAAGTAAAACTCAGACACACAGACAGACCACGTCGAAATCCAAAATTGAAGCCTCAATGCCAGAATAAAAATGCGACCCCGTTAGCCCGCTGTTGTTCTCCCAGCTTGTGTAGGCAGCGGTTGGTACCAATGCGGCCGCTCGATGAAACCGCATCATCGAGCGGCCATGGTTCTCACCTGCCCCCTCAATGAAAAAGACTGCACGCTGAAAGGCTTTTACTTAGCGCCTTTACTACGTTCTTTGTCATGCAACGTGAGTGCACTGTGTTATTATGGCCTGGGTACAGTACAAAAAAAAGCCGACCATTGTGAATGGGTGAGACACTTCTGCGGCCACATAATTGGCGACAGCTTCAAAAAGCACGTGTTTTCGCCTTGTGTGGCAAGAAATTAGTCGAATGGAGCAAACTGCCCATTTCACCCGAGATCATTTGGGGACGAAAGGTGTCGAGCACGGTGCATGGAGTCTCCAACGCCACTATATCAAAAACAAAAGAACACCGCTAAGTACAACACAAAAATCAGGAGACTCGGTTAAAAAAAACTAGACATTTTGACGGATCTGCCTGTCTGGTTGGGTTTGAAGACTTATAATAAACTGCACATCTCAGTCTCATCTGCAGAACAAGCACAGAACTTGACAGAAAAAAAGAGCAACACACGATATTCGAAGAACACTTCATGAACGGCTAGCCACAAAACTTTATTCAAAAAACCATTCGACGTCAAAACCACAACATGCGGCCAGAAATCAACGCACGAAGACCAACGCCACCACCAAAATGCGTCACTGTACCTTATATCGGAGGTGTCCGCGAAACCATCGCCCGATTCCTGAAGAAAGGGGGTCTCCAAGTGGCGCACAAGCCCACAAACTGTTGCGCTTTGCCTACCTGTTCATAAAGACCGGACGCGGAGAGAAAGAGCCCAAGTAATTGTTTACAAAACTCTTTGCGCCGACTGCGACGCAAGCTACATCGACGAAACCAAAAATATCAAAGAAAGAATTCGGCAACATCAAAATGAAGCCCGCAACTTCGCAAGAGAGAGCAATCCTGTAGCCGAATATTCCGAGGACTCAGACCATAGAATCAGCTTCGAAGATACCAGCATCCTCGTAACCGAAACAAATTACCACAAAACGCTCTTTCTCGTCTCCTGGCACATCCAAACCACCCCGAACAATATCAACCGCACAAAAGGAAACATTCCCCCAGTATGACTTCAACGATAAATGTCGCCATTCACCACCTTCCTGCAGTGCGCCAGCGTGACTAACAGCCTAAACCCCCCTTCCCCTCCCCCACGCCTTTCGCATCACAGCTTTCGTTCCTTTGACCCCCTCCTCCCCTTCATACTTAAAGAAGCTAGCTACTGCCCTCGTCACCCCTGATGAAGGAGCCGAGTCGGCTTCGAAATATTGGGTTAAAATTAAAGTTTTGATTGGAGATGTCCAGTTTATTATGAGCCTCGGTTACCACTGCAGAATGCCGGATATCTCGGTTACCCGAGGACATCTTCGATTTAGGTTGTAAATCATTCGCCGACTGGCTGCGGCCTTTCGCACAAGCCTTGTTCAGAATGCAAAAAAAGACGAACTGCGCAACAAGAACACGGACGAAAGGGAGGCAGACACACACTAACGCAGAGAGGAGTTTCCTCACAGCGGGACGACAAATACTTTTTTTTTATTCGAGAAGTGTGCCATGAGGCATAAGTTGAAAAAGGAAAGGGGGGAAGGAATGCACGTTATTGAAAGTTAAAAGAAGGAGTGAAGAATCGTTGCGCTGAGGTAGTCGCAGAGGTTGTTAATGAAACGGTTGTCCATTGTCGACTTCACGTAGTCACTTTCGCGGTTCCACCGCAGGCCCACCTCCCTGAGGAGCCGTTTTCTGATAGCAGCCGTCGCTGGGCACGTCCACAACAAGTGCCGCACATCACAAATGTCCGGTGCAGCGCTACAGTGAGGGCACCTGTCAGGTACTGGCAGATCTTTGGCACGCCACCGATGACGGACAGATGGTGTCAGAGCCGCCCCTGCCCGAATCCGGCGCACGGATACCTCCTCCTGCCGAGTAAGACTACGGGGGAGAGGGTGCGAACACGGAGGAATTAGAGCGCGTGTTCGCTGGCGCAGAACTTCGGAATCGGAAACATGGGACAGGAACGGATCTGGGAGAAGAGGGGACAAATACTTCAGAGAAGTTCGGCTTGAAGGCAGACCAAGCACAAGTGTCTACCTCGTTTTTCCGATACCCAAGATGAGCTACGCCGGTAAGATAAAAATGACGTTTACTCGACGGTTACTCGGCAAGCCGTTCTCGTGTACACGGTGGTAGTCTTCGCGTGCGTAACGGTGCCGGCGGTCAATCAGCGTCACGAGCGCCCGCGCGAGTGGTCAAGGCATGCATGCTTCTCAGTAGCAAGGTCTTAATTCAATTTGGTCTTGGCCTTGGCTGTAGAAAACATCGAATGCCCAACAAAAGTTGCGATATTTTTCTGGCATACCAAAATTAGGATAATTTTTGGCGTTCACCAGTCCCATAAAAGCAAATTTAATAGCATGGTGTCAACATGCTGCTATATTGTATAGTGGGAAAGTTGAATCCTCCTTATGCAACGTATGCAACTGCTGTTTTTTTCCAGTGCGGCAAACCGTAGCAAATAAAACAAATGCCAGTGTCGCGTACATCACTGGATTTGCTGCGAAGGCCTTAGAAGAGCGGAGGAAATGCAGCGCCTGCCCTGCCCGGCATGAGACCACAGCGTCGTTGTCTAATACCAGTGCTACACGGGCGCTTCGAATGCCTTCCAACCGAATGTCATTCGGCTCGACCGCCGAACTTACGCTGCTGCACGAAATTTTTCGACGGCATTCGGTTCAGATGCCATTCGAGTCGACGGAGCTCCGCGGAGACATTCCAGATTTTGGAATGCCTTCGAAACGCGAACACAGCACGAACCGGCCTATAGGCGTTCCCGCCGCCATCGCTTCGCATCGCCCACAGCCACTCGTCTGCTTTCGGCTCTGGGGCTGCTCATTTTGATACCCACTGCTCACTTTTTCCTGCTCTTTGCTTAGAAAATAGCTCGTGTTCTGTCTACTTAAGTGCATGAAGGTAATAGTACACCAATGAACATTTACCGCATGGGTATGAAATTTCTCCAGCAGTGCGCGGATGAGGACGGCTGCACTCATACTGTTGTTTACATCGCTGCCTACGACCAGCTAGCGCTCGTTTTCTTGACATAAAACGCATTCCGTGCTTTAGTTCTATTAAATAAGCTCATCTCATGTGTACCGGTTTCACCCGTGCTTGTTAAAGCAGGCGACAATCTGTGGGAGGAAGCGCCGATACGATCGCTCGCCTGAGAAACACTTGACAGCCGGGCTGCTGACATCGCCTACGACCGGCGCTTGTCGCTAATTGTCCCGACTTCCTCCGACACGATCAGTAGTTTATTTTAAACTGCTTTATTCAGAAGTATGATTGGTGACCATTCGCGGTGATTGGAACGGCATAACTTGTTATCCACAAAATAGCAACGGCGACGACTGCTCCTGACAGTAGTGCTCGGCGGCCTGGGTAACACCGGCGCTTCCCGGTCATCGTATGCGCGCCCTGCGATGTGAGCGATAGTTGATTTCAGATCACTGTTTTCAAAACTACACTCGTTGATCATTTTCATTCGCTAAAACTTGTGAATTCGCTCTTCACAACCGCCGAATTCACAGACGTAACCCTGCGGACTAATTAGGCCTAGTCGCCGCGGAAGGGAAGGGAGTCGCCATCGATTAAAATTAATTTGGCAAGCGCTTATAGCTGGTGAGACGCAGTGATGGCGTAGAGGTAGAACATCCGCCTCGCGTGCAAGAGGACCGGGGTTCAAATCCTGGTGCCGCGCAATTCTCCACCGGGTTTAAAATTTAAAAAACAAATCCGCGTGTCGATGGAATTGCATGACCAGGCCTGGAGTGCGGCCTGATCTCGGTAACCAGAACCAACAACGCACTCTCTCACCAGAGCAGGATTTGGCCACCCTGGTGTAGTACTTGGCCACAACCTTATATGATCAAACCAATTAACCCTCGGCCCTCAGTCCCCAGCGGCTGCAGAGCAACTGACCACGGCGGCGGTCAGACCTGTGACGCAGCGGAAGGTGCTAAGAATCTCTGGCTCTGGACAGGCCGCCATTGGAATCTGAACCTGGCAACGTTTAACGCTAGAACTTTAGCTAGTGAGGCTAGCCTAGCAGTGCTGTTTGAGGAACTAGCGGGAATTAAATGGGATGCGATAGGGCTTAGCGAAGTTAGGAGGACAGGTGAGGCGTATACAGTACTAAAGGACGGACACATACTGTGCTATCGCGGGTTACAGGATAGACGAGAACTAGATGTGGGATTCCTCATTAATAAGGATATAGCTGGCAACGTAGAGGAGTTCTACAGTATTAACGAGAGGGTAGCAGCTATAGTAATTAGGCTGAATAGGAGGTACAAGCTGAAAGTGGTGCAGGCCTAGGCACCCACATCCAGCCATGATGACCAGACCGTTGAAAGTTTCTATGAGGAAGTAGAATCGGCAATAAATAAAGTAAAATCGCAGTACACTGTACTGATGGGCGACTTCAATGCGAAGGTGGGCAAGAAGCAGGCTGACGACCACGCGGTAGGTGACTATGGGATAGGCTCTAGAAATAGCAGGGGAGAGCTATTAGTCGAATTCGCGGATAGAAATAATTTACGGATCATGAATACCTTCTTCCGCAAACGAGAAAACAGGAAGTGGACCTTGAAGAGCCCCAATGGTGAGATTAACAATGAAATCGACTTTATACTATGCGCTAAACCTGGCATCATTCAGGATGTGGCCGTCCTCGGAAAGGTGCGTTGTAGCGACCACAGAATGGTAAGGTCTAGAATTAGCTTAGACTTGAAGAGGGAGCGGAAGAAGCTAGTGAAGAAGAAGACCATTAACGAGTTAGCCGTAAGAGGGAAAGCACAGGAGTTTAGGATAGCGCTGCAAAACAGATATTCGGCTTTACTTAGGAAGATGATCTTGATGTTCATTCAATGCACGATAATCTGACATCAATAATTACGGAGTGCGCAGTAGAAGTAGGCGGTAGGACAGTTCGAAAGGACACCGGGAAGCTATCTCAGGTAACGAAAGATCTGAATAAGAAGCGCCAAAACACGAGGGCATCTAACCCTACCGATAGAATAGAACTAACGGAGCTATCAAAGTTAATAAACAAGCGCAAGATGGCCGACATAAGGAAGTTTAATATGGAGAGAATCGAGCATGCTATAAAGAATGGAGGTAGCCTAAAAACAGTGAAGAGGAAACTAGGCATAGGTAAAAACCAGATGTATGCATTAAGAGACAAGATGGCCAATGTCATTAGCAATATGGATAAGATAGGTAACGTAGCCGATGAGTTCTACACAGACCTGTACAGTAGCCAATGTAATCAGAGCTATAATGAGAAAGACAGCAGTGCACCGCAATGCGTCATCCCGCCAGCAACGAAAGATGAAATAAAGAAAGCCTTAGAAGCAATGAAAAGTTGAAAAGCAGCTGGGGAGGATCAGGTAACAGCAGATCTGTTGAAGGATGGAGGGGACATCGTGCTAGAAAAACTAGCTACCCTGTATACGCAATGCCTTATGACCTCGACTGTACCAGAAGCTTGGAAGAATGCAAACATTATCTTAATTCATAAGAAGGTAGACGCCAAGGACTTGAAAAATTACAGGCCGATTAGCTTACTATCCGTTGCCTACAAAGTATTTACTAAGGTAATCGCTAATAGAGTCATGGCAACGTTAGACTAATCAACCAAATGATCAGGCAGGCTTTCGTAAAGGATATTCCACAATAGATCATATTCACACTATCAATCAGGTGATAGAGAAATGCGCAGAATATAACCAACATCTATAAATAGCTTTCATTTATTACGAGAAAGCATTCGACTCAGTGGAAACTTCAGCAGTCATACAGACATTGCGTAATCAGGGGGTATAAGAGCCTTGTGTCAAAATACTGGAAGATATATATAGCAACTGCACAGCTACTATAGTCCTCCATAAAGTCAGCAATAAAATTCCAATAAGGAAGGGCATCAGGCAAGGAGACATGATCTCGCCAATGCTGTTCACCGCATGTTTACAGGAGGTATTTCGAGGCCTGAATTGGGAACAGTTGGGAATAAGAATAAATGGAGAATACCTAAATAATCTGCGATTTGCTGATGGCATTGCCTTGCTGAGTCACTCAGGAGGTGAACTGCAAATCATGATCAATGGGTTAGATAGGCAGAGCAGATCGATGGATCTAAAAATTAAGATGCAGAAAACCAAAGTAATGTTCAACAGCCTAGCAAGGGAACAACAGTTCACAATTGGCAGCGAGAGCCTAGACATTGTGACGGAATACGTCTACTTAGGGCAGGTAGTGACAGCTGATCCGGATCATGAGAGGGAGATAACTAGAAGGATACGAATGGGGTGCAGCGCTTATGGCAAACTCTCGCAGATCATGAGTGGCAGTTTACCAATTTCCCTCAAGAGGAAAGTGCACAACAGCATAATCTTACCGGTACTCACCTACGGGGCAGAAACGTGGAGGCTAACGAAAAGAGTTCAGTTTAAGTTAAGGACAACGCAGCGAGCTATGGAAAGAAAAATGATAGGTGTAACGTTAAGAGATCGGAAGCGGGCAGAGTGGTTGAGGGAACAAACACAGGTTAATGACATCCTAGTAGAAATCAAGAGAAAGAAATGGGCTTGGGCAGGGCATGTAATGCGAAGGCAAGATAACCGCTGGTCCTTAAGGGTAACGGAGTGGATTCCAAGAGAAAGTAAGCGGAGCAGGGGGCGGCAGAAGGTTAGGTGGGCGGATGAGATTAAGAAGTTTGCAGGCAAAGGGTGGATGCAGCTGGCAAAGGATAGGGTTAATTGGAGAGACATGGGAGAGGCCTTTGCCCTGTAGTGGGTGTAGTAAGGCTGATGATGATGATGATGATGATGATAGCTGGTGAGTGTTCGAATGCGCACATGTGAAATATACCCGTTAATTGCGCTTGTTAACTTTATGGATAAGGTAGAAGGGCGAATATATTCACACCGTCGCCTCATCAGCGTGTTTTCCTTCAGCGGCCAGCCTGACGAGGACATGAAGGCTGACCGTCCGCCGTTCGGATTCGTCGGTGTCGTTGGTCTCAAAAACTTGTCCCACTACAATTATATATGCTTCTCTTGACAGTGACAGTGTCGTTGTCGCACTAGTATGACCACCGCCGCCGTCGTCATCGTACACTGAAAACGAGCTGAGGAATTTTCAAATGCGTTTGGAAAGCGTCGTGTAGCGCAGCGGAAGTCCGTCGAGTCCGAATGCCATTCCAAGTGTCGAATGCCATTCGACTCAGATGTCATTCGAACGTGCCCGTGTAGCACAGGTATAACATTATGGTCCTAATTAGTCTGCAAAGGAGGGGAGCCCTGGCCTTTCGAAGGCCATAATTTGTTGCTTTGCTTACAATTCTGAAGAAAGCTGTTGACATTGATTTGCCTCATGTTGCAAAGCAAATAGCGCTGAAGACACTAACAGAGCTTACTTTGCCATACTTGGAGAAGTGTTCCCTTCTAACTTGTCCAGAGAGGGAGGATCATGTCACTTACACGGCGAGGATAATCATAGGAATGTTCGTTAGGTCATACCTTGTCAACATAGGAAGAACAGTAACTGATCGAGGAGCTTACCAGAAAAAAACTGCTTTGCAAGCCACGGCACCACAAGGTGTTGCGTGTTTAGACGGCCCAGTTTTAGCTTTGCGGACAGAGAACTAAGCAAGTAGTCATCATGCAGTGATTGAACTTGATAAATATCGAAATGTTTGTGTGTATTTTATGGTTGTGCTTGGTCATGTTAAGTTTTTTCTTTCTCTAAGTCCACCTCATGAGTTCCGTAAATAAAGAAACGTGTCTTTTTTAAATTGCCCGCGTTGTTTGCCTGGTAACTTAGTTCAGAAAGTGATCAGTTTCATTGCAACCAGTGGTGGTTTAGTTGAAAAATTTCTCATACGCATTTTCATACCATTGAGAGTAATGAAAACTGCTAACTAGTGTAGGAGGCGCGTATTACAGACGTATTCACCGCCCAATGTAAGCATAATTCGTATGAACCCGCTTGCTGGGTTGGGCCCTCTGCCTGTATAAGAATACCAGTACAAAATTTAAAAAAAGCATTGTATCCCGGCTATATCATATACAAAGAAGTGAAAATATGAAATAAGTTACAACTAGCGTGATAAAATTGCGCACCTTCATGTTATGATGGGCCGTTTAATTTACAAACGAGGTAAAAGCTGCTTCTCACTTTCGAGCATATACCCTGGTTCGTTTACTAGCGGGATCACTTCTGAAATCCTCGCATATACTCATATGACGGCAGAGGTGCCTGAACGTGCCACGATTGGGACTTGCATGCTTTTAATCTTCCAAGGCTGCTTTAAAACTGCGCGAGAGAAAAAAGCTACCGTGACATGCATACAAGTCAGCAATAATCTTGTGACCAGTGGCGCAACAATTTGACGAACTGCCAGTTTATTAATGCGACGGATGTTTATATAAGTCGCCAGACTTGTAAGTAATGTGTTCAGCGAGTTAATGAACCCGAAAATGCACGGCGTGCATATACACACTTAAAAAAAACAGACGCGGAACCGCAGCGGACAGCTCCACAGCAGGCTGAGGTTCGGACAATAGCCGCCTAATTGTGCGATCACGGGCCTCATATTATTATGTTAACGATCGCGAAGATCTTAGCTGCCGCCTTGCCCGTGGCATTTCGAAGCCGGCAGCTTAACAGCTATTTGAGTGCAAGGTGTGGAAACTCGTGTTTATCGCTTGCGCCAAGCTGTGGCGGAATACTTGATGCCTAGGTGGCGAGCGCCGCGGTGCGGCGAAAGACGATGCCTCGCCCCTTTTCCAACTTACGCTTTCTCCCGCCGATTGACACGGCCGGAGAGAAACGAGGGCTTAAAGGGAAGCTGAAACGGTTACCGAACTCAGAGGACGCTCGCTCATTGAAATCATCTTCTGTAGAATATGTAATTCTGAAGTTTTTTTCCGCGATTTATGCTCTAGCAGGTTCGCAATACTGGATTAAATATTGGCCGTTGCCCCGCCTCTGCGCGTGACACCAGCGGGAGGAGCGCGCACAGAAAAAAAAAAGAAAAAATAAGGGAGCGAAGCGGAAATACGTCATCTTCTGTATGCGGGGCCCGCTTTTCACTTCCGCTCAGTAGTTTTGCCTGGTTTTGCTGCCGTCGTGATCATTCCGGTGTTCGTTCCCGCGCTCTTTTGCGCAGGTTTTCAGCTGTCACTGCACAGAAGCTGCACAGCAGCTTCTCTCTAATGCTTTGAGTACCATGCCGTCCTTCTGTTCGGCGTACGGCTGCTCAAACACGAGCGGACGCGATGACGTTGTTTTCCATCGGTTCCCCAAAGAGTAGAAGCTTGCAGCTCCGTGGGTGGCTGCTGTCAAGCGAAGACTTCAAGCCGTTGATCCCCCTCCCCCTTGTCATCACCCCCTCCTCTCACATATTTCTTTAATCCCTCTCCCTTGCGCAGCCCCGTTGCGGTGTTCCCTTCTTAAAGGAGACAGTTATAGGGCTGCGCACTCCCTTTAATTTCACCCCCCCCCCTACCCCCCCACCGACCTTCCCCCATTCAGAGAATCTCAATCTCAATCCGTCGAGCAGCAGCATGGTCTGTTCGGACCACTTTCGCGACACGGACTGTTTCCAGAGTTTATCGCTCATGCGCGACATGGGCATGTCAGTGAAGTCAGCGCGGCTCAAGCCCGGCGCAGTGCCTTCTGTCTTCGCGCACAACTCCAAAGCGTCCCCACCACCACGACAAGCTTTCGCCGAAAGAAGAAGGCTCGAGGTAGGTGCACAATTTCACGTAAACGTGTGAGGGGGGGGGGGGGGGGGGGAGTTTCTGCTTCAGGAGTAGTTCCGCGTGTCGCGTCCACATTCCTGTCGTGAAATGCGAAAACGTGCAAGGGTGTGCGCGCTGTGCGGAGACCACAAGCGCGAGTGGCGACGCTATGCGCTGGGCAGTTGCTATGAGATATCGTAAGCACACAAGTGGCTCTGGGCGGAAGTCAAAGGACAGGGAGAAGTCCAGAGGGGAGCGATAGCGAGAAATGAGAGAGCTATGCACGCTATTTACAGAGTCGAAAAAGTAAACAGGTATGCGCGCTGCTCGCGCGCGAGGGAATAGGCACTGTCGGAAATATGACTGCGCGCATGCAATAACTGCGCATATATACACAGAACAAAAAATACTGTGTGCAAGTAGTGCCCTGTCACAAATTATTCGCGCACGCGGCACGTTGCTCAACTGGCCGGAATATGGTGGGGGATGCGTTACATTTTTGTCGTAGCGCTGACTGATACTGCCGCGGCTCGACAGGCTTCAACTTCGGCGGCCGCCACGGCTCGTCCATACTTGTGCCCATACGCGATGTAGGGCACAGTCTCTAGTGAATTGTGCTGTTAGCCGCAAACTTAACTGGAACACGAAAGCTGCTTGCGTGAAATGACGGCTGGCCTAGTCTAGCTAATTTATCATTTTCACTCTGCACGGTTAGCTCGTCCTTAAAAAAAATCCTTCTTGTTATGAGTACCTTTGCGCCCAGCTCACCGCCGCGTTTGATCTTCTGAGAGAAAACGCTGATATTCACAACTTATGTCTGTGCCAAATGCTTTGACAGCAGGATTAGGATGGGTTTATGTGGGGTGGTATAAAAGGACAGCGAATGAATTCTAGACCTGTTTTATCTCTTGTGCTATTAATAAAGTGCTATAATTAATCAACTTCTCTGTCATGTCCTTGCAGGCATTGGCCGAGCTGCTAAATGATAGTCCTGAAATGCCAGCTGAAGCAGCAGTAGACGAGTACAGCCTTGGACCTAGCCCTGGGCCTTTCGTCTTCGACAACTCAGCACCACCAGCAAAATGTGAAGGCACTTCTCTAGCAAATGAATTACAACTAGACACACCAGACGCCGAGATGTTGTTGCAGAAGCTGCAAACAGCAAGGCTACTGAAACAGCCACACAATCCCCGTTACTGCTAAAGACATGCAGACAGCCATCACAAACTGATTTGAAAAAAAAAAATATGTACTCAAAGAAAATCCAGGCAAGATCTCGTGGTGTTTCTGTTGGTAAGTTGTGAATGCTGCATACTCATTCCACAGTTCTTCAGAAAGAATGCCTACGAAAGATTTAAATGCAGTGTGCTCCAAAGCACGTACTTTTGTGCCAATTACAAACGGACAGTTATAGTGCGAAATATGTTTATGCACACTATTCCACTTATATGTCTTGTACACTTTTTTTCAGGTATCCAGGTTGGCAGCTGCACTGCTAATGTGGGAACACAGGTCAACGTGGCACCCCATGTAGAAGCTGAAACTAGGGATCGGATTGATGAGCCCATACTCGATGAGTACAGCTTTGACGATTACAGCCATTTGGATGAGCTGGAATCGGAGTGCGTAGATTTCACAGCATTAATTCCTGCTAAATTGTTTCTCGAGAGGTAAAACAACTTAGATGTGTAAAAATGCATAAAGTGCCAGCCTCTGTAAGAGCTGACTTCCAGTCAAGAGTCAAAATTTGCATTCATGTTGCATTAACGTTCGCGGTCACCTCTCAACTTTATATTGCGCTTTTTTGCAGACTCGAAGCTGAACGTGTGTATAAGAAGCCATGTGCCGAAAAACAGCTGAAGAGCCGCATTTTTTTTGTAAAAGAACAACTTCTGCACCAGCTTTTCATAACTTGCAATGTCTGCCTTGCACCTTGTGAGGTAGTTATAAATTCTGAGGGGACTCTGCTGCAAGTGCAGAGTCACTGCAGAGCTGGTCACTGTTTTTCATGGACGAACCAAGAACTAGTTCGTCAGCAGCCTGTCCTGAACCTGCAGCTGTTTGCAGCCATTCTTTATTTAGGGAACAACGCAGCGACCACTTTCAGGATGCTGGCTTCATTTGGTGTTCAAGTGGTCGCTAAACGGACGTTTTTTAATATTCAGCGTTCCTATATGTGACCAGCAGTCAAGAAAGTAAGTGGGCGTTCCAGAAGGATTTTGAAGTTATTCATCTATGAAGTGTGTTTATGTGGGGTATTTTTTTGCTAGGTTTGGGAAGAAGAGCAAGTCGTATTACTGGCGGAAGCCCAACAAAAGGCTGTGACACTTCCTGGTGATGGGCGTGCAGACTCGCCGGGGTTTAGTGCTAAGTTCGGCACATACACTCTACTGGATACGAAACAGAACGATACTGCACTTTGATGTTGTGCAGGTAAGCTGAAATTTGTGCTGTCATTTTACTTGCGGCCAGGACTTGGCAATATTCATCACCTATAATTGTTTAAAAATGCTTCCCTTTTGTGATGTGCCATAAAGCCCAACACACTTTTCTTACATGTAACAGTGCAGCAACATAATCGTATCTTTCATTCCAATGAAACAAGTGGAAGTTGCCAAATGGAACGAAGGGGCCTTGAACTGGCTTTGACGTATCTTGAAAGTCATGGCATCAAAGTCCAAGGAATTGTGACGGATGGACATTCACAAATAAAATCCTTCTTCAAAAAGGAAAGGAGCGACATCAAACATGAGTTCGACGTATGGCATGTAGCAAAAGGTAGCATGAACAGCCTTCATTGCACCGATTCCAGCAAGATATTTTAGACGGTTTATCGTGGTTTCATTCCACTCATCATCTTTCAGGTGTTTGCAGAAAACTGCAGACAGCTGCAAAAAAGGCTGGCCAGGAGGAACTGGAGCCATGGATTCAATCCATCAACCTCTTCATCTTTATTGGTCGGCAGCATCAAGCGATGGCCATAAAAAACTGATCGTTCCGAAGTGGAATTCACTGCTTATTCACATCAGAAATGGTCACACGCATGAAGAGCAGCTTTTCTCAGTGTGCCTTCATGGAGACGCTCACCCCAGATAGTGGCTTCAGTCAGGTATTTTTTCTGCTTGTTATTGGAGCAGCTTTGTTTTTGGAACACATTTTGACTCTAGATGACGATGCTTTTATGTGACGTGCCTTGTCGAACTTGAGTCTGAGGCATTGCAATTTAACTGAAGAAATATTACTAAGATGGTGTAGATTGTAAGCACATGTAATTGCAAGAAGCAAGGCAAGCAGGATTGTACAGAACTCCTTCCGAAATTTTGATTCACTAGTGACAACAATCAGCTGTAAAGCTATGAATTGCAGTTTTCCATTCCCGACGTAAACACGTGATCTTCAAGCATCATTAACTTGAGAAAATGGATTCATCAAAATAAACCTTTTTGTCTGTACGAAAAACTAGACGCTGTTTTTTTTTTAAATATACATTGCAATTTTATTTCTCACTAAAATGGTATAATACTGACATGCTATTGCGTAGCTTTGGCCAGTGTCTTCCATGGCAGCTTGTAATTGCATTAGCATATTCCACAAAACCTGTCTCATGAAAAGTTCATAGCATTGTGTGCTTCTGTTCCTGTTTCTAAGCAAAAAAAATGGTTATACCGCACTTTTTCTAGACTCCAAGGCATACAAAAAGATGAAAGAGATTGCAACAGCTAAGGTTCTCTTTGCTGACATGCCACAACTCTCAACAAAGTTTGAAACCTACGGGTTCGAAGCATTTCGTGCCCTGCTATTGCATTTCGCTCCAAAGTCCTTCCAGTATCCTAATCCCGGGATGAAAGCCAGGGGAAATCCTCCAGCTTATTGTCTTAGCCTGATGGAAGACAACTGTAGGGTTACTCTATAAAGTGTAAGTGTTGGGATTTTCCTAGTGCTGGCAACAGCGACCAGAGACGCACCCATGGGCACTCCTCCTTCTGTGCCAAAATCGGGAAGAATTATTACTACAAATGGTACACTTGCCAACATCCTTGATTTTCGGTGTTTAGCTGCTGCTTTCAAACTGCTAGAAGCGGCCCGTTGTGCTAGGTAAGATTGTAAAAACAGATCAGTTTCAGGACGCAGATGTAGATTGCGCTAGCCCAAAATTTTCAACAATTCTGAACTCGTAAACGCAGAATGATAGAAATTTGGGCAGGTCGGTATGATGTCATGGTGGATCTACCAGCATGAAAGACCGAGACGTAAAAGGATACAATGCAAGTAAACGCAGCATCATTCGAAAGCCCTTTTAGCTTTTACCTGACATTTCAGCCTGTGTTAGGTTTGTGGTGTCGCACTCATGACAAGATCCCTAAAAAAAAGTAATCAGTGTTCTGAATGCAGTTTGAAGTTATTTGTGTGCTGAATGTGGCTGGCGGCAAGCACATGCATGTTACGTCGACCCAGGTGGCAGGAGAAGTGCATTTTTTTTATTTTCTGATGCATGGTTTTGTGACGTGCGCCTTCTCAGACCCGACTTCCGGCACTTCATTACAATGAGAACTGCGAAAGAAGACAAGCATGCACAACAGACGGTGTGGCTCGCTGTAATGTGAAGTACCCGGAAACAGGAGGCGGTGCACCTACTGCTTGTCCTGTGAAGGAAAAGCCCACATTTGGTAAGCTCATGAAACCAATTCATTTCCAGACAGGTTACCGTTATTTAATTTCCTTTCACAGGCTATGTGCAAAAGCTGATGGACTGCGTTGAGTCGGAATCAAGCAAGCAAAATTCAAGAAAGAAGCAGAAGGCGTCCTCGCCAATTCCACCACAACTCAGCAGCTGCTATCCTCGCGTGGCAAAGGAAGATGTTGTGCAGGTCAAGGTTTAATGTGCAGACTTGAAAACGTGTAAAACCTGCCTTTTGCTGGTCGGAAGCTTATTCTGGCAGATATAACACTGCACAAACAAGGATAAAAGAGCACAAGTATATAACACAGTGCTTTACCAACTGTTCTATATATGCAACATTCATGCAGTCGGAGATGTGTGCATTTGTTGTCATGCATTGGGCAGGAAACAGACTGGTAGCATCTGCAAGGTCAGTCTCTCTTGAATGCCTGTAGATGAACGCACGAGGTGCAGGGAATGTGTATATAATGCGTGTCTAGGATTGTTGCTACAACGCTGTGTTGTGTACTTATCTTTCTGTCGGTCGTATTGTGCACTGTTACCTTGCCAGTACAAACCTCCATGAACTAGCCCCACTCGGCATTCTCATTTGGTTTGAAGGTGTTAATTTTGCTGTATTCTTGCATCAGGGGGCTTTCTGCTAGTATTTATATCTGCTCTGCACACCCCACTTATTTGTATCACCGCCGCAGCGGCTGCATTTTAATGCTGGCAAAATGCAAAAATATTCGTGTGCTATGCAATATGAGTAGACATTGAAGGACCGAAGGAGGCCTAATTAATACACTGCCTTCCGCGCTCCATCCCAAATAGTCCACTTGCAGCTTTCAGGTGCTTTACCTCATATATCATGCCGCAGTGTACCATTAAGTCTTCTTCATATATTCTTTATGCTGAAAGTGCACGCTGCCATTTCTCAGAATACTTTGCAGTAATGATCTTACATTTCTTTCACCATGTGAAGAGTAGGACAGGAGAGAGAGAGACTCAAATGAATACAGGAGAAGTCGTCTTGGTTGTTAGCCTAGCATGCTATTTCATCCACCATGTAAAGACATGAAAACATAGTAATTAGCCACAAGGGTCCATTGCACTTGTCGGGAAGAAACACTTGCCATTTTAAAGCTAAAACAACAGCTGCAGTTTTCAACTTCTGTGAATTGCTCAAGCATGTTGTGCAGCCGTGTACTTTATTTTTTTCATGATTTTCCGTCGTGGTTTACGATGATATGGTAGTGTCCTGCAATCGGAGATCCTGACTGGCAAGTCCCTTGTGTATACGAACAAATAGGTGCGTATTCTGGATTCAAATAGAAGGCAAGCGTACCAGGGGGCGGCAAAAATTTAGGTGGGTGGATGACATTAAGAAGTTTGCGGGCATACAGTGGCCATAGCTGGCAAAAGACAGAGCTAATTGGAGAGACATGGAAGAGGTCTTTGCCCGGCAGTGGGCATAGTCAGGCTGATGATGATTCTGAGTATTTACCTTACTAATCTTTTGTCGTGTTTGAACTCTGATATAGACCTGGTGCAATTGCAGTTCTTGTTGCATTCTCCCATGATAATTTGTTCCCAACCAATTTTTTCTGTCTTGTCTATCACAGCGATTTTGGCAAAAGTAATCAAAGTAGTTTCAACTCTTAAAAATTCTTGGGAGCTCCACCAGTGGGAAGGGCCAGAACTTTCATATGCTTTCTTGCAGTCTCTCAATAGGTAGTATGTGTAGCACACACACTTTGTGCATCCTTGTTGTGACTATGGCATTCTGCTACTGTGGTGGTGTTTAGTTTAAAAGGCAAAGTGCCCATATATGAATCCTAAAGTTCACTTTAAAATACCCACATGCTTAAAATGCAGAGCCCTGCACAAAGGGGGCCTTTTAGGCGCTTGCCCAGGTTTGGCAGGTAAAAATTCATTGTACATGTACCGGGTCCAAGAAATGTGAGGGCATCAAAATTCACTGCCTCTTGTAGTAATTGAGATACCCGTATTTTTTATTCTAGTCTTTGGTATTAACGAGCAGTTCATACAGTGACAGTGTTTACAGTACCAATTGGTTATTGAAGCTTTCTCGCGATCAACCGCTGGTCTACATTTCTCTACAAGGTGCTTGTCTCAGCTGACTTCATTCATCAATGCCTGTTTGACATCTACAAACATGAAACGTGAAGTAGATTCCTTTCAAGGTGAAGGCATCATCTGAAGCAGGGCACTGAGAAAGTTGAGGCCAAAAGGTTAAACAAACACTGTTTTAGCCATTGCACTATGGGAACTTTTCAGTGGCGGCTTTACCTTCCTTGGTTCAGACTCGGAGGGCAGTGATGTTTCTGAAGTTTTCTGAACGGCGATTATTTGTGTTTCAACCAGCGATCAACTGCATTACAACAAAAATTCTCCCTTCTTGAGTTGATGTACCTGGCATGCATTAAATGTCATGGCGTATTAATAGGGGTCACATTGAGATAAAGTTACTGGTGTTAGTGCCAGTCTCGCCCTTTATCATACGTCCTTACTCCTCACCCAGGTCAGTCAGTAATATGAAACGTGCCAAGTAATGCCCCTGATAGTATGGTTTCCAGCTTTCTCTGCTGCGATATTTCCTTTTTAGTTTGTGTTGCTCACTGTTGGCTGTGTTTTTTTTTTCAGGCTTTTCCATAGGTGCAAGACCTGCTGATCATGCCACTTGTTTGCTTTTTTAAATTCGCATAACTCCATGATTTATTGTGGAGTAAACATTTAGACATGCGTACATTTTTTTGCAACTGAAGCAAGTTTGTTCCACTTGACAAGCTGCCATTACCTGAATTGTTCAAAAGTATTGTGTGATGCTACACTTCTAGAAGCCGGTCTGGTTTCTACCTGCCTCATGCAAGAGTATTTTGCTGTTGCAATGCTTCCATGGGACTGAGTTTTTATGGGTGTAATTTTTTTATTATTAAGCCTACTGTAGTATTTATTGTAGGCTGAAATTTATTACTGAAACCTGCAAGGAAGTTCCCTATAGTGATTCTATTTGTGGTCGGGAAGCGAGTGAATTCATTCCAAGAGAAAGTAAACGTAAAAGGAGGCGACAGGCGAGATTATGAAGTTTTGGGGTATACAGTGGTCACCGCTGGTTTAGTACAAGGTTAATTATGTACAGGTTATTGAGAGAGGACTTTGCACTGCAGTAAACCGAGTGGGTTGATGAAGTATGGTTATAATCTGTTGCCCGAGTTGTCCCTGCTTATCTCTGCTGTTTCATTACTGATATTGTTAGATTGCAAACTAAGATAAGACTTCACAGAAAACAGCTTCCATTCGTCCTTGTTTCAATGAGACCGCTCTCATATTTTAAGTTCAGCTCCATAGGACATTGTGAGTAATGCAGTGTGCACGGCATGTTTTTGCTGTTATTGTACGTCTCCACGAACAAAACCAGTATGTTGTGAACCGCAGTTTGAAGCTCGTAACACCAGATGAATATACCGATGAACTCTAAACATTTTTTTTTGCCTTTGAAGCAATGTATCACGGCTTCTTGTCAATGCAAGGGCACTGTTACGGAGCACAGTGTGATGGAGTTGGTGAGATAACGCACCAATTCTGAAAATGGGAATATTTGAAATTCAAGCACTGAAAATCAGTTTAGTGCCATGAATTGGATTTGCAGATATAAAAATGAAACAGCTGGATTTATTACTATTTTAAATAGAATGATGTAATCTCACTCCCATACTGTTCATTCTGTAGCATGGTTTCTACAGCCCACTTGATTCACGTTATTACTGGCGAGATGTATGCTGGCTTGTAGAATCTTTGCAAATAAATGATTTTTTTGAAAGCATCTGTGTGTTTTTATGGTCGCTTTTTAATTAAGCACTCTACACGAAACTCGGGTCTTGCTAACCATGAATGAAAGTTTATTTCATGAATGTGCTTGGTAATTGCACGAAATCTGAAAGGAGGTACAAATAATTGCACATTAGAGGAAGGACTTGTGCACATAGCTATATAGGCTTCATAATGTGTACTTACCTCAGCAAGTGTAAGGATGCTTGAATCCTGTATAACTGCCCTCTACCGATGGATATTTTTTTCGTACATCACTGAGCACGCAGCTCGGCACGATTCGCCTGTTGTGCCTGCCCATTCTCTTCCACACAAGGTACACAAACTCTCCATATGCAGCATACCTCATCCTCCTAAAATAAAGAATGCAGTTCAACGAAACTGCCCAAGCTGCCACATGTGCTCCTCGCCTGTTCACAGAGCCCCTGTCG
The DNA here is from genome assembly GCF_052857255.1 of Amblyomma americanum. NCBI lineage: Eukaryota > Metazoa > Arthropoda > Arachnida > Ixodida > Ixodidae > Amblyomma > Amblyomma americanum. The sequence continues at coordinate 160,660,293 of NC_135504.1, read as the reverse complement.
TTTCTCGATGATGCACTGGTTTCCTGCCCTGCCTGTGCAACATCAAGAACTGCCTTATTGAGATATACAGCTTTGAATTTTTCCTTGTGATCCACCGCACCCGCTTCTGCTTTCGAGCAATTTCAGGGATATCTAGACAACAAAACCAGTATACTTCTTCAGTCATTACTGTGCAGTGCATGCCGGAACACATGAGGTAGAAGCTTACACGCTCCGGTAATGCTTCAGTGCCAAGCCTGTAGGCAAAAAGTCTAAAATGGTGTTATGCATTACTCTGAAAATATGAAAAACGAACGTGCGCATGCTGAATAATTTGCGTTTACTGGAAGAACGGAAGTTCAAAACCGACTGTCACACGCGCCAATTCTGCGGTAAACAGCCTGTTCCTTGAATCTATTCGCCGAGAAACTGCGTTTAAAATCGGAATATTGTGTTGCGCCAGCGCGCTCATACACTGACCGCGTTCTATGCCTGCACTACACCTGCGCACTCCTCGCGACCAAATGAAATAAAATTCCGCAGGGAGCCACTTGCGCTGTAGCGCCTCGTCAGGAGTAACGCCGCATCAACAAAGCAGCATCTATATGCGCGGGAACCGATTAATAATCAAGAGACTTACCAGTTCACAATTCCCACGCGTGAAAATGCCTCGTCGCTTTCGCTGGCAGCCAACAACGAACTGTCGCTCGACGGGGGCGTAGTAGAACACCCTTCTAGGGATGCGTCAGGATCAAAAAGGTATGGGTAAGTACCGAGCTGAACTGTGGAATGAAAGCCTTCCATAAGGATAAATATTTGCGTGCAGATTCACAATAAACACGAGCGCATTCCTAGCCACCTGCGTCCTAACGAGTAGTCCTAACGAGCTTCAGTCCTAGTCAGGCCGCGGTAGCAGGGAGAGCACCCGAAGTTGACGTCACGAATGTTTCAACCAACCACAGGTGGCGACGGGGCTCGCCGCATTTGCCTGTGGCGGTGGGCGGTAATTTTTGCAAAACAAAGGTATTTATCATCCTCTACGTTTATTTCTAGTGTGATATTTGAATTCAGGGAGCAGAAAACCGCAAAAGTGCGTCCAAAACTTTTTTTTTTTAGTGTTTCAGCTTTCCTTAAAGAGTGATCTCGGAGGCCATGACTGCGCATGCGAAGATCGCCTAAAGCCCGCCAGATGGCGCCAGGTACCCGGCAGGAGGTATTAATGTTTACAGGGGGTATTTCGAGGTCTTAATTGGGAACTGTTAGGAATAAGAGTAAATGGAGAATACCTAAGTAATCAACAATTCGCTGATGACATTGCCTTGCTGAGTCACTCAGGAAGTGAACTGCAATTCGTGATCAATGAGTTAGACAGGCAGAACACAACGCTAGGTCTAAAAAATTAGCATGCAGAAAACCAAAGCAATGTTCAACAGTCTAGCAAGCGTACAACAGTTCACAATTGGCAGCAAAGTGCTGGAAGTGGTGAAGGAATACGTCTATTTAAGGCAGGTAGTGAAAGCTGATCCGATTCACGAGGAGGATATAACTAGAAGGATAAGAATGGGCTGGCGCGCATATGGCAGGGTCTCTAAGATCATGAATGGCAGTTTACTAATATCCCTCAAGAGAAAAGTGTACGACAGCTGTATCTTGCCGCTGCTCGCCTACGGGGCAGAAACGTGAAGGCTAACGAAAAGGGTTCAACTCAAGTTAAGGACAGCGCTGCTAGTCATGAAAAGAAAAATGATAGTGGTAACGTTAAGAGACCGGAGGTTGGCAGAGTGGGTGAGGGAACAAACGCAGGTTAATGACATCCTAGTCGAAATCAGGAGGAAGAAATGGGCTTGGGCGGCGCATGTAATGCGAAGGCAAGATAACCGTTGGTCCTTAAGGGTAACGGAGTGTTTTCTAAGAGAAAGTAAGCGTAGCAGGGGGCGGCAGAAGGTTAGGTGGGCGGATGATATTAAGAACACAAGCCTTTGGGCGAGTTGGTGCATTGAAATCATGTACAAGCGCAAAAAAACAGGCACAAAGAAGGACTGGACAACACGAGCACTGTTTGCCGGCAGAAGTTTCCAGACACAGGGTGGGCGCAGCTGGGAAACTACAGGGTTATTTGGAGAGGCAGGGGAAAGGAATTTGCCCTGCAGTGGGTGTAGTCAGGCTGATGATGATGATGATGACCTGGCAACTGCACGAACGACTTCCGCATCGCAACCAATCAGTGCGTGCTAATTGCCTGTGGGCGGGATTTCGGTACTCCGGTCACGGTAACGGTAACACGGTGAACGATATACTAAAGTCTATTGACAATGGTCGCATCAGCCTGTTTCGTGTAGAGGCTCACCGTTCGTAAGATGTGAGCCAATCTTAGCACATCATGCTCATCGGTCCCGCTGAAGATGGCCGGGACCCGTTGTCGAAGGGAGTCAACACAGGTAACAGCCGGTCCCACCTGCAGGACTTCATGTTGAAGTCTTCAGTCATTGCAGGTGACGGGAGACTGCGATTGTGGTGTTCGAGGGCTGTTACCCGGCATGCCCACTAAATGTAAGACTGCGGTTTATTTAAAGACCTAGACGACAGAAGCTACCGGGAAAACAGACCAGTTCATCCAGGCAGAGCACAGGAGCACGCGATGACAGGAATTATTATTATTATTATTATTATTATTATTATTATTATTATTAGCCTATCAAAAGATGGCACATACCCACACTGGGGGATCGGCCAAGAATCGGGTGGCTATTCAACTGAACTCAGTTAACAAAAAGGAAAAGCACGTGGGAGCATAACACCGGTGAATTTTTCGTCATGAACAGAAAAGGGATGAGTGTTTTGATTTTAAAATTTTAAGAATAATAATAAAGAGAGTGATTAAATATTAATGATTTAGTCAAAATGTGATAATTGATAGAAAAGAAAAGGTTGAAACACTTAGCAAGGCAGTCGGTGAGATTCTATCAGGAAATTTTGAACAGCGGTGCAAACAGATCTCTGGCTGAACCCAAATGTGGTGGCGCCAAAGGATAGCAAGAGCGGGCTGCTCAAACTAAGGCCAAGATGCTGCAAGGGCTCCTCCAGCAACCTTTTTCTCAGTGAGTTGAATCGGCGACAATACAGCCAAAAATGTTTAATGGATTCTGGCTCACGGCAAAATGCACAAAGGGGAGAGAGCGCCAAACCCGACCTGTGTAAATAGAAATTTAGAGGGGGGATGCGGCAGCGTAGCCTCGTCAGTGATACTTCAAGCTGCCGAGAGCAACAAATTTTCCTGTTCCAATAATATTTAAGGTGCTCATAATCCGCCGATGTTAAAAGTGATGTGTCTTGCGTGCTTAAAAACGCACGTCGCCGAAATCTAGATGCTGTAATGTAGGCTCTAGCCGGGATGATTCGCAACACGGGGCCGCTGAGAGAAGCCTTTGCGAGATTATCAGCAATCTCATTTACTGTCACACTGCTGTGGCCGGGAACCCATACTAAATGAACAAGGCTCAAATGCGGAGGAAGTAGGGATAAGAAAGTTGATAAAATGGGACCGTCAACCTGTGCAGCGAGGGACGAACACAAAGATAAAGAATCAGTAATTACTGCAACTGCTGTAATAGAGGGGTCTAGCTTGCGTAGAGCAAGTACAACTGCTAGAAACTCTGCTTGAAAAATAGGGGTGAAATCTGGAAGGCGCAGAGAAAAGGACCAGTCTAAATGGGAGCAAAATATTCCCACACCTTCTTTTTCATTGCATTGCGATGCATCAGTGGCTATTGCTATATCGGTTGGTAGGGTCCTCAGATGATCTTCTAGAAGGCCATTTAGAATACTCAGTGGCAAAAGTTTTGCATTTTCTGGGAATATGTCGTCGAAAACAATGTGGATAGTGGGCCCATTCCGAAGCGTAGGAAGGATATCATAAATGTTTACATCTAAAGGCTGAAGTAATCTTTGCACAAACACTACCTGAGGGGAATTGAAACGAGACCAGGGGACACCAAAAAAGGAGGTCGGCTGAGAACAGAAAATGCTTTGGGAACGGTGGAAATGGGATTCATAGATCCTGAGGTAAGTTTGCACAGTTAAAAATTGAAGTCGTGATAAGAGAGACGGAATGCGGGCTTCAAGGTACAGCACATTGATAGCCACACATTTTGGAAGGCCGAGGCACATGCGAAGTGCTTCCCTCTCTAAAAGGACGAGAGGGCGAAGTTTATATGTAGCCGAGCCTGAAAACAACACTGATCCAAATTCTAAAATTGGCTTGACATACATTATGTAGATCATTAATAGCGCATCTCTGCGCATGCCGTACCGGTGATGACATAATCTCCGTAACATGCCCACGGCACGAGCCCCTTTCGCCGCGACATGGTCAATGTGAGGTCGCCAGGTGAGTTTGTTGTCATAAATGACCCCTAGGTATTTTAGGGATTGAACCTGCGGTATTATTTTTAACTGGCAAGTGAGAGAGACCACTACAGGAGTGAATAGAGGGAAAACAAGAGTAGCGCACTTGCCAACATTTAACTTCAGGTGTAATGCGCTCAACCAGTGCTCAAGTGTATTCAGATATGACTGCAACAGACCATACAGAGAATGTATATCCGGCGCAGCAGCAAAAAACGCAATGTCATCCGCATAGACGTAAGTGCGTACATGGCGGTGGAGAGGAATTCAGCTTAACAGAATATTAAAGAGCACAGGAGAAAGAACAGCTCCTTGCGGTACACCTCGCGTTTGTCTATACCTCTCTGAATGAACACCATTATGGACGCAAAAGAATTCCCTGTTATGAAGAAATGCAGATATCCATGCAACTATATAATCTGGAAATTGAAGAGACTGTAGCCTATGTATCAGGATGGAGTGTTCTACACTGTCGTAAGCTTTGGCGACATCTAACGTAACCAAAGCCGCGACCAGGCGTTGACGACGAGCAAGGAGAATTCTGATCTCAAGATCAGCATGTACATTCCATATCGAACACCGTGGCCGGAAACCGAGTTGGCACGGGCTGAGTATACTTTTGCGGTCCACAATGGCTGACACCCGAATTAGTAACAACCTTTCTATCAACTTTACCACGTTTGATGTTAAAGAAATTGGCCTAATATTATCCAATTCATAGCCTCCACCCTGATTTTTATGTAAAGGGATCACCTTGGACAGCTTCCACTCAGAAGGTATCCAAGCGTGTTTGAGAGAGTAGTTTATTAGGTGCAATAAGGAGTTGGGAGACTCTTCAAATAGAATCTTGAGCATCTTTGTGGTAACATCATCAGGGCCAGGAGCATCAGCTGGCAATCTCTGGACAACTTGTGAAAGCTCTGATAGATTTACTTGTGAGGCATTATCATTTGGTACGACTGGTGCAAACAACAATGGTCGCATCGGTAGTAAAGACGAGAACCGCTTTTGCAGGCCTGTGGCTATTAATTCAACCGCCTGGATAGCTTCTACAGGTGACATAACTAATGACTGAAAATTATGAGAGGACATGAGCTGTTTCCTAGACCGTAGAAAACCGAATAGTGCACGTCGGTTGCCCGCCTTTGAAAGATAATCGAAGTGATCTGAGTCATAATTTTCCTTTGCGCGAGAAACTGTGCGTTTAAAGGTGGCTGCAATAAATTTATAATTACTCCAGTTATTCGGACATTGGTTATGAAGAAGCTTTTTCCATGCTGCCTTCCTCCGCCTGTAATCTCTTGTACAGTCCGCATTCCACCAGTTAGAAGAATTCCCTTTTATTGGCCTCACCAGGAACTCCGACTTTTTACGGCTTTCCTCAATAGCCAGACATATGCTTGCTGACTGGTGGACCTCGGCGATGTTAGACACTGGAGCAAGGGCAGAGCGCAACGCCGTCTGAAATCTGTCATTATTTACATGTGACCGCAACTGAGAAGACGCCGGAGTAACACGACATATGATATCAAAATGAATAGGTATATGATCACTTGAAGTGCCGCTATCAACTGTCGACCAATTCGTTACGCCAATTCCAGGACTAATGAACGTGAGATCTAAAACAGATTGAGTGTGTGAGCGAAGATAAGTGGCCGATCCTGAATTTAAGCACATCAGGTTGTGATCAGAAACCCAGTCCCAAAGGCGCTTGCCGCACGAATTAGTCCTAAAACCCCAAGACACATGGTGAGAATTGAAGTCCCCAGCCACGAGAACTGGGTTTTTACAGTTTACGAGTAAAAAATCCAGAGGTCTAACATCCTGGACTCCATTGGGGAAATAACAATTTGCTATTGAAAATGGAGAGCACCCAGGAAGTACAAAGTCTATTGCCAAAATCTCACAGTGAGGAGACATTTGTTGAAAAGATACCACAGCCCTGTGGCAAAATTTTGAAGATACTAAAGTTAGTAAACCCCCGCCTCTTGACTGGCGGTATAGGCGAAATCACCGGTAATTTTTGATATGGAAATGTTTGTCTGTTGAAAGCCACGTTTCTTGCAGAATTATGACATCCGGATTAAGCTGAGTAGAAAGGCAGTGTAAATCTGTAGAAGCGGAAAGAATAGAGCGACAGTTCCACTGCAGAACTCGCAACGACGCTATGGTTGCGAAATTCTAGCAGCAGCAACTGCCTGCTCCAAAATGGTATCCTTGGGTTTAGTGCCAAGCTGCTGCTTCTTTGATTTGGGCTGGGTGCCCTGAGAAGACAACGAATGAGACATGGGGGACCCACTGCGCTTAAGAAGCCGCGCATCAGGCTCCACCATCTCAGAATCATACATTATATCAACATCCCTCGAAGTACCCGAGGTAGGTACAGCGGAAGTGACAGAAGTTTGTTCCTGGGGTTGTGATGCTACTGGAATTTGAGACCGGATAAGAGGAGAGGGAATTGTTGTCGAAAGAGGTGCCAAACTAGCCTGCACGGCATGTGTAATCTGAGCAGCTAGAACATTTGTAAAGCACTCCGACACACTTGCGACAATCTTTTCTACCATTTTAGACATCGAAGCCTCCACAGCAGCCGCAATTGCCTGGGAAAGCGTTGAGCCTAGCACGACACCTTGCCGAGCGGTCACACCGGCATAACCGCGTGCACGTTCTTTAACCTCTGAAATAGCGTCACGGCGCGAACAGCGTTTCCTGTCAATTATTTCCAGAATTTGAATTTCCTGAGCTCGAGAGGGACAATTTGAGTAGTTTGCAGAGTGCGCACCACCGCAAAGGCAACACTTCTCATTCTTCTCAGTGCAGGTGCTTGTTGCATGACCCTCCCCACAGTTGCAACACCTCAAGTTGGATTTGCAACCGCCAGCGCTATGTCCATAACACCAGCAGAGGACGAGCAGAGGACACTGCAGAGGACGAGATGATAATGGGTCTACCCGAAAAATTAGAGGCCATGCCTTGATTTCAGAGGGGCAGGAAGTGCCGGCAAAGGTAGCAATCACTGATTCAGTGGGCATCCGCACGTTGTTTACATCCCGGCTACAGCGGTGCACAGCAACAACACCTGCAGCCGACAGAAGCTCAAGAGTCTCTGCCGGAGACAGGGAAGAGTCTACACCTCGTACAATACCTTTCGTGCACGCCAGATGAGAAGGGATGAAAGAACTTACCCGAAGGGAGGCAAAGGATGAGGAGTTTAGTAAATCTCTTACACAGGCGAGGTCTGGCGATCTGCAGAGAATCCCACCGCGTCCAAACTGGCGAACCTCTGAGATTGACTCATAATGAGAAGTCGTCGACTGGAGAGCAGCCCGAACAGCACCAGGGTTGTTCATCCTGATAGCACCACCATCCTTAGGCACCAGCGCGACAGGGATACTGCCGACACCACTGCGCAAAAAAGCTTCCAACGGTAGGAGATCAGTTGACAGAGAAGCCGACCAGAGGGAACTCCCCTGGCCGGGAGACTGGGTGGACATAGTCCGGGCTTACTGCCTTACCGCGCAAAGACGCAGAGAGAAAATGCAACAATCAGCCACCCGAAACTTAGCCGATCGTTCCCAGCAGAGCAGAGCCGTCGGGGCAGCGATGAACAGGACGGCGCAAGGGTTCACCGGCACCAAAAAATAGTCAAATTCAATACTAGGCGCCGGAGCAAGGACCGAGGAGCTGTTCGCCCGCAGAGGCAACCTGTATAGTATCTTCTTCTTCAGCTCAGTAAATATCTCAGTAAATATCAGCAGTGTTGTTGTTGTTGTTAGCCTATCAAAAGATGGCACATACCCACACTGGGGGATCGGCCAAGAATCGGGTGGCTATTCACCTGAACGCAGTTTACAAAAAGGAAAAGCACGTGGGAGTGCAACACCGGTCAATTTTTCATCATGAACAGAAAAGGGATGAGTGTTTTGATTTTAAAATTTTAAGAATAATAATTAAGAGAGTGATTAAATATTAATGATTTCGTCAAAATGTAATAATTGATAGAAAAGAAAAGGTTGGAACACTTAGCAAGGCAGTCGGTGAGATTCTATCAGGAAATTTTGAACAGCGGTGCAAACAGATCTGTGGCTGAACCCAAATGTGGTGGCGCCAAATGATAGTAAGAGCGGGCTGCTCAAACTAAGGCCAAGATGCTGCAAGGGCTCCTCCAGCAACCTTTTTCTCAGCAGTGGAATGCTGCTCAAGCGCATGTTCATCTTCGTCTTTTTCACGATTGTGCGTCTTCTTTACAAGATATTGTGAGCATTCCACGAATAAACTTATTTCATTTGTACGTACCATGATACAATAGATAACCCACCTTCATACAATAGATAACCCACCATCATACAATAGATAGCTTAACGAGGGTCTCGGTTCTGGCAGTCTTGATGCCATAGGTAGCATAAGAGGGCTCTCGCACAGTTTCCGCCCTCGCCATTAGATGATGTTCTACGTCACACTCGCGGTATTACAGGACGTGCTACGTCCACCGCTATGGACGAGGGTGGCGCTGGTGAACACTCTCAAGGTTCACTTACAAGCAGGACATAAATACCCACGAGAGCAGCAGATTGGACAGCCGTCGCCGTAGCTCAGTTGGTAAGAGCGCCGGACGCGATATTCGGAGGTCGTGGGTTCGGATCCCACCGGCGGCATGGTTGTTTTTTATGCTGCTTTATAAGTAATTTTCTTTAAAACACCGATTAATTGCCACTACCAATTATAAAAATATTAAAAAGAAAACGATTAGAAACATTCCCCTATGTACCTTGGTTGCGTTGACTGTTGGCTTCCTTAAGATATATATATATATATATATATATATATATATATATATATATATATATATATATATATATATATATATATATATATATATATATAAATATATATATATATATATATGTTCTACAAAAGAAAGCTGAACAAAAAATATACAATACTCGATACAAAAACAGCATGTGTGGCAGGTGGAAAGCACCGAGCTTTCGAAACATGTGAAGAGGGCCTGTTTACACGCCCAAAAATCCGGTGAGTGATGCGGATTCGGCAGCTTTTGAAGGCGGTTCGGCGAGGCCGATCGGTCAGACCGCGGCAACAAACATCGCGGCGCCCTTCGAAGTAGTAATCCTCGCTTCGGACTTAATTCATCGTTGTTGCTGCCTGCCTCAGTGCGTTCATAAGCCATAAATGGGGCACCGGTCTTTCACTTCTTCTCACCTCACCTACAGCAAAACGTTGAAGTGATGAATTTGCTTTATTTTTTATATAGAGTGACGATTCTGCAGCTTCTAGGCTTAAGAGGAGCATCGATTTTGACATTAATGGTTCCCGTCCTGAGAGGCAGATGGCGCCACTAGGCATGGCTTATCGTTGCGTGTCTGTATGCATACGTTGGACTAAAATGGGAATGTGCCTGCGTTTCACATACTTAAGCGTGCATGCGGTTAATGTACATAGAGTCGATTAATGCTCTTTTCTAACCATATCTGTGTATGCCGCGAGCGGTGACGTGGTGGCTGGGAAGTGTGTCGAAATGCGAGAAACAGCAGCGGCGCGGCGGTTCCGCCCCGCCCGGGAGTCAACAGATGGGAACAGTTCCTGGTTTTTCCGGTGAGCGAATCCCCTTGGCTCGCTGGATTTCTGGACAAGTGTGAACGCGCCCTAAAAGTTCGGATGAAACGAAAAAGCATAACATAAATAACAAAAGCAAAAGTACATAGGAAAGTGTTTGCACAATTCTTTGCATAGTTAGCTTTTCTTTCACTTCAACATCACATCTACACATCTGAATGCGCTACGTAGTATTCCTCAGAACGCAGTGATAAAAGCACGCAGTGACCACTCAGATTTGGCATAAAATATGAAAGTAATCACTTGAGGTTTTGTGTGAAGAAATTCAAGAGAAACAAAGACCTTTGCAAGAAGCGGTCTCCAGGCGTGGCTATGATGCTCTTTGGACTGTATTGTGAATTGGCGCTAGCATAGTGGAAACGTTGTTTATAGGTTCGTTATTATCAACTCAAGGAAATCGAACTTGTTATAGATTTGTTATAGAACTTGTTATAGAAACAAAAACTGGAAGATATATATAGGAACTGCACAGCTACCATCGTCCACCTTAAAGCCACAAATAAAATTCTAATAAGGAAGGGCGTCAGGCAAGGAGACACGATCTCGCCAATGCTATTCTCCGCCTGTTTACAGGAGGTAATCCGTGGCCTGAATTGGAAACAGTTCGGAATAAGAATAAATGAAGAATACCTAAGCACAACCTTTGCCCGTAAAGTTCCGAGACTGAGTCCATTGAAAAATTTTTGTTAAGCATTGAAATCATTTGTGCAGCAGCCCTTCGAAATACTCGCCCTTGCAGTCTATACACAGCTTCCAACGTTTCTTGAGGTCTTGGAAACAGTTCGAAAACTTTTTTCTCGCAGGGCTGTCAGCTCCTTTGTCGTGGCGTTTTGAATAGCCTCCACACGTTCCCCACCCAGCGTCCTTTCAGGGCTCTCTTCACATGAGGAAAAAGGAACAAATCGCATGGGGAGAGGTGAGGAGAGATGGCGGATGGGGAAGTACAGTTAGGCTGTGCTTGGCGAGAAATTCTGTCACGCTGAGAACAGTGTGCGGCCTCGCGTTATTGTGGAGAAGGCTCCATTGCCTACATGCCCATAAGTGAGGGCGACGGCGGCGCAGCGCATCACGCCTGTGTTGAAGCACGCGGATATAGAACTGCTGATTCACCATCTGCCCTTGTGGGACGAATTCGTGGTGTATGACACTGCTGGAATCGAAAAAAACTATCAGTATCGTCTTTGTTTCGGTCTTCTGTCGCCGCACCTTTCTCGACGCCGGAGATCTTGTGGACCGTCATTCCGCATTCTGTGCCTTTGTTTGAGGACTGTATTGAAAACACCGTGTTTCGTTTTCAGCAATGATGCTGTCAACGAATGCAGCATCCTTCTCTGCCTCGGAGAGCAAATGAGCGCTCATTGATGCCCGCGTGTCCTTCTGGCCCCATGTGAGGGAGTGCGGCTCAAGTCTGACATTCAGGTTTTGTTTGCCTAAGGTCTCACGAAAAATTTGTTGCATGTTGTCTTACTAATTCTGAGAGCATCTGATAACATGCAGACTGTAATGGTGTGGCCTTGCTGTACGATTTCCCTGATCCGAGCCACGTTGTTTTCATTCCGTGAGGTTGAAGGGCGCCCCTGCCTTGTGTCGTCTTCAACCGACATTCTCCCCGAAACGAACCTCTCGTGCCACTGGAAAACTTACGCTCGCGATTATGTGTCGTTGCCGTAAGCATCACGAAGGAGCTCATTCGTCTGTGTGGCTGTCTTGCCAAGCTTCACACATAAATTTATGTCTACACGCTGTTCGAGGTGGACGCCCATCTCTACACAATACTCAGAGTAGAATGCGCAGACGACCAATGACTACGTATGGATGGATGGATGGATGGATGGATGGATGGATGGATGGATGGATGGATGGATGGATGGATGGATGGACGGACGGACGGACGGACGGACGGACGGACGGACGGACGGACGGATGGATGGATGGATGGATGGATGGATGGATGGATGGATGGATGGATGGATGGATGGATCGATGGATGGATGGATGGATGGATGGATGGATGGATGGATGGATGGATGGATGGATGGACGGACGGACGGACGGACGGACGGACGGACGGATGGATGGATGGATGGATGGATGGATGGATGGATGGATGGATGGATGGATGGATGGATGGATGGATGGTACGGCTGAACCCTTTAAATCGGGCGGTGGCTCAAGCCACCTAGCCATGACTTATGAAACTTTACTCTTCTCTTGATTCTCGTCTCGTATTCTTCTACATCTAGTGCCATCTAGCGGCTGCAACAGCAAATAACATAAATCACTCAGGCTAGCCCGAAAAAAATGGCGCTACACGTGTAATACGCATCAACATTTCTTTTTGGGAATCAATTCCAGAAAATAAAATAAATCAGTCTCGAAACTGCACGGACAAAGGTTGTAATCTGAGATTCACTGATGACATTGCCTTGCTAAGTCACTCAGGAGGTGAAGTGCAAATCATGATCAATGAGTTAGACAGGCAGAGTAGAACGCTGGGTCTAAAACAATTAACAAGCCGAAAACCAAAGTAATGTTCAACAGTCTAGCAAGGGAACAGCAGTTCACAACTGGCAGCGAGGGGTTGGAAGTGGTAAAGGAAAACGTTTACTTAGGGCAGGTAGTGACAGCTTATCCGGATCCTGAGAGGGAAATAACTAGAAGGAAAAGAATGGGGTAGAGCGCATATGGCAGGCTCTCTGAGATCATGAATAGCAGTTTACCATTAGCCCTCAAGAGAAAAGAGCACAAGAGGTGTACCTTACCGGTGCTCACCTACGGGGTAGAAACGTGGAGGCTAACGAAAAGAGCTCAGCTTATGGGCAGCGCAGCGAACCGTGGAAAGAAAAATGACAGATGTAACGTTAAGAGACCGGAAGCGGGCAGAGTGGGTGAGGGAACAAACTCGGCTTATTGTCATCCTAGTCGAAAACAAGAGGAAGAAATGGGCTTAAGCAGGGCATGTAATGCGAAGGCAAGATAACCGTTGGTCGTTAAGGGTAACGGAGTGGATTCCAAGAGAACGTAAGCGCAGCAGGGTGCGGCAGAAGGTGAGGTGGGCGGACAAGATTAAGAACTTTGCAGGCAAAGGGTGGATGCAGGTGGCAAAGGACAGGGCTAATTGGGGACACATGGGAGAGGTCTTTGCCCTGCAGAGGGTGTAGTCAAGCTGTTGATGATGATAGATTTTGGTCCAACGGAAATCTATTGATTGACTATAGAGAAAAGCGAATTGAAATTATAGGCTTTAGTTCATAGATAGTCTAGTGCATAGGTTATTTATAGGCACAAGGAAAGGTCTAAAGACAACAATACAGTACAAAAAGACTATAGACCATTTTTATAAGGGTGGTTCCGGATTCTCATCAACATTTATGTATTTTAGGGAGCCCCACAATCCAACTTGCGTCATATTTACGTTTCTCTAAACTACTTAAAAAATGCATTTTGATCAATTTCATCCATGTTTCTTCCTCTGATCATGCCATGAACATTGTGCGGATTGACAACGTGCCCGGCTCAAGCTTCTGTCGCAGTATAGGCACTGTGGAAGCTTAATTCTTCGTCGCTAAATGAGGAGTACTTTAAGCGGCTATAGTGAGGACAGCTTCGGAATCTTGCATCACCATGAGAGTCCCATTATTTTGCATTTTGGGAGATGTTTAAGCAAGAAGTTTGTGGCATAGCTTTTGAGATCGGCTCTATGAGGTCTTACCTTAACCGTGGCGAGGAGAAACGGTTGGTTTACAGCCTTTTTAATCTTCACGAACTGGAAAGCGAGGCTGAACGCTCGTACAGAGAAGAAACTGCAACTGTAAAAAGTGGCGTTCAAAGGTTCGATGCAGAACGCTCTTGGGCGGCCTGTGTACCGTACCGCAGCTGTCGTGAACTGCACTCTGAAGAGCTAACTAGACAGCCCTTGCCTGATGAGAATCGTCGCGTGGCTGCCAAGCGAGGCTCTCAGCTCTACTGTGGTGTCGCCCTGGTCATATATATCAATGAAATAGCCAGCAGGTTAGAAAATCACATCTCTCTTTCTGCTGCAACTTGAAACATTGCTGATAGCGCTCATGTAGCGCTCTGGGTGTGTGACTACTCCGCTTTCTCAGGATATGTTCGCGGTAAGAAATCGTCCTTTAACTTTGTGCGAAGCGGAAAATGGAACTTAATAATTGCTAGCTTTGAAAACCCCGGAACCTGACGGCCTCTCAGGAGAATTTTGCTAGGCCTTTAAATCTATTTTACCCCTCTCTGACTTGAACTTCTTGAGACTTTTATTGAAGTTGGACTTGTGCCACAATCAATTACGAAAAGAGATTGTGGGATAATAGCGAAAACTAATGACAGAGTCAAAGTGCCATTCGGAACGCACTAAGTTTTATACTTAATGGGTACAATAGAACTGATTCCACAACTTCGTTAATGGCAGCAAATGATATTAAACCTCTCCATGTCAGACGCAAGATAGCCCGCCTATCCTTCCTTCACCAACTAATTCATGGAAAACTAGGCATCTCTCCAGCCCCCTTTGCGCAGTTTACAGAAACGCGTAGAACTCGTCGTCATCATAATCAAACTTTAGCACCCTACTTCGCGCATTCTAACGCTTTTGAAATTTCTTCTTTTTCCGAGAACGGTTGACGAATGGAACGCCCTGCGTCTACGAGTGATATCGGCTGTTGATTTTGAAAATGCATTTTGTGAGCTATTTTAAATTATATATGTACTACATTAGACAATTTTATTGTTCTCTGTTACGATGCAGCTGCTCTTGTATTATGTGAATGTATTTTTCTGCCCTCCCTGCCTGGACCTAAATAAGGGTCTGCAGTATTGCGGAAATAAATAAATAAATAAATAAATAAATAAATAAATAAATAAATAAAACACCTATCATGCTTTGTAATGTTGACTACTAGATTTCACAAAAGTCCTCACAAAGCACCGACAGCTGGCGGTGTCTTATATGGTTGGACCTCATCAGACACGCGGCTTGAGGGGTCAGTCAGTAAAGCCTAATCAACGTATAGTGCGTACTGTGTTGCAGTATTGTACGAATGGTCATGAAGAATTAGCACCGCTGCAAATTGATCTCCGAAAACCGTTCGATTCAGTTTTCCATTTCCTTTCCTTTTTTCTCCGTGTAAATGACGTCCATGTCGTTTCAATTCTACCCACTGGCATTCGCCTTTATTACAACAACCGTCCCACGGCCCTGATTTACATGGCTGCTTCTCACAACCAGTCTGTATTCAGTCCTTTGCGAAACAAGTTTGTCCGCTGTCCCCACTCCTGTTCGCACAGTACTTAGAGCGACTTTCCATAAGTATTATTGACATTAGAGCCGTCATTGGTTTTGGGATTATGGGTCACGAACTGAAGGTATTAGATTATACAGATGACCTCGAGTTCTCATGCGCTGATAAGTCAAGTACCAATGAGGTTACCTTTTTAACAGAGGACATTGGTTCGTTATCAGGATCTCTGACCAACTGTTTTAAGAGTTTCTGTCTCTGGTGTGATATGTGTGGATCGACACCTGAATAAGCTGCTATGCAAAGGACACGTAGGCCACTCAAATACCTTGGTATCCATTTGAATGCCTCTAAGCACAGCACGCATTAGTCGAATACCGCGTGCCAACTATTCAGCTCTGTGGTAATACTTTTGTCCTCCATGGCCTCTCGATCTTTGGCAGCGCGACCGACTGTAACCTCTATATAGACAACAAAATTTATTCAGTACTCCAAAACACTCATTACGCAAGTCGATATCCAGTGTTTTCACAGTGTTTTCGCCAATTTGATGTGAGATTTGTCTTTTCAATCTATGAGAGGTAATAACCTTTTTCAGCCTGTAAGCGCTGGCGGCCTTGGTTTATTCCTACTGTGTATCCGGCAGATAATTCCACATTCCATAAATTTAGGGACACTACACAGCCAGTTTTCTGTGCATTCTTGCAAGACAATTAGGTTGACATTTTACCCAACCTCATTGTGCCTTCTAATGTTCCTTATCATCCGTGTTTGTAGGAGTTAAGAGGGTTCACCAGTGACATTGTCCATAGGAAATACATGGGAAATTTTAGAAGCTGGAGCATGTCTAAAAAGGGCAAGATTTTCATGAGGTCTGTGGAAGCGTTTTCTTCTTAAGTGAATGGAGGGAATGTTGCGGACAAATATTATTTTTGAGGTTTCATTTTTTTACAATTCACAGGTAAATATCCAGAAAGATTGCACTTTAAGATATGTCGGTCCTTCATGTGATCTCGTGAAAAAACTACGCCAAATACTAGAATTTCATCCGCAGCATTTCCTCCCTTTTTCTTTCTTGATTGTCGAGCAACAATTGTCATCCATATCGAGCTTAGTGTTTGCGTTTTACAGGCTCCGAAAGTTGTGAATGAATGAATGAATGAATGAATGAATGAATGAATGAATGAATGAATGAATGAATGAATGAATGAATGAATGAACTTTATTCCCGTCATCATGGGGCCTCACGGTCGGGGCGCAGCAATTAGGAGGGGGTGCCTCCCGGCCGGCTCTCAGCACCGGAGACCGCGGAGAGTCTTGTAGTTAGCTGTCTCCGCCTAACGGATGAGGGGTCTTTGTTGATCCGGGTCGTGGCTCCGGATCAGCTCTTCCCAGGTGGCAAGGCCTGGGGATGCTTTGTGAAAATAGCCCCAGGAGAATCCTGACACTCCCAAATTAAGTGATTCTGCGAAGTGACAGTGTTCTCCTATCGAGTATTGGTGTTTCGGTTATTTCTTTATACGTATATGAGCAGGGACCCCTCAAGGTTCAGTCCTATCTCTAATGCTCTTCAGTTTTGCCATGAGAGGACTGTCCCACAGGTTAAATAAAATTGAGGGGCTAAAGCACAGAATTTATGCCGATGATATAACCATTTGGACAGCAGGGGGTACGAACGCTGACATCTCATACCGGCGGCTGGCAGCGGTCGAGGTAGTTGAAAACTATGCTCTAGAGAGAGGGCTTTCCTGTTTCCCTCAAAAATCTGAGATCTTCTCACTTAATACCAAAGAACAGATGAGGAAAGAGACTCCCTTCTCTCACCTATACGGCATGATAGAGGTTGTCGCTGGGGGTAGGATAGTACCTAGGGTTGACACTATAAGAGTCCCAGGATACTTTCTCGGACTGAGTCGAACGGACGTAACAAAACCCCTATACAGAAGCTTAGCACCTATGTCACCCCAGTTATAGGTATCTTTAGGCGGATCTCCCTCAGAAACAAAGGTCCGCGAGAGCACTGTCTCTTGAGATTAGTACAAGCAATCATAGTGAGTAGCATTGCATACGCGACTCCATTTCTGATTCTTAGTCCGAAAGAGGAGAAAATAGGCAAGTTAATACGAAACGCATACAAAAGAGCCCTCGGCATTACACCTAACTCCTCAACGGAGAAACTGCTTAGTATGGGAGTCGAGAATACCTGTGCGGAGATCACCAGGGCAGTAAGGGAAGCGCAAATTTGGAGGCTTAGCTCCTCAACAGCAGGCAGGCAGATCCTCAATGACCAACGGGAGAGCGAGAGGAAACCACCGTATACTGCAGAGCTAATTCCCTTAGACATACGGAATCATCTCAAAATTGCCAATATACCTAAGAACATGCACCCGGAGCTTGATAAAGAAAGGAGAAGACATAGAGCCCGAAAAATAATGAACAATCTTGCCCTGGACCCGCCGGGTAACATAGCTTTCTGCGACGCAGCTGTCGGTCCGATGGCGCCTCCGTCATTGCCGTCGTTGGTGGGAATGGGGAGAAAGTGACTGTAGCATAAATTAACACTAGGAATGCGTTAGTGGCAGAGGAGGCTGCTATTGCCCTAGCGTGCGTCAGTACGAAAGCCAAGATCATCTTGCCTGACAGTAAGGGGGTGGTCTCCAGTCAAGCCGCCAAATTACTAAGAAGATACCCCTCAAACAGAGAGGTCTCCCTCTGAAATTTGTGTATGTATTTTCTGCGGGGATTTGAAATTGGCGTCAATTCTTACTAGCGCGACGTGGCTCCATCTGGCGTCAGAATATTTAGTCGATACTAAACTCTACCACCAATCTTTTGGGTGTCTGTGTTCATGCGCGCAACTTTTACTCAGAACTTGGAGGGACTTGAGCTCTTTCTTTTCTTTTTTACTGCTTGGGCTGTACTCGGAAAGTATTTCTGCTTTTCTTTTTTGCTCGAGCTCTTCGTGCGGAAAGGAAGTGGGATGCAAGGCCACACCCAAAAGCGCCCCCTCCTTTCCCCTCCCGGCAGCTACACAATAAGGCATTGTTAGTGCCGAAACACAGATAGGGGACTCCCTATTCAGGACAGTATGGGAGAACAGCATTTTTCCTTGCCTAGCCTAGGGGCGCATTAACACAGGTGTCGATGAAAGTCAAGAATGCAGGTGCAAATATTCCTCATAGGAGGTCCTCGAGCCATTAGCGGCGCTTACATGAACCCAACACGCCCGGTTGTTGAGTTATCGGGCCGAAAACCGGATACTGGGTTCATGTAACCGTGCACCTAGTCGGGAGTCGACGGGTCGGGTCCAGTCAACTCCGCCGCAAGTGGTAGGTGACTCAACGCGACCTTGACCCGTTGTGCTTGAATAAGCGATCGAGTCGAAAATTAGGGTTATTGTGAGGGGGGAGGATAAATGCTAACTTGTTTTCACGTGCACCGCCGCGCCTCCGATAGAGCCATGGCGTGCCTCAATCTTAGAGGCTGCTGCTGCTTGCTCGACGCTTGGTGTCGCTACAGTTGAACCGGTCTCGAATCGCTAAAATCGAGTTCATGTACACACGCACTCATTGAGATGAATTGACCATGCTCAACCCGAGTCCGGAATCGACGCGACGCTATCGGATTCATGTAAACAAGGCTAATGGGTGTAGACTGATTGTCATGACGTAGTGATTAACCTCCTTTTACTGAGACACTTTCCAATCACCTACGATTTCACGCTATACTCGCGGACAACTATCTCTGGCAGTGAAACAGCCCACACCAAGGGGAAAAAGGACCGTCTCCTTCCTCTTCCTGCTCAGCCTCTGCTGCACTGCAACTGCGGCGTCAAGAGCATCAGTCGAAGCCAACGTTCCCCTCTGGCGTCAAGCTAGTGAAACCAGAATGTGTCGCATCGGCATCGAAACATCAGTTCTTTAACGAATCTTTGGTTGAGTGGCATATCTCTGCCAGAATTTTCGCGTTATCAGAGCACATGTTGTCCACCGGACGCGGGTAAGCGTGGGTGCACCTTGTCTGCAGAAAGGAGCTCGCGGATTTCCAAGTCCCCTACTCCAGAATAGACATCTCCGTGGTGTAAATAACGTGATGTCAAACGTTCATGGCCTGGGTGGCAAAATCATCCACTTTTGTTTCTGAACCGGTTTCGCATGTGTCAAGCGATCCCCAATGTCTTTGTTCTCCCAATTAGATATGCCTCGGTATGCGCCAAACCCCCAGGCAGCACATGGCATCGGCCAGATATTGTGAACGCGTTGGCGATCCGTGGTCCTATGATGGCCCGTTCTTGCCAATGCGTGACCAATAATGGCGATACGATACGAAAACACGTCCATTAATGGCCCGGCTATGATCTTTATTTTCCAACATTATGCATAGCCTGGCGAACAACGATCTACGATAGCCAGCTAGAATCAAGGGCCTGCCAACATCGCTTGCAACCTTGCATTCAATGGCGAATATTGTTCCGGCAGTTGCGGTGGCTAGCCAGAGTTGCATACATCATGGCATTCTTTGGTGGATGTCGTCATGCCAATTTTTATTGCTCGTGAGCATCAGACATATCTTGGTACAATCTGGTAAATGTTGCCCTGGAATTTGGGGTGGCCTCCCAACAATGTGCACAAACTGGGCTTAGCTGCCAAATATTGCCCCATCAGTTGCGATGAGTAGCCAGTGAAGCACACATCCTGGGATTCGATGGTCAATTTTGTCCCACCAGTTACGATCGCTTATAAGAAGTATGCAAATCCTGGCATATGTTGTTCAGCATCGTCTTGCGTGTTGCGATTGGCCGCCGAAATTGCATACATCCTCGCATTCCTTGGTCAATATTCTGCCAGCGATTTCGATGGCTCGTCGACATTGGTCATGGCACTACTTGGCCTTTAAGTGTGATGTCGCCAGAGCCAAGTATTGTAATATTCTACTTCATAAACCAAGCAAACCAGATTCTGCTTAGGCCGCAGTGCCCCCCAAAAAAGAGAAAATAATATCTGAGAATGCACCTTTTAAATTTGTCGAAATAGAGGTGAGCGTCATGCGAACGTGCGAGCACTCAATGTAAACAGCGCCGAGCGCGGCCGAGCGCTTTGACAGGTGTGTATGAGCAGGTCGCGTTATGCGTATGTGCTTGGGCCTTTGTTGAGGCACTTTTTTGAGCGTGCGCTCTTTGTTCCTGAGTCCCTCACTGTTGCGTCAATGTCGTCGGCGGCGGCCGCACCGCCATCCACAGGACAGAATCTTCCATTCAGTCTCTCTCGATCGCCGTACGCTGGGTTAATTGAGTTTGGTTGAGCCATCCCCAATCTCAGGCAATACGAGCGCTGTGTGCGCGCGTACGCTTGCACGCTTTCCAATCACTCTACAGGACGCAGTGCGACCACTGGTCCCCCACTGTCCCGAAACGCGGCCCGATGGGTTGCGGAGTGAACTCGGCGCAAGATCCGCGAGTTTCCTGGACGTTGCGGGGCCGTTGCCTCACCTGTGCGAAGTAGGCACCTGCGGGAGTGGCGAATTGTCTGGTGGGTGAGGGGATCCCCAGGAGAGAGTACCCAACAAGGAGACGCCCTCGACGCATGTACGGCGGAAGGCAGAGAACGGATCCACTGGCGCTCGTGTTCAGAAAGAGCACTTTCCGCTTGTAGATTCATTCGAATGCGCTGCCACTTAAATTCTGTGGTTTGGGCGGCCAGCATCTTGTGTCCTCAGAAGCGGCGTTGTGCTTGCGACGAGTTAGTGCAGCGTATTCTGTAATCTATGCTGTTTTTTTTCTAGCGAACGAAGTTAATTTTCTCGCAAGAATTTTGACTCGAGTGTGTTTGGGATTATTCGCCCGCTGAAGAATTATGAGCATGCGCTTGAGCTCAGAGTGCACGATCGATATCTTTCGTCTTAGGCAGTGTGACACACACACACACACACACACACACACACACACACACACACACACACACACACATATATATATATATATATATATATATATATATATATATATATATATATATATATATATATATATATATATATATATATATATATATATATATATATATATACATTGTAAAGAAGACGACGAGCATATGCGCAAGCAGCATGGTCATCGCCTGGTGCATGCTCCTGGCTCCATTGTAAAGAAGACGACGAGCATATGCGCGAGCTGCATTGTCATCGCCTGGCACACGCTCTCGGCTGGACTAGCTGACCCGCTGTTCGCCCTGCTACCGTTAGGAAGCTTCTCAGAATAAACCCCACCTTACATTTGGTGGAGGTGCGGGGTTCGTCCTCTCGCCCTGGAACTCCGCAACCGAACGCTACCCCCTACCACGATGCCTAACCACCAAGCCGTCCAAGTGAGCCCGGCCGCCGTCATCTGTGCTGGTTCTCTCCGCCAGCGAGACCCCGCTATCTTCAGTAGCACGGACGACCATGATGTTGAGGATTGGCTCGAATCGTATGAGCGGGTGAGCGCATACAACAAGCGGGACGCGAAAACCAAACTGAACAATGTGATTTTCTATCTTACGGGCGTTGCGAATCTGTGGTATCGGAACCACGAGGCGGACATTACATCATGGTCTGTTTTCAAATCTAACTTCTCAGAGGTATTCGGCCGCTCGGCAGTCAGAAAACTCCGTGCCGAACAGCGCTTGCGTGCGCGGTCACAGCAGGTTGGCGAGAAATTCACGAGTTGCATCGAGGATGTCGTCGATCTGTGCAAGAGGGTGAACGCTCAGATGCCCGAAGCCCACAAGATCAGGCATATTCTCAAAGGCATTGATGACGACGCCTTTCAGATGTTGTTGGCGCGAGACCTGCGCATCGTCGCGGAAGTCGTCACCCTGTGTCAGAGCTTCGACGAACTACGCAAGCAGAGGGCTCTGACACGCGAACACACCACGAACGTCGACTCGCTTGCTGGCATGAATGATGCAAGAGACCAGTCATCGCTCCTACCGCACATCAAGAGCTTCATTCGAGAAGAAGTTGCTCGCCAGCTCTCGCTTATTTCCCGCCATCAAGAGCCATCACCACACATAACTCTGAATTTGCGGCACATCATTCAAGAACAGGTCGCTGAAGCTCTCCCGCAGGCCCCTCAGCCGACACCTCTTGCGGCCCCGCTGACATATGGGGACGTTGTTGCGCGACCTCGTCCATCTACATATGCTCCGCCTCCTGGTCCCTTTCGAGAGCCCGCTGCTTTTATTTCGCCGCCTGCTCATCTGCGAACCTCCTGGAGCACGCCTGATAATAATCGACCACCTGCTCAACAGGGAAACTCCTGGCGCACGCCTGACAACCGCCCAATCTGCTACTTCTGCAGCTTGCCAGGTCATGTGGCGCGGCTTTGCCGTCGACGCATGAACATCTCACGAACACATCCTGAAGTTTCCGGTTACTGGTCCCAGCGTCAGTACTCACCTCTTGCTGAGCCGCCCCTAAGCCGTTCTCTGTCTCCTGAGCACACCGCCTTCTCTGGACACCGTTCGCCTTCTTCACGTCGACGCTCCATCTCTCCGATGCGACGGCGTCTTTCGACCACTCAAAGGAAAACTAGGTGCCGCAGTTCCTGAGGCGAGAACTGCGCAGTCTTTAAAATTTGTAAGGCCTCGTCTCTCTGCCGCCAATTTAATTGAAGTTTTTGTAGAGGGACTATCTGTGATGGCGCTTGTAGACACCGGCGCTGCGGTTTCTGTCATGGCATCAGCGCTTTGCCGATCTTTGAAGAAAGTGAAGACGCCCCTTTCTGACCTGTCGTTACGGACTGCAAGTGCGCACCTCATCCAGCCGTTAGCAGCGTGCACTGCTCGAGTAGTCAGAGCAGACATTCTATATTTGGTTGAGTTCATCGTTCTGTCGTCATGTTCGCATTCAATCATCTTTGCCTGGGACTTCCTATCGCTTCATGACGCGGTCATCGACTGTGCTCGGGCTCAAGTAGCGCTCTCCACGTTGCCGAATCCCGTGTCAGAGACTGAAATTTGCGGTGCCCCTGTTCCTGCTAAAGCTTTTGTCGCCGACAGTACCGATATTCCTGCGTGCTGTTCCGTGATTGTGCCTCTCTCCTGAGCTTGTGTTCGCGATGCCAGTGTTCTCTTCACGCCGTCTCCTACTTTTCTGCGTCGCCATTGCCTGCCGCTGCCTTATGCCCTGCTTACTTTCTCCGCCGGACTCACCGCACTGTGGGTCTTCAACCCGTTTTTAAGCCCCTTCAATTTGCGCCGTGGAGAATGCGTCGGCACCGTGCAGCTCTTTGATTCTGTTTTCAACCATCCCGACACTGCCGCAGAATCACCGCCGGTCGCCATGGACGCCCTCAGCTCACCTAGTCCTGCGCCATGCCCCATTGTTGACCGACCTATTCCTTCGCTCTATCGACGCCACTCTACCTCCAACTCAGCGAACCCAGCTTCTTGCGCTACTTGAGGAGTTTCGCTCGTCCTTCGATTGCCACCAAAGCGGTTTGGGGCGCACGTCGACTGTCGAGCATCACATTAACACGGCGCCCATGCCCCTATGCGACAGCGCCCATATCGTGTTTCCGCCGCTGAACGAAGAGTTATTGAAGAACAGGTAGACACCATGCTTAAGAGCGGCATTATTCAGCCTTCCACCAGCCCCTGGGCCTCCCCGGTTGTCCTCGTCAAAAAAAGAAGGATGGCTCCGTTCGGTTTTGCGTCGATTACCGCCGCATTAATAAGATCACACGCAAAGACGTCTACCCTCTGCCCCGTATTGATGACGCCCTGGAAATTCTACAGGCCGCGGAGCTCTTTTCTTCCCTTGATTTGCGCTCTGGTTATTGGCAGGTCCCAATGGCAGCTGCAGATCGTGCCAAAACCGCGTTCCTGACCCCTGACGGCCTCTGCGAGTTTACCGTCATGCCTTTCGGCCTGTGTAACGCTCCTGCTACTTTCGAGCGAATGATGGATACCGTTTTGCGTGGCCTCAAGTGAAAGACGTGCCTGTGCTACCTGGACGATATCGTTATCTTTTCACCTAACTTCCAAACGCATATATCTCGCCTGCGGGACGTCTTGACATGCCTCACAAATGCAGGCCTGCAGCTAAACTTAAAAAAAATGCACCTTTGCAGCCCGTGAACTGACAATTTTAGGTCATGTTGTGTCGAAAGACGGTGTACGCCCGGACCCAGCGAAACTTCGTGCCGTGACTGACTGTCCTAAACCAGCCACCACTAAGGAACTGTGCAGCTTCCTAGGGCTCTGCTCTTATTTTAGGCGTTTCATTCGCAGCTTTGCCTCAATTGCTGCCCCTTTGACTCAGCTCCTCGGCGCCAATGTCGATTTTTCGGCTTGGCGACGACGCCTACAACACCTTACGTCGTCTCCTCACGGCACCTCCCATATTGCGTCATTTCGACCCGGCCGCCCCGACTGAAATTCACACGGATGCCAGTGGTATTGGTCTCGGTGCAGTGCTCGCTCAGCGCAAATATGGATACGACGAATATGTCGTTGCCTATGCCAGCCGCACACTTACAAAGGGTGAGTCACATTACTCTGTGACTGAAAAAGAGTGCCTCGCCATTGTGTGGGCCTTAGGCAAGTTTCGCCCTTACGTGTACGGCCGTCCTTTAGACGTCGTTACGGATCATCACGCCCTTTGTTGGCTTTCCTCTCTGAAAGATCCTTCCGGCCGCCTGGCGCGCTGGGCGCTGCGTCTTCAAGAATACAACATCCGAGTCGTGTACCGGTCGGGCCGCAAACATCAGGACGCCGACGCCTTGTCTCGCTCCCCGCTCCCCGCTGAACTTGCCAGCCTCTGCGAAATCTGAACCCCTGAGCAATCTCCCACCGTCAGTGACATGCCTTCTGAACAGCGCAAGGATCCATGGATTCGTGCTCTTCTGGACTTTCTCTCCGCCCCATCGGCGGTTAATCCATCAAGCGCGCTGCGCCGTCAAGCTTCCCATTTTGAGATCCGAGATAACCTGCTTTATCGCCGTAATTATTATTCTGATGGACGAAAATGGCTCCTCGTCATTCCTCGCCACCTACGGTCCTATATCTGCTCATGTTTTCACACTGATTTACAATACGGTGACGCAGGCCTTTTCAAGACTTACACGCGCCTCCGCCTCCGCTACTACTGGCGTGGCATGTACAATTTCGTTTTTAAATGCGTACGCTCGTGCCTCGACTGTCAACGCCGCAAGACACCCACTACCCGTAGTGCTGGTGAGTTGCAGCCTCTATCTTGTCCGCCTCGCCCTTTCGACCGCGTTGGCATTGATTTATATGGGCCCCTACCCTATACTGCTTCTGGCAAACGATGGATCATTGTTGCCGTCGATCACCTCACGCGGTATGCTGAAACCGCCGCGCTCTCTGCTGCCACGGCACAGGATGTGGCATCCTTTCTTCTGCGTCGGTTCATCATTCGACACGCTGCCCCTTGAGAACTCCTCAGCGACAGAGGCCGTGTCTTCCTATCTGATGTCATCAAATCTCTGCTCCGTGAGTGCAACGTCATCCATCGGACTTCCACCGCTTACCACCCTCAGACCAACGGCCTTACTGGACGCTTTAACCTCACTCTGGGAGACATGCTGGCTATGTACGTCGGTTCGAACCACACGACCTGGGACCTTTTTCTCCCGTATATTACGTTCGCGTACAATAGTGCTACGCAATCTACGACAGGATTTTCTCCTTTCTTCCTTCTTTGTGGCCGCCATCCCTCCGTTCCCATTGATACTGTTCTCCCCTACCACCCTCACGCATCTGAGTGCACCACCGTCTCCGAAGCCGCGAGGCATGCCGAAGACTGCCGCCAGATCGCCCGGTCGCTCACGACAGCTACCCAGTCCCTTCAAAAAACGCGACAAGATGAAGATCAACGTCCCCAACATTTCTCTCCCGGCTCTCTTGTCTGGCTATGGATACCTTCCACTACTCCGGGCCTCTCCCGGAAATTGCTGGGTAAATATCAATGGCCATATCGTGTCCTGGAACAAACATCTCCAGTGAACTATATTGTTGAGCCCCTCACGCCGTCACCCGATCTCAGACGCCGCGGCCGTGAGACTGTACATGTCTAGCGCGTCAAGAGATACTACGACCCCGCTGTTTTGTCCGCCCCTTAAGTCGCCAGTATGGCTCCTCTTCTGTCCGGGGGCCATTGTAAAGAAGACGACGAGCATATGCGCAAGCCGCATGGTCATCGCCTGGTGCATGCTCCTGGCTCCATTGTAAAGAAGACGACGAGCATATGCACGAGCTGCATGGTCATCGCCTGGCACACGCTCTCGGCTGGACTAGCTGACGCGCTGTTGGCCCTGCTCCCGTTAGGAAGCTTCTCAGAATAAACCCCACCTTACAATATTGTGACGTTCCTTGTGTGTGCTACGAGGTTCCGCGTTCGACGGCGCGGCGTAGACGGAGACCCAGATGACAGCGGCATCATCAATTACCCAGCCATGCTCTTTGAGAGTGACGACCAGAACGAAGGGGTTTAAGCCCAACCGGACCCAACCGGACCCGCCGCCGCCGCCGCGGGGAAACGGGCTTTATCCTCCCCAATTGCCGTGGCGGTTCCAGGGGCGGCCCTCCCGAGCGCATCCCAGGACAAGGGAACTGTCAGCGGGCCAGAGCGCGCCTTACCTTGAGGAGCGAGTGTCAGTTGATGGATGGAGAATGGAGGCCGGTGACCCGCGGGAACTGTCAGCGGGCCAGAGCGCGCCTTACCACAGCCGACGCTATGCGCTACCTCGAAGACAACCTTCTTTCCCTCGGACTCAACACGTGAGGGGGGCGAGACCATAAGTGCGGTGGTATGTTTGTGCGCCCAAGTGAAAGCCCCCCCTCCTTCCCCTCCGGCGTGGGCGTCCTCACCCTAGGGAGTGTGGAGAAGAGGATATAAAAATCGACAAGCAGTACGGAAGGGACTCGCTCAGGACGACATCGTTCGCCAAGAGGGCCTTCAGCGCCGAAGCCCGACGGCGTGCAGCTTCTGCCAGCAACCGCTCGAGCCCAACTCCGGAGCCACTCCATCGCCCCCATGAAGTCGTCGGCACGTAAGCTCGGACGCCCCAGCCTCTGAATCTTAATCATGTATAATTATTGAATATATCTGTTTGTTTAAACTGAGCCATACGGTGTCTCTTTGCCTCTTCCTCCCGTGTGGACCTGGGCATTATGGGGGTCATCACACTGGTGTCAGAAGTTGGGTCTCAAAAGCAAATGTCCTCTAAATGCTGCGACATTTATGACTTCAAAATTGTAATCAAAAGGGAATTACGGGACTGATTGTGGGACTTTTACCCCCATTTGAGAGGCTTGAGGCACTGGAGGGCTTGATAAAAAGAAAAAAATGTCTGTATCTGAGGGAGCTCCCACTTCACCGCCGTCGCTCGGAGCAAGCATGCCGGCATTAGGAAGCGTCATTCGGACGTTTATGGGACATAAGACAGGGGTTCCAATCTGCGATTTCTTTTCCATGCTAGAAGAGATTGGGAAAATGGGGGGATGGTCCGATGCTCAAATGCTGGGAATGGCGAGGTGTAAGATGGCAGGAGCTGCTCATGATTTTGCTTGGCGAGACGAAAAAGTAAAATCCAAAAAATCATTTGCGGAATTTAAGAAGCTCGCGTTTGAGCATTTCGACACTGAACCACGTCACGTGCGGGTACAGAGGTTCCGTGACGCCGGACAGATGGTAGGGGAGGACGTGCAAACGTTTGCGTCGCGGCTTCAGCGCTTAGCGCGCGATACGTTAAGCAGGGAGGAGGAAGGAGACCAGCTAAAGAAGAAATACGCGGAGGATATACATAAAGAGGAAATGACCGCTTTGTTCGTGGCTGGTCTGCAAGACCCCGTGCGCCGGTTCGTGCTCTCGCGCAAGCCGAGCAATTTCGACCAAGCCGTGGAGGCCGCATTGGATGAGGAACGAAATGAGGCGTTAACGACAGCCGCAGCGAGAGTACGCGTCATAGAGAGAGCGGTGCTCAACCCTGAGGTTGCTCTCTTGACAGAGCGGTTAGATCGCTTAGAACAGCTGCTATCTCAGCAGGTAGAACGCCAGGTTGAAGCGCGCGCTCAACAGCGCCCATTCGCTGGAAACCGGAGACCGCCACAAAGCTACAGGCGCGGTATGCGAGATTTTGAAGAAATCGTATGCTTCGCTTGCCAGGGTCGCGGACACATCGCCAGGTTCTGCCAAAACGTGCGCCGTGGGGAGCCACAAAGAGAAGCAGGCGAGACACGCCCTAAGCAAGCCTACAGCGGGGCTCCAGATACCGAGACAAAAAACTAGATAGTCCTCCCCAGCCTGAGGAGCGTGGGGAGGGAGCAGTGGATGATGAGGTGGTGGTAGTTTGTGTGGCCAACGAGGCATGCCCTGTTGTGCGTTGCAAGTTAAATGGTTGTTGCATGGAATTGTTGATAGATACGGAGTCAAAGGTGACATTGCTTAAGGAGAGCAGTTTTAACACGCTTCGAAGGAAGGGGGACCGCGAGGTGTTGGAAGCGTCTGGTGGTATGGCAACCAATGTTGTAGGCATAACGGGGGATACTCTTGGCATAAGTGGACTCTACCGGTTACACTTCTCTCTCGGCGGAATTGCATTGGAGCACCCCTGCTACGTATGCCCGGACACGGTGTCTCTGCCAAACGGAGTGTCAGGTATATTAGGGCAGGATTTTTTGAGAAAAAGGAAGGTAGTAGTCTCATGCTCTGAGGAAGAGGTTAATGCGGGCGGCTCAAAAGTTCCGTTTTTGAACAGGAGAGGGGCTGAGATGCGCATTACCGATATTGACACCCGTCAAACAGTGGGATCATTGGAGAAGGTATATTCGCGGGTTGCCGTCAGGCTGGTCGATGAGGCGGTCGTCCTTCCTTGGTCGGAGCACATTTTGTACGCGTTTGTGCCTTCAGATAGATGTAGAGAGCGGCGCCGTGGGAGTGCTTGAGCAGGTCGACTCTCTCAGCAATGGCCTGAAGGCAGCCGCGTGCCTAGTGACAGTTAATGACGCCCACAGAGTGCCCCTACGGGTGGTTAACTGTAGCCAGCAGCCACTAAGCCTTCCCAAGAACAAAACATTGGCTTTCTTCACCTCTGCGATAGAGAAACGTGAGCCCACCGATACGGTACTCGCAACTGTAGAGCATGCTAGTCCTTCGGCTGCTCCAAAGGTGTCGTTCGATCTTTCTCACGTAAAATCCAGGGAGAGGGAGGCTCTGGCTGGTTTGCTGAACGATTACTCGGAGGTATTCGCCGCGTCCAACCTGGATTTGGGCTGCTGTAGCGTTATAAAGCACAGGATAGAAACCGGCACTTCATCGCCCGTTTACCAGCGTGCGTACAGGATTCCTTACTCCCAACGTGAGGAGATGGAGCGGCAGGTGCAGGGCCTGATTGATCGCGGCATTGTCGAACACTCAAAGTCACCCTGGGGAGCACCAGCACTATTGGCGGAAAAGCCAGATGGCTCGTATCGATTGGTAGTGGACTACCGCAAACTAAATGCCGTAACTCGCATCGATCCATACCCCATCCCCAATATACAGGAGACGCTTTCTCAGCTGGGCTCTGCCAGGTACTTCACGGTAGTGGACATGGCGGCGGGATTCTGGCAGATAGCAATTGATCCGGCAGATGCCGAGAAAACGGCATTCAACACGCCCTCAGGGCACTATGAATAAAAAAGAATGCCGATGGGTCTGGCCAACAGCCCTGCTGTCTGGCAGAGAACCGCTGATGTTATCCTGGCAGGTCTTCTGGGGAGGCTGAGCTTCGTGTATATGGATGACATAATCATATACAGTGACAGTTTTGAGAACCATTTGCGCGATATTGAGCAGGTTTTGGTGCGACTAAGAGGAGCGGGTCTCAAGCTGAAGCCCTCTAAGTGCCAATTCCTCAAAAACGAGGTGAAATACCTCGCGCACGTTGTTTCAGCTGACGGCGTGCGACCGGACCCTGAGAAACTAAGGTGTGTCTCGGATTTTCCATCCCCGACTAGCGTCCGCCAGGTCCGGCAGTTTCTCGGCCTGATCGGTTAGTACCGAAGGCACATAGAGGAGTTCGCTAAGCTCGCTAAGCCGCTTACCGCCTTAACAGCCAAAAATGTCGCCTTTCGCTGGGACGAAAACGCGGAGGATGCTTTTGGGGCCCTGAAAAGGAAGCTAATGAGTGCACCGCTGTTGCGCCACCCGGATTTTAATTTGCCCTTCGTTATGGCCACAGATGCGTCAAAGTTCGCAGTTGGTGCCGTGCTATCTCAGGTTATCGAGGGCAAAGAACATCCCGTTGCTTTTGCTAGCCGACAGCTGAGCCCCACAGAGCAAAACTACGGAGCTACGGAAAGGGAGTGCCTCGCCGTTGTCTGGGCAGTAAAGCACTTCAGATGCTACCTTTACGGCCGCAAATTCAAGCTAGTCACAGACTGCCATCCTCTGAAATGGGTGAAGAGTGTCAGGGACCCTAGCTCGCGACTCGCTAGGTGGAATCTACACCTGCAGGAATACTGCTTTGAAGTTGAGCACAAGTCAGGAAAGACACATCTGAATGCTGATGCACTCAGCCGCACAGCTGCCGTGGCAGCTATAGATGAGTTTGTCCCCGTAGTCGACCCCGCCGAATTACGCACAGAGCAGTGCAAAGATCCTGACCTGAAGCGAATAATCGAAAGCTTAGAGGGCGCACCGTCTCACCGCGAATAGCTAGGTTATTTCATTGGCAAAGACGGCACCCTGTGTCGGCGCACGAGGCCAACCAGGAAAGGGAGACCAGAGAAAACCGCTTGGGAGAGAGTCGTCATACCTCGGTCGTGGACAGAAAGGATTGTTCGCGCGTTTCACGATGCGCCATGCGCCGGTCATTTTGGCGTAGCGAAGACACGCAGGCGTGTGGAGCGTTTGTACTTTTCGAGTGGCATGCGACAGGATGTTAGAGACTACTGTGCGAAGTGTCATTCCTGTCTCGAAAGAAAAACACCCAAGGGACGAAGACCAACTCCAATTCAGCCGTTCTCTGAGGTTTCGGCTCCCTTCGAGCGGACAGGTATGGACATAATGGGCCCATTGCCCACGACCACTTCCGGAAACAAGTACATTTTAGTATTTTTCGATCACCTTTCAAAATACGCGGAAGCGGTAGCACTCCCAGATCAGAAGGCAGACACGGTTGCAAGAGCATTTGTCGAACAGATCGTGCTCCGACATGGACCCCCGAGGCAACTCTTGACAGATCGGGGAACGAACTTCGTGTCGCAGCTAATGAGGAGAGTTTGCGAGCTGCTTAAGATCGCTAAGAAGCAAACAACACCGTACCATCCGGCTTGCAACGGCGCGGTGGAGCGACTGAACCAAACCGTGGCCGGGTTCCTGTCGCATTTTGTTTCGCGCGACCAGCGGGACTGGGACTTGTGGCTCCCGTATGCAATGTTTGCCTACAATTCCGCAGCACACGAGAGCACGGGCGAATCGCCATTCTTTCTTCTCTACGGCCGAGACCCGGACCAGCCTAGTGAAGTGCCAGAGGGCCCCCGTCGTGTCCCATACGCTTCACTGGACGACTATAAGATTGAGCTAGAATCGTGCTTGCAAGTGGCGAGGGACATCGCAAAGGAGGCCTTAAAGAAAGCGGCGAAGCGCAGGAAGGAGGTGCACGATCGCAGTGCTAGAGACCCGCCGTTTAATGTGGGGGACAGCGTGTACATTGAGAACTGCCAAAGGCAGATTGGGCTAGCTCGTAAGTTCCAGACGAAGTGGAGAGGACCGTGCGAGGTTGTCGAGAAGCTTTCTCCGGTAAACTTCAGAGTCCGAG
This sequence comes from Amblyomma americanum, assembly GCF_052857255.1. Lineage (NCBI taxonomy): Eukaryota > Metazoa > Arthropoda > Arachnida > Ixodida > Ixodidae > Amblyomma > Amblyomma americanum. Next base: position 160,628,223 of record NC_135504.1, on the reverse strand, counting down.
ACGTGAACCGGCGCTTGATAAGGATACACGCAAATCGCCTCAAGTCGGCACCGGTTCAGTATTCACGAAATGAGGAAAGGGAAAGCGCGGATTTTGATGGGGACCGAAGTGAAGCGGTGCGCGCAGATAGTTCGCAAGAAACGCCCTCTCCTGCATTTGTTCGGCAGGCGCCAGAGGTGACGGCCGGAATGCCACCGGATTTTCTTCATGCATTGCTAGAAGAAGAAGCGCGCGAGGTTGCAGCGCAGATAACGCCAGGAGAATCTCCTGCCACGAGCCCTCGCGAGTCCCAAAGCAGACAAAGGGTCACAGACTTACTTAGTATGACTCATGAAGGCCGATATCCGCTCCGAAATCGGAAAGCTAAGTCGGACTAATGGCGTAAACAGAGCGGAGTTGTGAACTGGTTAGAATTGTGTAATGCCGCAGCTCATAACATTGCTATGTGCTTATGTGTTAAGTTATCGGAGTTGGTAGTTAAACCTTTCTGTCATTAAGTAACACCTTCACAGGAGAGCATGCGGAGCGCATGCAGAACCTGCCCTACTTCCTTTCGTTATCTATATTTTTGTCTGTGCCGTGATCGTGCTAGAAGTGGGAGCTCCTTTGTAACTGTGGTAAATATATTTCGTCCAGTTTGGACTAGAAAGGAGAGGCTTGGGTGCTGAGTTTCATGTTTATTTGTAAAAGATCAGTGCTGCCCCTGGAGACGCCAGTTATGACAGCGGAGGCATATGGTGTTGTGCAGTGGTGTTGAGTGCAGCGAAAAGTGTTTTGTCGGACGCACTGTGCGAGGCGATTCAGAAAGACAAGGGGAGCCGCTTGGACTCAAATGTTCGGAGAACATTCTTCTGGAGGGTGAGCGAGTGTGACGTTCCTTGTGTGTGCTACGAGGTTCCGCGTTCGACGGCGCGGCGTAGACGGAGACCCAGATGACAGCGGCATCATCAATTACCCAGCCATGCTCTTTGAGAGTGACGGCAGAACGAAGGGGTTTAAGCCCAACCGGACCCAACCGGACCCGCCGCCGCCGCCGCGGGGAAACGGGCTTTATCCTCCCCAATTGCCGTGGCGGTTCCAGGGGCGGCCCTCCCGAGCACATCCCAGGACAAGGGAACTGTCAGCGGGCCAGAGCGCGCCTTACCTTGAGGAGCGAGTGTCAGTTGATGGATGGAGAATGGAGGCCGGTGACCCGCGGGAACTGTCAGCGGGCCAGAGCGCGCCTTACCACAGCCGACGCTATGCGCTACCTCGAAGACAACCTTCTTTCCCTCGGACTCAACACGTGAGGGGGGCGAGACCATAAGTGCGGTGGTATGTTTGTGCGCCCAAGTGAAAGCCCCCCCTCCTTCCCCTCCGGCGTGGGCGTCCTCAACCTAGGGAGTGTGGAGAAGAGGATATAAAAATCGACAAGCAGTACGGAAGGGACTCGCTCAGGACGACATCGTTCGCCAAGAGGGCCTTCAGCGCCGAAGCCCGACGGCGTGCAGCTTCTGCCAGCAACCGCTCGAGCCCAACTCCGGAGCCACTGCATCGCCCCCATGAAGTCGTCGGCACGTAAGCTCGGACGCCCCAGCCTCTGAATCTTGATCATGTATAATTATTGAATATATCTGTTTGTTTAAACTGAGCCATACGGTGTCTCTTTGCCTCTCCGTCCCGTGTGGACCTGCGCATTATGGGGGTCATCACAATATATACACATATATTTTCTTTAAAAAAACTAATTGATTGGCACTAGATATTGAAAAAAGAAACATTCCCCTATGCACCTTGATTTCGGTGACTGTTGGCTTCCTAAATATGTTTGTCGAACGAGCCCCTCACTTCATTTGCCTTGTCTGTATATATATATATATATATATATATATATATATATATATATATATATATATATATATATATCTCTTCAACTTTCAGGCGGTGTGTGCGATAATATTGAAACGTATGATAAGATCCATGATATTAAGCACTCAACAACTCACTGAGCGATCACAAGGCCGTCATCGCTACATTAAAAAATTTGAACTGTAAAAATAGAAGAGGCCTGCAAAATTGTTTGCTCGAACTGCAGCTAACACCAGAACATTCGATAACTTTGCACACGCGAAGCTGAGCTGAAAGCTTTTATTTACTCCATGCGAACTTTTCACGCTACTTTATGGTACGTGCTGAAGTCATTTTGCTTCACATCGTCATGCGTTATACAGACATGATTTAATTGGATACGGTCACTAGCGCATTTTTTCCTCCTCTTCTTCCGTGATCGCTTACATATAAGCTCATCCGTTTAAGTACGCAAGCCATCTACGCGTGCACCTAGCATTGTCCATGATCGAGACGCCTTTTTACCATCTTATTACAACATGACATTTACTGCGCCTTAAAGTGCATGAACAATATGTATTTCATTACTCCTCACCCATCAGAAATTTATTACGTATAGAAATTTTAAAAGCCGTGGCCAAATATGACGAAAGTGTCTCAGCTAAATCATCTTTGCACTGTTGGGTATCGTGGGGCATAGAGCCATAGTTTGTTCGTTCTGGAAAGTTACTGTGAATGATAAGCCTCAGTTGTTAGATACTGGCGCGGGGAAAAGAAGTAAATTTTCAAGCAGACTTGAAATGTTTTCATTAAGATGGCATTTACGCAGCGCTTTTTTACCCCGCTAAAGGAACTACCCAACGGATGGGTTAGCAGATTGCTGGCGCATATTTTGCGGCCGCTGCATGCACAAAGCCGATCGAGTCGGGTGAAGACAGCGCTCTGGAAATGAGCGGATTTTGTTGTCAGAGAGCGTGCGTCTTGAGGCGCTAGCTACTGCTATCACGCGATTTTTCCTCGGCGAATATCTGAAATAATAGCCAATTACCCTAAACACATAAAACCTTTTCAGGATGTAAAAATGCTGCAGACTAAGCCACACAGCTCATAGTAGCACCCAACTATTCGCAAGTTCCGTAGATGGTGGCGCCGCGCACCGGTGAGACAGAGAAACGCCACAGAGATGATCGGCGCGAGCAGGCGCAGGCGTGTGTGCGGGAGCTAGGACTTCGCAGTTTTTTACTTTGTTCGAGCTGCGCGTCAGCGGCGCCTTAAGGCTGTTTGCGATGGAAAAAAGAAGTACAAGAGCAACAGGATTTGCTGCGTGCCGCAGTGCACAAACCGGGCAGTGTGCGGACAATCAAGTCTGCATTCTTTTCCCGCTGGCGCCCGTCTGAAAAAGCTGTGGGTGATTAAGCTGCGCATCGGGAAACGTGTGACACCGCCGATGAAGGTGTGCAGTGCCCACTTTGTGGAGGACGACTTCTTTTGGAGCCGTATTGGTAAGCGATGTGCTATTCATTTCACTATTATGCTAGCACAAATCGACTGTCTAGCGCAAATATTTCTGCAGTGTGTGTGCGCAAGGAATGAGCGGGCGACAAATGCAGATCTCAGGATGCAGAAGGAAGCTGCAACGAAATGCGTCGCTAAGCTGCGAAGTTGGCGTCAAGCTGTGCATTTGTGTAAATGCACAATCGTGAGATCTTTTCTGACCACTAACAGCTGCTCATTTGTATGACGGTACCCGCCGCAATGGCTCAGTGGCTTTGGCGTTCGGCTCGTGATCGCAATGTCGCGGGCGAAATGCAAAAAAAGCCCATGTTTTGTGCGATGTGAGCTCACGTTAAATAACCCTGCATAGTCTACATTAATTCAGAGCCCGCCACTACGGCAACCTCGCATGAGCTGAGCCGCTTCGCGACCTCAAAACCCACAATCCACAATGTGAGGTCACTTATGATCATTGGTACCGTCGCGGGAATACACAATCAGACGTGGGCACAAGTTTCTTGTTATTTTCTGCTTAAAGCGAATATCACTGTCTGAGTCACCCACTACGGTGAAATAACAGCCTGTGAGGGTAGTTCAGGGTAGCTATGATACAGTTCAGCGTAGTGTGCGATGCCGCAGTCTACCACTGTCTTTTGCTGCAGTTCCATGCACGGAGTACCCTCAATGGAAGCAATATATGGTTGTACTTAAACAGCTGTGTAAGCATCATTTGTCAGTAATTCCTGCAGCAGTCCTAGTGAAGTGCTGCATCAGTTTGCAAAAATTAGTAGCTTGTACAGAGTGAAGCAACTAATGATAGCATTTCTGTCTTAACAGTGCCGCACTTTCAAACCATTGTCAGAGATAGAAGGCGTAGCTGCATTGAGCTGGGAGGTAATTCATAATTTATTCTACAGATCCAAACATATGGACACCAGTTTGCAAGAGGCTCAAGAAAACTGCTATACCTTCACAATGCCTACCAAACAGAACACACGACCACCAGGACCTTCGAAGAGCACAAGCATCAGCAGCCCGTGCTGCGCGAGCATCCGCTAGGGATAGCCACGGTAAGTTATTTTTCAAACCTGGTTGAGACATGGTTGCATTAATGCCAAATTTATTTATTAGATGCTAATTTCATTCAGTCAAGCACTTTGCTTTTTAATAAGTCTACGCTGTACAAATTACAATACACAAGAAACAACTGACGCATACACCTTTCTAAAATCTAAGGTACACAACAGATTACACAGCTTAATGCAGTGGCACTTTTATTTCTTTGTTATGGCAGAGAAATGTGCGTGTTCATTTTTTTCAGTGATACTACCCGAACGCAGTGGCATCTCGGACCTGTCCTCTCCAGCATTGGCCCCTTCAGATGGAGATACATCTGCAGGGATGTCTGCGGTGAGCATTGACTTACCACATTTGTCTGGTTTGAAGCATTACTTTCCCTCTGAAAATGCTCACATAGTCTGTATCAGCTGTCAATTTCCTGCACCATCCTTTGCATCTCTCGTCATTCAGGTGACATGTGCAGACTGTGACACTATCACTTAAGCCTTCGTTAAGGCATATTGATAACATCCGCTGTGAAATACAAAACCCCTGGGTAAAAGATTAACATCTAATGAGCCACAGTGTGGCGCATGTGCAACTGATAAATTTCTACAGAAATGTTGTGAGCTGAGGGACGCATTAATAGCTAAATATTAACATCGCAGTAAAATTACTCCTTTGCATGGAACATAGAAAACTGAGAAGTATGTAAAAGGTATGTTACTACTTTTTGTCCTTATTTTAGTGCTCATGTTGTAGCTACATCTTTTTCTTCAGTGTGTGGAAATTTGTTTTGTCAAGGTATGCTAACCCAACCATCACGAGACAGAGGGAGCCTGCAAGCACTGATGGGCAGTTTTTGAGAGTTAGCAGTATGAATAATTGAAAATCACTTGTACCAGTACCAAGTTGTGCCTGTTGCATGAGCCTCGCAGTGATAGTTCTTCGGGGTGTAATGAAAAACACTAATAAGATTTCTTTGTGCATAAGATGGGGAAAGAGGACAGTCCCAGCTTGATTTGTAGATAACGAGGCGAGCTGGAAATTATGACATGTAGGTATGTCTGGCTTCTGTATTTGTTAACCGTGCAACTTTCAATGTTCATTCTCCAGATGCTACTGCAGCAAATTGCAGTACCAGTAGCATGTTTCACAGCATACTTGTCATCCTGGCCTGAAATCCTGGCTCAGATTTAGAAGGAATTTTCATATTTTTCGTTTTATGTCTTGCCCATAAACATCTTTCTATGCAGGTGGAAGATGATTGGCATGCAGCTGCATTTCATACTGCCCCCATGATGGCGAGACTGTGCCCAATCCAACAATGACGGATGCTGAAGTGGCAGAGGTCATGCTTCAGCTAGCAGGGCACAGCCACACCTACACAGACAAAGGTGTCAAGTTGATACACTTTCTGCTCCGCAAAAAAAGAGGAAGGTTATTGAATTACTGACAACAGATGTAGCTGAGCGAGTCTTCACTAGTGTGAAGTCAAAAAGAGCGCTTTTAGCTATTTCAGAAGAGGTGGCATTGGTCGACGAAATGACCACGGACATTCCTGTGTATGAGCGTGTTGTTCTTGTACTTGTACGCCTAAAAACATGCCTGTCACTAAACTGCCTTGCCACACTATTCTGTACAAGTAAAACGACAGTGCAGAGGCATTTCTATGGCACCCTTCGCAGCCTTGCTGGCATACTCAAAGCAGCCATTCCATGCATGGCCATCAAAAAATGAAATAATGCTGAATATGCCTCATTGCTTTCCTCAATTTCAGGAGGTGCGGGTTGTAATAGATTGCACAGAAGTGCAGGTAGAGAAATCGCACTGTCAGTCTTGCCGCATCCTGACATATTCTTATTAAAAGGGAACACACACGGCTAAGGCACTTGTTGGGGTGTCACCTGCTGCCTTATAACATTCATTAGTAATGGATTTGGAGGTCGTGCATCGGATAAAGCTTGTGTGCTAAAGTCCAATGTGTTTGACAAGCTGAAAAGCTTCGAAGATGACGTAATGGTTGACAAAGGCTTCTGCATTGACGACATGTGTGCAAAACAAGGCCTTGGTGTGGTACAGCCACCATTCCTGCGCTCTGAAGAGCAGTTCTCAGCTGAGGATGCGACTAAAGCAGTTCACATTGCCAGAGCTCGAGTGCATGTGGAGAGAGCCATCCAGCGCACGAAGGTGTTCAAGGTGCTTAAGGGGCCTATTGCGTGGGATCTTGTTGGGGCGCTCGACCAAATAATGGTTATTATAGGAGGCATTGTTAACCTGTCAGCTCCGATATTGTCTGAAAAACGATTTGGTGGGGGTGTCCAGTTGCAGTAATTCTTTCAGTGTAATTGTGATTATTGGATTGTAAGGATAGCACCATGGTCGTATTTTTTTGCACTGTCTTCAAAATACCTTACTACAAATCAACTGTCTGCAACTAACACTATTGTTTGCTGTGCCCTTTTCACCACTTAATGCAGTTTATCAAGCTTCATACGCCCTGGCATAATGAAGAATTGTTCTAATCAAAATGCTTGTAGGTCCCATTCTCAGCAAATTCAGGCAAAGATCGCCTGCTTGCAAATGCCCCTATCAGATTGGTTTGGCTCAATTTATGGGATTTCATGTCCTAAAGTGACTCGGGCTATGAGAGGCGTCGTAGTAGAGGGTTCCGAAATTTTGACTGCCTGGGGTTTCTTTAACATGCGCCGACATAGTATAGCATATGTAAGGCCGCCCCTCTTTTCCAGCTGCATTTTGCAGAAAGCAGGACGCCGGCACACGCGGAAACCGCTCCCCAGTATAAGCGAGAGCCCCCGAGTACATACGGGGAACGAAAATTGTCGCTTGACGCACGGACCCCCCCCCCTTACGACGTGGGCTGTCGCCGGGAAGGCACACACAGCTTCCCGCCGTGCCTCGTGAACAAAAGCGCATTCCCAGGAGGGCCGTGACGGACACCTGTCATGGCGAACGGGCAGTACTCGCCAAGAATGTGGGAACACAGGCGCTAGTGAACAAAAGCGCATTCCCAGGAGGGCCGTGACGGACACCTGTCATGGCGGACAGGCAAGACTCGCCAAGAATGTGGGAAGACAGGCGCTAGTGAACAAAAGCGCATTCCCAGGATGGCCGTGACGGACACCTGGCATTGCGGACAGAATGACTCGCCAAGAATGTGGGAAGACAGGGGCGACCCTTAATCTGGTTTCCCGGAGCGACAGACGAACCCCTTCATGCTTATTAGCTGTGTCCCGCCGTCGGTAGCCCGGCAGCATCGTGGGCCCTTTCGCCCCCTCCTTTGTTGCTGACGGGCGACGCGGACCGATGATGGGTGGCGGTATGCATGCATGGGGCAAGGATTAGCTCCGAAGGGAGAGCCTGTGGATACTCTCACTTGAGAGAGAGTGGTGGCGTTTTTGTTGTTTATTTAGTTTGTGTTGTTAACAAGACTCTGGGTTCGAGGCTAAGCCCAACCCAAGGGGTTGTCCCCATCTCGCATGTTATTTTTGATTGGAGAATTGATGCTTTGGGCGGGCCTTTGAAAATGACCGCCCTTAGTCCTTTGTTAATCAAGTGCTTAAAAGCGCATGTTAACGGATGCAGTCCAGTCTGAGCTGGGGCTCCATGCTTAGCATGTAATGTGATGCTACTTAGGCTCTAACCTGCCCGGTCGATGAGTAAAGTAGTGCAAAGTTTGTTCTTTTGTAAATTAAGTTCTGCATTTTCCAGTTTAACTCTCCGTATATGTATGTTGTAAATATATGCTCTGCAGTCATCATCTACAAGCTCGCCTCCTGTTCATCTTCCAAGCCGAACGACACTAGAGGAAAGGTTTGTGAACCATCCTCGAAGAAACGGACGACTTTTGAAATTCTACTGGCGCAGCACGACAGGATTCGGCACGTTTCATCTCAAGGCTAGGCGTCGCAGTGACAACCACAGGCCATCCGACACGGAGCAGCGAAGAGCTGTCAATGGACGACTACACCTCGGCTGCTACCGAAGCTGGTAGAGCGGACGCATCATCCGGGCTCTGGGCGGCAGACATCAGAAGATCTGCGCCGGGTGAGTGGGATTTCTTGCGTTTTGTCGAGGTTGGCATGGTTGCTACTCTGAATGCTTAGGGTGCAGGTGTGGAACACGTGACCAGCATGGAGAAAAAATTCAGTCTTAAGAACTCCTTCAGTTCTAACGTCCCCAACCCCGCGAGGAAACGCGCGTGTTTACCTCTTGCCCTTTCCCCTCCTTCCTGGCACACGAGGGGCCCTTCACATTGCTATCCTTTCAATCCTCCCCCGTACCCCCTCTCAACGCGGCGCCTCGTCACAGAGAGGTTAATGCCCGCGCCGCACACCACCTTTATCCCATCGCCCGAAAGAACGAAATTCTTTTCTGATGACCTTGCGAGCTTCTTGAGGCTCCTGTGTTCTGTCAACCCTCTGCCCGTTTCTCACGGCTTGCCGCGCCCCACTGCAACCTCTTCTTCGGTTGACTGCCGGAGCACACGGCCCTTCGAACCCTGTTTTTCCGTTCTGCAGTTGATGTTTTTTTAATAGGTATCGCCAACCATTTGGGGACATCTGGTTGATACGTGAGTACGTTTTTTGTATTTTTATTTTAATTTTTGTAGGTATTGCTTCGCACGTACATAAACTCGAGACCCGCAATCTGCACAATACACACCGTTATACGTTAGCTCACGTAACACTTTCAGCAATTTTTAAAATTGGCTTCTTGAGCCACAATAAAACTTTTTATGGCATAGCACTCTCAGTGATGTAGCATATCAGAACAAAGCTAAGATGTGCTAACTGCCTGGTTGGTTAACAAATATAGCATAATTAACTTTTTCCCTATTACTGCTAGGCTCCTTAATTATTGAGAGGCGGTAAACTCACCTTCAGTAATATTCAAATCAGTTTTTAAAGTTTCAAAACGTGCTTACCCTCGGCGCTTCGGCCAACAACTTTTGGCTGTTTTTTTGTTATTTTGGCTGGAGAAGTTGCTTTGCCTATGAGCTTCTCGAAAGCGCACGTAATTAGGCGCAATGTAGACAAACATTTGGTGGGCCAGAGCGCCCAGGGTAACCGCGTTTTCGAAATTCAATATCTGATATAGAAGCTACTTACGGCGGGCTACACGCCTCTCAGTAATTACGAAGCTTAACAGTAGTAGTTAAAACTTAACTGATCAATAATAATTAAGCGGCCTACCAATTAGCTGCTTTTAACATTGATTTAATGCATTACACCACTGTCAAAATTATACCGAAAAAGCGCTCTTCTAACTCATAAAGCCTACTTTAAAAATTGCATAAAGTCAGGTGAAACACCCCCTGTAGGTGAATTTTTTGTGCCTTTATTCTATCGCTGGCTGCTCATGATTTCATTCAATTGCAGGTTAACCGATTGGTCTTTGCGCACATGAGGACGTTACATATCATTCAAGAAATTCTTCCTCGGGTGTGGCATTTCTTTTTAAATCGGATACAGCTGTCATGGGCCGCTTCACTTTTGCTCCTTTTCTTATCCACATCCTGAATGACAGCAAACCGATGGGTCATTGTGCACCGGCGGACGTTGCATATAATTTTTGAGCTGTACATCTTCGGCGAAGTTCTCTCGAAGCAGAGATTTTGTGCAATAGTCGTACGGTTGAAGTAGACTTTTGAAATGAAACGAAAGTTTGAAAAATATTGACACAACAAATAATTTATTTTCAGCCGAACATTCAGAAACCAACGCGGTCCCCTCTTGAAGGTTAACTGAAATGCGAGCCAGTAGCAGCAAGGAAAGGACTTCGCTTTCATTCTGTTAATACATGGCGAAGTATATCATACCAGCGATGTAATCCCTCTCTTAAGTGACGGCGGCTACGTTCACGTCGCGCCTTCGAGCGTGCTCGCGGCGACGCAGCTTCCGGTTTTCGTCCGGCGGCCGCCGGCGACTGAGGAGGGCACCATTCCTTCGGCCGGTATGTCCAGTCCCTGCCTCCCTGAGAAATGGAATGCGTGGGCTACAGTCCGCTGCCGTCTTTCTTTTTTTTTACTGTTCCCCCTTTGTATTTTTTCTCTTATCTTCCTTTCTTTGGGGCATCTATTCTGTTTTCCCTTACGTCCTTTGTTTTCGCGTCTAGTGTGCAGACACCTGCACAATCTGGCAAGGGGGTATTTTTTGGTCCCTTCCTTCCTTTCTGACGCTTCCCCTCTGCCTCCAAAGCCCGGCTGCTTCGCTGGTCCCTTAGGTGGTGGTAGAAAGCGGCTGCACATTGAAACACGCTTTCAAAAAAAATGTTTAAAAAAAAATGAGAAAGATTGCCCTGCTTCTTCAAGCTTGTTCCTTTTCCTTTTTGTACTGTAATACCCCTGTCACAAGGACACTGTAAAGGTACTTTGAACTAATGCTCCATTACTCTAATGACGAACGCGCGCTGCCACACGGACGCGCCAAAGGACACCTAGCTCAAAGGAGCTTCGAAACAAGACAGCTCGAGTTCGTCCTTTGAGGCTTCAAGGGAGTACTCTCTCTCCCAGCGAGTTAACAGCATAAATAAATTGAGAAAAGAAACGTTCAATTTTCGTTTTATAAATTCACTTCATAAGATTAGTGGTGTTTTAAAATATAAGATCATTTGTTTTGTGGCGGTCTCACCACGCCATAATCTCGTTCCAGATTTACGAAGGAGTTGGGCTCAGTGTGGCCAGCACTGTGATGTTATGCTCTGTACTTGGAAAATCATGTCATTATTGCAGTTAAAATTGCGTTGCTTTAACATAATACGGTTATAAAACTAATTTACAAAAAAATGTGACATTTATGTATTTACATGTGCAGTGAGGCTTGCAATTTAAATAACGCTTTTCGCCGATGAGGGCGCTAAAAAGTTCTTGCGAAGGTTATTCCGCGACCGTGTAGCACGGACGAACTCCCTTGAAGTAGTGCTCCTTTGGGAGCGTAAAGGAGCATTAGTTCAAAGTGCCTTTAGAGTGCCCGTTACAGGGGTATAAGACTTACCGTACATCACCAACAAGCCGAGCAGTTCTATTCTATTTTTGGGATTCAAATTGTCATTCACAATTATTTGCTTCTTGTTTTCAGCGCCGGCAGCTCCTCCACCTAGGGGTCCACAAGCTGCCAGAAATTTCGACTAGTGTAGGGAAGGCTTTTATGGGCCTTGCCGACCAGCTCAAGTTCAGCAAGAAAGCCTTTATTTTGACAAGGCTCTGTAGAGGGGCTACAGGTGATAGTTTTTTTTCTAATACTTACTGCATGCACTAGCTATCCTAGCTACTATTGTCCAAAATGCATTTTTCCAAATAACGTTTTCTTTTGCTGCTTGTATGTGCAGATGCGATCACCGAAAAGAAGGAGACAGCTGTGTAGGTTATCCCGGCATACATCGGCAGGCGGCCGTACGCAGCTCTTCACTGGGGTAGGCGGACGCAAAAAGCTCATGGCTGAGGTGCTAGCTGCCTGGGATTGCACTTGGGCCTGCCCTCGTTGCAATCGCTCCCTCGAACCCGGGCTCTGCTAGAGCAGCGGTGTCTTTGACGAGGCGGTCGAGCCCTGATGAGACCCTACAGGGCTAATTAATCGCTTCCACGCAGCCTCCACTGCCTCTCTTAGACCTGCGGCTCTTTGTTATGTTTTTAATAAATGATCAAACATTAAACATCATTGCCGGCTTGTTCATTATCAGTGCATGTAACAATAGAATGTGGCATTTACAAACTCACTGCATAGACGATGGTTGCCAAAATGAAACATTCGTCACAGAAGAATATGACAATGCGAAGCACAGAATGCTAGGTAAGCAGTGTCGGGAAACTAACAATGGGACTGCAAGTCAGTGTATCTGGATGCAATGCGGTGAACAACCAGTGGGTGTACTCGGGTGGAAAACATTCAGTAGCCAGTGAGTGGCTGGATGCCTTCGGCGAAAACAAGTGCATTAGCTTGGGTGGGCAATAGTGGGTAGCCAGCTAGTGTCACTGGACGCCTGTGATAAACAGCGGATAAGCTTGGGCGGGAAATATTGGATAGCCGCTGGGTTGGACTGGCTGCCTATGACAAATACGCCAATGAGGAATCTTGGATGACTAATATCGAATAGCCAAGGAATGCCTTTCAAGCCAATCGAGAACTTTGTATACCATTGCTGGCTTCTGATTGGAAAGCCAGCGGGATGCACTGGCTCAAACATTGGGTCGTGTAGCACCCCAGTCAGATGCCATTGTAGCCCTTTATTGGATACAATTTCCCCGGTATTCGACCAGTTCAGGGCCATTATCGGCGTGCTGCTTGGGCCTGGTCAAAAAAGCGCGCAAAGCTTTTCACTGAGGCCACGCCGCCGAATCGGCGTCCACACTCGAGCACGGTCACCAGGCTTGTATTGCGTGTGGTGACGGAGGAATACGCGGAATACGGAATAGCCGGCCGAAGTGTCGAAGGGGAGGTGTTCCCAAGGTCTGTCAAAAGATGACTCCAATTACGTGTTCTGGATAGGCCAAACGAACACTGCTTATAACTACAGGCTGTATAACCCACCCTTCCACTGTAAATATATCTTCGCAGAAAATATGCGAGGAAGCTTAGGGGGACCCAAACCGCAAAACGCACTTTTCCTGGTGGCAGCTGTGTGGTGGGTTACTGGAAAAAGGTCTATTCTGTGACCGCCAACCCATGAGACGGGTTATTCTTTTGTGCTTCCCTCTCACAGCTTGCGCAGGATATACACAGAAAGTTCTCGGCCCGACGTTTTGTTCGTGGAAGAACTAATACTTTCGTGTCGCAGTAAAGGAGGTGTCACGGTAAAATTTACACACCTGGAGAGGAAATAGAAGTTCCCTCATTTTTGTTGTACTTAAGTACTGCCATCTATGGACAGAAAAAGCTCAAGTCTGAGTTGCCTCGTAGCTGGTGAGCCTCGTAGCTGGTAGCTGGTGAGGTGCACTTGGCTGTTCGTTTACTCAGCATATCAGTGGTAGCCTGACTACTCCCACCGCAGGGTAAAGGCCTCTCCCATATCTCTCCAATTAACCATGTCCGTTGCCAGCAGCGCCCACCCTATGCCTGCAAACTTCTTAATCTCATCCGCTCACCTAACCTTCTGCCGCCCCCTGCTACGCTTTGCTTCTATTGGAATCCACTCTGTTACCTTTCAGGGCCAGTGGCTATCTTGCCTTCGCATTACATGCCCTGTCCAAGACTATTTCTTCCTCTTGGCTTCGCCTAGGATTTCGTTAACCCGAGTTTGTTCCTCACCAATTCTCCCCTCTCCCGGTCTCTTAGCATAATACCCATCATTTTTTTTACATAGCTGTTTTCCTTAAATTAAGCTGTACCCTTTTCGTTAGCCTCCAGGTTTCTGCTCCGTAGGCGAGTACCTGTAAGATACAGCTGTTGCATTCTTTTCTCTTGAGGTATAATGATAAATTGTAATTCATTATCTGAGAGAACCTGCCATAGACACTCCACCCCATTCTTATTCTTCTATTCATTTCCGTCTCATGACCCGGATCAGCGGTCTCTACCTGCCCTAAGTAAACGGATTTGCTAACCAATTCTAGTACCTCGCTACTGCTTGTGAACTGCTGTTCTCCTGCGAGATTGTTGAACAGTGCTTCCCTAAAGGTTTGCACATGCATACTGACGTAAGTAAAGCAGCGCGAATGAAGTTGCCCGAAAGGGAAACGAAGATTGTAAAGGAAATAGCTCTTAACTCAGCACTGAATTTTGTTGACCGATATAACGTTGACTGAATCTAGTTACATCTGCCACTGCCTTACTATATACTTTTTTACGTTTCGTTTAATAAAAGTCAATTACCAGTTTGACGAATGTTTTTCGTCCCGTCTTCATTTCGCCTTCGGGCACCTCCATTCGCGCTGCTTTGCTGATGTCAGATTGGACCACCTGACCTCGAAAAAGTCCTACATGGTTTTGCACATAGCTCATGTTTATAGAACACTGCATCAGTTTACTAAAAACTGTGGTAAAAATTGGCGGTGGTTTAGCTCTGGTTAAACATGGAGTGACGCGATAGGTACAGCTGGCCGAGTGGAACTTACTTAGTTGAATTCCAAAGTCAGTATTTCGCCGCTTCTTTGTTGTTGTTGTTATTCTCATATTGTGGCACATGCCCACATAAGGGGATTGGCCAAGAGTTGAGGGGGAGGGGGGGGGGCATGGAGAGTTTTTCAGGGAAATATTTCCTGGACGAAAATAAAATGTACTCAAGTAACACTTGTTGCTGGGATAGTTTGTGCATAGTTCTATGTACAAACGTTAGCGCAAAATAAGACACATAAGAAGCTAAAAAGACACTCAAAATAAGCAACAGAAGAAGCGCGTTCTCTTGTCCACCTTTCTCGTGAATGTGACTTATTTTGCGCTAACGTTTGTACATAGAACATAAAATGAATGGTAAGGAAGGAAGAAGATTGGTTTAGGGGGGTTTAACGTCCCAAAGCGGCTCAGGCTATGAGGGACACCGTAGTGATGGGCTCCAGAAATTTCGACCACCTGGGGTTCTTTTTTACGTGCACTGACATCGCACAGCAAACGGGACTCTAGAACTTCGCTTCCATCGAAATTCGACCGCTGCGGCCGGAAGAAGTAAACAAAAAGGAACTCTTGGCGTTCCTACTTCATCGTCGTCCCGCTTGACATGGCGCATGTAAAAGCTGTGGCAGCTTTGTTTCGCCGGCGCGCCAGCAGCTGCTCCGCACCACGTGGCTGGTCAATTGATCAACCAGGTGACGAACCGCGTGATCAGCCACGGCGCCGCGCCGCCGGCAGCTGCTCCGCACCACGTGACAGAGTGGTGGCGCAGCCACCGCCATGGCACCGCCACGCTGAAAGCTCGAAATGCTACCGTAATGTAGCTATCGCTACAAAAAAGCGGCGATGGCATAGTGATCTAATGCATTGGCCAGCGAGGCTGATCTGTTAGTCGCCCCGGCTTCGAAACCCACTCGCGGTTGTAAAGTGTTTTATTTTCAGCCTTAAGCATATTTCAGACAAAGATCGGAGAAATCCGTGGGTAGGAGGGGTGGTGACTTTTATTTTACAGCATTAAAAAACACTTCCCTGTATCGCTCTGAGGCGTCCGTATAGCGATGGTATGTCGGTTGCTTAGAAGCGGATCATCCGTGGAGGTAGTCTATTATGTTTCGAAACTGGGGCATCTTGCTGCTGAGTCTAAGGAGGGCGACGCAGTCTTCGAAGTCTTCGTTCTTGTAGCAGTTGTGCCTGTTCGAGCGGGAGGAGAAAGATAAACAGCGCGCTTAGGGGCGTCAGTCGGCTTCCTCACGCCCCATCAGGGGAGTCCCAGGGCTGTCCAGGTTGCCAACCACGTACTCGGCCGGACCGGACGCGAGGGCCAACCGTGCATGGTCCAGCACGCGATAACATTCACACAGTGGCCAAAAGGCAGATGACAGACCGGGCCTGAAGAGGTGCGCTCCCGAGCCTGCGGTTCTGTGATATGCTCGTACCATGCTAACTCCTATCTTTTCCCAAAAATGATTTATGAACTGCGGGATGAGCCTACATTTCGGAGATAGTGAAATGCCGTACCGGCTTAGTCTTGCTAAAGAAGATAGTCGCGATTAACCTGTGGACGCGCACCTGGCGCCTTGGACATTGTCAGCCTTGCACTGAATCCCTTTATTCCGGATCGTTTATCCATCTAATTCAGCGGGGGCCTACAGAACACTGCCACTGCCCTCAGTGGCGCCTTGCAGCTAGTCGCGTGGTCAGTCGGCTAAACGCTGCTCGCTTGAAAACGTGTATAGTGAGCTTGTGTGCCACTTTTCTCGATGGCTACAAGCGAATTAGCCATGCGCGCGGCCTTTCACTTTGCTACGCTCCAGAATTAAAAATATGCCGGCGAAATCCTCACTCTGCCGCCTAACAAAATTTCTCGCCTACTCCAGAACGCGCACCTGGCACCGACATCACAGACCAGAAGTGAGACGTCACGTGACGCGGAGTACGCGGGCAAATAGAGGAGTGGTCCGCCGTCTGGGTAAACCTTTAGCCACCCTCATATACCGCGCTCAGCAGAATTTTATATATACCACCAAAAGGTAAGTAGGAACTCAACTTAAGAAATATGCCTGCCCAGTGAATAACTTAGGACACGCCTTGTTTGTATACCGGGTGTTTTTTTTAACTGTTTACAGATCGTTATTTTAAACCCTGCGAAGAGATACGTCAATGCGGTCTGTGCAGGAAGGCAGTCATTATGTACGTGATAGCGATCAGTGAGAGAACGATTCATTAACTAAAACTAACAAATCAACTTTTCACTGTTCATTTAGGGGCCAACATAATATAAAGAATTTGAAGGCTGTCAACATAAAAGCTGAGTCTAGTTTATAAATTTTATTTATCAGCAATGTAGCTCGATGGCAATGCCACCTTGCTTGGGGTACATAAAAAAATGTAAGTATCATGCCTGGTCCCCAAAATAAAGCAATTAGACTGATCGCTGGTGCATCTTACACTGCCCACACGGGCACTTTATTTCCCCAATATAGGATTCACCGTGTGCATACCACGATTGAGTATCGCTTGTTGCGCTGCCTTGTACGATCGTTTCGGAGCGCCTTCCGCCACGTCCGCTTCGCGAGCGGTCCGCCAGTTTTCGGCCGCCAGGCGGACGTGAGGCGGAAAGGTGTTGTACGATCACTTTGGCGCTTGCGAGCGAGGCGGATGGTCCCAGCTTTCCGATTGGCGCGCCCGGCAGTGCCTGCCGTCTAATCGCGTGCGGCGGTACAGGCATGCATGCCTGTAGCAAAACACGCAGATATCTTGCAGTAGGAATAGCCCGTATTAATTGCGGCGTACTCGAGACATCCGTTCCGTCAACGCTTTTTTTTTTTGCCGCAGGATTTTCGTCGAAGGTACAATCGTGGTCGGCTGTGATATGTGTGGGAAACGACATGTGGACTATTTATATCCAAGAGACCGAAAAATATCGCGATCGCGAACTCCTTCTCGTTCGTCGCGATGTTTTCACAACGGTCGACGATTTGCCAAAATAACAGAAGGCTGCCCCCTCTGAAAGTTAGGCTACCCTCAGGATTTCAGTACAACGACGCTCTAGTGCTGTTTGTTTAAGTTCATAACAAGCTCTAGGATAGATGAATGTCCAAAAAAGTATCCTTACTGAGAATCGTTGGCCAATGCCAAGGTGCTGGTTGAAGTGATAACTACGATACAAGCAAATTTCAGCCGCCTGCTGCTGCTGCTGCTTCGTGCGGCTCGCCTGACGTCTGCTAGATCCGCGTCCGAAGGCGTCGCGGAAATCTAGGATCACTTTATTTTATTATGGGACAGGTTGGCAGTAAAGGGGTGACTAGAGAAGAATCTTTATTTCGGCGCTGGCTAGTTCCAAAGCGCCCTGAGCTGCGGCATCGATGCGAAACCAGCTAGGCTTAGCGACGAGCACGGCAGCCGGGAAGCAGCGCAGTTCGTCGCACTGGCGCTCCCGCAGGCGGCGTCGTTGACGAAAGCGCGGCTGTTGCGCAGGCATGCTGTCGTTGCTCGAATATAGCAGGCGGCCTTTCTGATAGCCTGGCTGTTTTGTCTTTTTTGGTGCGAACGTGGTGTCTCCCCTCGTGTCCGTGTTCGTCTTGCGCTGTGAATGTTAGCATGAAGTACCAACTCGCCCAGCAACTGATTTTAAGCAAGTTCATTTTTTCTCAGGGCTCTGTCACTCTCAGCGACCAATGTCGCATTGTATCTTTGGTAGCGGTGGCCTCATGCAAGGCCAGGTCACTCGGTTTCTGCATCCGCCACAGGGTAACCCCTCCCGATCTTGTGGCACAGTTCGGCGTCTTGGCACCGCCAAGTAACCACAGCACAAGGATGTGCAAACTCTTGCGCTCAGAATGGCAACGACAAGCCCGTCTCCTCAAAGACCATCTTCGGTTGTGGTCTGCCTCAGGCGTGAGCCCTGCGAGCGCTGCTTTCCGTTGGCGGAGACTCTCCCTCGAAGTTGACAGGACAACGGAATTTCTATGGCAACAAGCGCTTCCTTAGCTTCGCAGGATGCTTCCACCAAGGGTGCCGGTTCACGGGAATACTGTCCACATCGTCGGTAATATCAAGCTACCGTCTTATGTGCGACAAGTGCTCAGCTGCGGACCCAAGTTCGCTGTGGAGCCAAGGAAGACAACCGCGGAACGTTTGGCCATGGTGAGGCAGGTGTCAAGTCTTGCCTCTGGGTCGGAGAATGGGAGATGCCTCTCGGAGGGTGTAGATGTTATATCTCGGTGTAAAATCCAGCCTCATAGACTGCCCATCCAGAGAACTGTCTCTTTTTTGCGGGATAATTCCTTAGCACTCCTTACCGCCGACAAGGAAGGGGGCTTTGTGGTGCTTTCGGAGGTCATGTATAAAGCGAAAGCAGAGGAAGCTGTGTACTCGGTGTTCGATACAAGAAATGACGTACGTCTAGAGCGTGTAAAGAGTGCGGCAAAAAGGTTATGCAGCTCCATGAATTTGGATAAGCTTGTTAAATCCATAGACAAGGCGGAAAAGGTAAGCTTGGACCTTTTCTTTGCTGCAAAAACTCATAAAGTGGACTGCCCTCTGCGGGTAATTATCTCTGAAAATGGAACTTGGCAGAAATCGCTTGCAAGGTTTCTGCAGCAAAATTTAAATTCTCTTACCGTTGACGACCCTTTCAAGGTGAAGAACTCTGACGAGGTGATCCGATTTCTTAAGGACATGCCCAAGGCGAACCTGTCGGCTTTCTCAGTCGACATTAAAGACCTTTATTATTCGATCCCGCAGGATAGCCTACTGACCAGTGTAAGGAACTGCATAGACAGACATGGGGTGATTCCGTTTCAAAACAGTGGTGGTTTATCTGTCGATAATTTCCTGGAATTGCTTTCAACTTACCTTAAGTCAACATTCGCAGTTTAGGAAGGCACCATCGTCACTCAAAAAAACGGAATATGCATTGGCTCCTGCGTTGCTCCGGTTTTGAGCGCCATTTTTCTAGCGGAGCGGGACCGAGAATTGAAGCGTAGAAGTGAAGGGTCCAGTGTTGTTGGCATCTTCAGATATGTGGATGATTTTCTCGTTTTCACCGGCACAGAAGATATGTCCAATCAGGCAAACTTGTCTAGTGTTCTGTCTTTGTTTTCTGAATGCCTTCAACCACTAATCTTGACGCATGAACTGGCTGTGAACAGATTCATCATATTTCTTGACTTGGGTATTTATTTTTCTGCTAACCATGTGTGCTGGGCTTATGAACCGCGAGGAAACAAACCTGTTCTTCCTTTTGGTTCAGCCCACTCAAAACTAGTGAAACGTGCGATTGTTAAGTCATGCTTTTGCAGTGCTCTCGAGAAATCGTGCGAGCATAGACTGGAGTCTGCGTTCCTTAACCAGGTGACCAGGTTGAACAGCTCTGGCTATCCAAGCACACTCTTGTTAGCGGTTGCAGAGCGCTTGCTCAAAGAGAGCAGGGAAGTGGTTCGTAACCAGGACGGAGCTGACAGAGATTGGAGAAAGAATATGACGGTATTGCCGTACATGCACACCATCGCCCACCAGCTCAAAAAAATAGGAAAAAGAGCAGGAGTTCATGTGGTCTTTTCCGCACCTGAGAAACTCTCTAAACTATGCAAAAAGGTGAATTCCGCCGTCTCTGTCAGCAACTCCTGCGCTGCTAGGCACAGGCAGCCATTTGTGACGGTGCGCGAGAAACGTGGTGTACTCGATTCCATTGCCCTGCGGACGAGCCTACATTGGCCAAACAGGCAGGTGCCTCAACGAGAGGCTCATGGAACATAACAACAGCTTCATCGGGGCATCTCGTCATCTCGGCATACACTGCCGTGATTGCCAACAGTGCAAGGAACGTGGTCCTTCTTTGGGAGGAACCACCATCCTTCACAAGTACATAAGCAAAACAGCCAGGGAGATTGCTGAGGCTGCAGAGATTGCAAAAAAAAGGGATCACTGTGTCAGCACTCCATCATTGCTGTTAAGTGATAAGGAGCGTCATATCTTGCGAATTTCGGAATGAGTATTATGGCTTCGACGTTCTTGTGCGCGTACTGCTTTTTAGGTTTTTTAGCTTTTTGTTGTTTCCTTTTTTGTCGTGTGCAGAAAATGATGTGTTCGCTTGCGATGTGGCGCCGCTACCAGATGCTCATGAATGATTGTACCTTTTCGTTGCTGCGCATGTCCGCTGTACACCATATATAGTCGCTCGCACAGCAATAAACTTTTGTTGAAGTCGGCGCTTTGTGGTGTCTCCCCTCGTGTCCATGTTCGTCTTGCGCTGTGAATGTTAGCAAGTAAACCGAGCCTGCTCGCCGGCAGGCCAGCCTGGATCCCGTCCGCCGCCGTAATAAAAATCAGCTTAAGATTGTTTTTGACGTAAGCAGTAAACGCTGAGACAGAGAAATGTGCCAAATGTATCATTCCTGAGGATCGTTGATCAACACCGAGTTGCTGGCAAAAGCAACAACTCATACGAGCAAAATTTCTCGCCAGAATCGCCTCGCAAGCTGCCGCTGGCCCGTCGTTTCGGTCCAGCTCGCCTGTCGCCCGCAGCGGTCCGCTGGGTCCGCAGCCGAATGTGTCGTGGAAATTGACCATAATTTTAGTTTATGGTGAGATTATACTGTTAACAGCAAAGGGATATTAAGAGATATTACAGCGCAGGCTACTCGCGAAGCGGCGCGTGCTGCGCCAGGCAGCAGCGCAGTTCGTCGCCTGGCGCGACCGCAGGCGGTGCCGTTGCCGAAATACCGCTACTAGCGCAAGCATGCTTTGTCGCTACTCGTGTATAGCAGGCGGTCTTTCTGATAATATGGCTATTTTGTCTTTTATGGTGCGAACTTCAACACCAAGCCAAGCAGTAATCAGACCGCTGCAAGTGGCAAAGCGCACGTTTTGAGCTCGAGTGCTTGAGTCGAGCGGCGCAGCGATG
This sequence comes from Amblyomma americanum, assembly GCF_052857255.1. NCBI lineage: Eukaryota > Metazoa > Arthropoda > Arachnida > Ixodida > Ixodidae > Amblyomma > Amblyomma americanum. Next base: position 160,606,872 of record NC_135504.1, on the reverse strand, counting down.
CTTGCTGCTCTGTGTGTCCCTGCTTGCAGTGGGGCTCCAATTCGCAAGCAGCGACCGGTGCAGCGCGCCGGCCGAGTTTTCGCACATGGGTCGCCTGCTTTTTACTTCAGTCGCGAGTGTCACACTGCTGAGTGCTTCTTATCAGCACCTCTGAATACAACGAAATGCTCTGTTCTCCATTGTATTGTGGGTATAGCAATAGTTTCGCATTTCAGAGGTTCCTAATTCGAATCCGCGTGATCGGGTATTTTTTTCTTCTTTTTATTATTTTAGTTTTAAATAATCTCCCCCGTCTTGTTTACCCGCGAGCGACTGGATTTATTTTTCGAGCCATGCCTTTCTGACCCAGCAATAAGTGCTGCTCAGTACTAGGCTGCACTCAATCTAGGTTCATAATCACGAGTGTTAAGAGTTTGTTTTACTAAGGTGGGATTTATTTAAAAGAGTTAAAAGTAAAGCGTCCCAGCCCATGAATTTCGCATAGCAGGAAATGACAAAAGGAGAGTGAGAACGAGAAAGGGCGAAGTTGGCGGGAGGTCTCGCACGTTGTCTCGCTAGTGTGACATGGGAGTTGGCGAACCATCGGCCAACTGCCGTCTTGTGGGAGACGTGGTGCCGACGTCGACAGTCGACCGACTGTTTTCATCGGCGCAGTGTGACATAGAGCCAGACATCACGATGACATGGTTTTGGCAGACCGAATCGGGCGACTGTTGGCCTGTCTTTTGCATAGTTGTCATTTTAATATGTAAACAACCCCCGCCCCCCCCCCCCCCCAACTACCTACAGCCAGCTGACTGCTAATGCAAAAGACATGCTTATCTATTCAATATATAAGTTGTGTGTGTGTGTGTGTGCCTGAATTGTGTATGCATTAAAAATTCACATTTTAGCACACTGCTGTCAAATGCAAAATGCAAATGAACATGAGAAATTATGACTCTCCAAGTTGTTTGGAATAGCTAGGTAAAATCAGTTCTAATTAAAGCAGTTCTACATTTTACAGAACACTGACAATGTAACAATAGTGACTTATTTTGTTGTTTTTCAGTCCATTATTAAAGCCAAAATAGAAATAGCACTGTGTAGCTGCAAAGGGGCTTAGACATGCATCACTTGGCTGTAGTGCAAGGTGCTTTGTTCTCCACAGAGACTGCGCGCCATCAGTCCATCACCGTTGCACAAGTCAGACTACAGCCCTGAAAACAAGTATGGGAAGTTCTGCTGAAGAACATGTCATTGTTGCCATGTACAAAATTAGCTGGTATATACTCTGTGCAACTCCAAAGCATTCTCAAATGTCGCTCTGAGTGGAAAGCAATGTGGGTGCCTTTGTATTGCATAAAAGTCTACACATGTCTTTCTATTACTATAAACATAATGAGATGTGGGAGCCAGTAAAGTGGATTACAGGTAGAGGAAATACAAGAACCAATTTGGAGGGTTTACACTGCAATGGCTCCTGGCTTAGGCTGGGAAAGAATACTTTGTACAGTCAGGGAAACAGGATACAATGACCCTATAATCTGCTTATCTCGAGTAAACACCAACAACTCAAGCAGAATTTGTAAACTTGGATTTCCAGTATGAGGTCTATGATGTTGCACAATAAAATGAAATAGAAATTGAGCCATTTAAGTATGTGACAGGCATATAAGTGTACGTTCTCTGATACAACTTTAAAGCAATGTTTAAGAGTTATTTTCACTCATTAGTAAAATGTAGACTGATTGAATGTAAAAGTGACCAGTTCACAATCCAGCTAGCAAAGGTGACCATCGCTTACTGTTAACTCATGTTTATACCACTCAACATGTGTTGAATTTTAGAGTGTGCTATTAGTTGCCGACTATCAACATTTTCAGCAAAATATACCTATTTCCCTGTCAGTCTGGTTTTCAATTAATTGAGGCATGGATAGGCATTAGAAACTTGGAAAAGACCAATTTGAAGTTAGGCCAAAGAAAGCCGAAAAAAAAAACCAGAAAAGCAGTGATGACTTTTGTCTTTACTGGTGTCTCTTTGCTGCAAATTGAAGTTGTCAGCTTTTGTGTTCAAGATGAATCAACAGCCCTGTTAACACTATACTGAATATATAAAAGTCACATGCATAAACATGCATTCGTAGCATTCTCACTGAGCCATGTTATGAAGGCGGTGTGTTGCTTAGCTGAAGAGACGATAAGAGAGAGAAACCAAAAAAAATCTGACACAGATAGGCACAATAATGCATGCTTAGCTTTTGAGTGCACAGGTTGTTGGCTAGCCCTAGCTTGTGCACAGTGTGAAAGTTAGCGTAAATGCAACTGTATGCCGTCCGACAAAACTATTGTGTAAATGTTCCCCAATATTACTTGAAATAGATTGTGAGGAAAGTTCTTACGCGTAAGAGAACATTCCACTGGCTTGCCGAGCTGAGCAAGCGACTAAGCACTTCATTAGAACAATTTATTTTGACATTTATTATACCTAAACAGTACTAAATGACAATATTTGAGTGGTCAGCTTTGTGTAGAAGTAATCAACCATTAGCATCCAAGCACAGCCATAGGCCTACAAAGGAAAGCTTTGTAGCTCTTCTTTGTAGCCTTAGGGCTGCACTTGGGTGGGCATTAATGAGTATTTACTCCCTTATTACAAATATTCTCTGCCTTGAGGGAATTACTTTCATTAGTGGACGAGCATCATCATTTATTGCGTGCATTTCTGCAGTGACTAGCTCAAGGGACAAGAGGTTAGTAAGCCCTGTAAGGTGGAAGGCCATTCCAGCCTTTAGTGGCAAAAACAAAAATCAATATTGAAATGCAGTGGCATGAGCTAACTAGGCACAACAGTACTAGTGCGGCTAGTGCAGAAGGAAACATGAGTCAGAACAGATTAGTTGGTTATGTGACAGTAAAGAGTGAAAAAAAACCCTGCAGTTTCTGCACGGCATGAAGAAATTTGAAGATTCACCTTTGGTGCTGTGAAACTGGAGCTTCAACAATAGTCTGAGAAAATAAAACAAGGGCTCAGGTCTGAACTCATTCTAGGATTTTAGTTAAGTTCGGTTTGTGCCATGCACCATTAGAACGCCCAAGGTGATGCTACACAGAGGATCTGAACGCAAGTAACTTGGAAGACGGCAATGCTAAGTACATGTTATGGTGTAAATATCCCAGGCTGTGGGAGGGCGTACAAGCATTATGAGGTAAGACCATGCGAGCCATGTGAATAGCTGAGTGTTTCAACCAGTATCCAGTGAATATACCTTTCTCGGTAAGGCCTTATAAGTAGGCAAAATGTAGTTTTGCTTACAATAAAAAAAATTATGAGTGCATTCTTAGTAACATTAGCAAACAGACCATTCTAGAGCATGCAGAATGTTGTTTTGGAGAACTAAAACATGGGTATTGATTGCAAGATGGCAGACCCCTTAATATAGCCATCAATGAAGGCATGTAACAAAACACTGAAAGGAAAGCCATAATGTAGGTAGTAAGAAGCTGAGGCTCAAGGGCAATGCCTTGGGGGACATCCAAGACGGCAGGAAAGGGCAGGATGCTTAAGAATTGGCAAGGAAAATCTGCCGACGGCTGCCTTGGATCCAGTTTAGAGCGATTGGATACAAGTTAAAGCACGACGAAAATGCCATACATAAATAAGCGAATCACATGCTTTTTGAAAGCCAAGAAGAAAAGCATCGAGGGGGATATTGCAGTCAAGGTGCATGTCGTGAAGAACAAGAGCAAGTTGGCTATTGCAGGAATGTTTTCTAAAAGCTTGCCAATTTGGATGAAACAACTTATTGGGCCAAAACAATCTAGCAGGGCAAGAGTACAAAATGTGTTTGGTGATTTGCAGCACATGCCAATGGCATAAAAAGGCCATAGGTGCTGGGAAATGATGGGTAAGAAACATAGAGGGGCCGAACTATGATGAGGCAGGAAGCTATCTGCACATTATGCACTAGATATGCGTACACCGTGCTTCCTGTCCTGTTGATGTTTGCTACAAATTTCACAAAACTTGGTACGAGTTTACTGTCGGGTGAGCCGGCGGTAAGTTTGCATGTTGAAACTGCGCTAAGGGACGAAGACAACAGAGCAAGAATTGTTACTATGTGCAGTGGTGCTGTTTTCCGTCGACTTTGTTACTAACATACCTTTACCAGCTCTACAGGGCTCATTCTGCAGTTTTAAGTGGTGTCAGGTAAAGCCAATCGCTATTCTTCAACCAACAAACTACTGTGCCATACAACACATCCTTCTAATCATCTTCATAATTTGCAAGATAAATGTACTTCTTTAGTCTCGTATTCAAAATAACACAGATTAATTGCTTGTGTCATCATCAGAATTAAAAAAATTAACCATACTTTCACATATACAGCCATTCCTCATTAGTGCAGTCCTCGTTAATATGGACTCAAACTATTAGCAGTTTTTCTGGGAAAAAAACTTTTTTCATTTTACTTAAGCTTTGCTAACATAGAAACTTGCTGATCATAGTGGACAGAGTGAAAATGCGTACGGCCCATTGTCGCTTGTGTTCTTGTCCCATTAATGTGCAGAGGGGAAAGACTTAAAACTTTAGATTTGAGCAGATAAATCGAACGCTGCCTGAATCATATACCTTTCTTGCACACTGGAATTGCCATCATAATGCTTGCCCCACTGTCTGCACAGACTGTTATGCTAACCCGTAGACTGCCAGGCACACTGATTTCTAACCAGCTTAGGGCTCATTCACACTTGAGAGTCGCAGAGGTCGCGCGACCAGCAGTCGCCTGCGACTACACCGAAGTTCGACAACACCGATGTTCACACTTGGAAAGGCGACCTGCGGGTCGCCTTCTCGTTTGAAAAGAGAACTCTTGGGAATGACGCCGTTCGCGCGCTTTCGAGAGTTTCGTCTGCTTTGGCCGCGTCTCCTGCGCTCGCGCTTGGCACTCGAAAGTGCTCTGGTCACTCGATATTAGCAATTGGCTGCGACGACCTGAGCGGAGAGGAGGATATAGCGGCAATGTGCACCGCGGCCGTACAAGCGGCCTGCCAGCCAGCCTGAATGCCGGCCGCTAGCATCAGAAAAATGCGCTAGTATGTTGTTTGTTCGCGTTCATACCATGCTCTGGGAAGTCGAAATTCAAAAATGAATCAGTTTTGAAGGTCGTTGGCCAATACCGAGCTGCTGGATACAAGCAAATTTCTTCTCATAACCGCTTTGCTGCTGTTGCCCAAAGCGGCTCGATCGCCTGGCGTCTGTTTCTCCGCTCCTGAAGGCGTCGCGGAAATCGAGCATATTTTTATATTATCATGAGACGGGGTTCACAATAAATCCGTAGCGAAAGTAGCATCTTGGTTACAGCGCTGGTCAGTTCCGAAACGCCCTCTGCTGCGGCATCGATGTGAAACCGGCTAGGCTTAGTGACGAATACGGCAGCTCGGCGCACCCGCGAGCGGCGTCGTTGCCGAAAGGTCGGATCGCTCGCTGATTGGTTCAGCGGTTTGCGACTCGCAGTCGCGAGGCTGCAAAATCGAGCAGCGAGCGACCGGCCCGCGACTGTCGCTTTTTGACCAACGCGACCGTTTGCGACTGTCGCATTTCGACCAAAACGGTCGCGCGACCTCTGCGACTCTCAAGTGTGAATGGGCCCTTATACACTTTCTGGTTGCCAAAGAGCTTCTCTTTCTAATGTAAAAATCACTGTCAGGGCTCGGCGACTCACATCCTGGCTTGGATTGCTCATTGCACAAAATTAAATAACCTGCTTAAAATTAAAACAGAATCGCTTGCTTATATTATAACCTCACATATGCCTCCCCGCAGCCCGCAATGCTAGGTTAGCACCTTTTATACTGAGTACACCGCAGAAGAAAAGAAAAATGCAACACTCCTGATTCAGGCATGCTCAGCGGGCAAGAACAAAACTAGGCGCCGGTGCAAAGCGGGGAATCTGCTAATGCAAGCAACAGCCATTTCATTCAAGTAAAGGAACGGGTTCAAATTACATGTGGTCTTTGCCTTGGCAGGTCAATGGTTCCATTGATACTACAGGACTCTCAGAAACAGGGCAACGTCGGTATTGCAGAACCAACCATCATGCAACAATGCTTAGCACATTTCAAAGAACTGAAACAAGCCTTGTTATTGTAGCTTTGAATCTGGGCAGGAATGGTACTGTCGTGACCACACAAATGTAAAAGGATAAGTGGGCCAGGAAACCTAGCCGATCACTGGGGAAGGTGCAAATATGCGTCTATATGTCAGCAAATAAATTTTTGTTAGTGTAAAATGTAAGGATTAAGGAAATCTGGGAAGCGTTCTACACTGTCGATACACAGCTGATTGTGCTCGTCATCGCCGTCACTCAGCAGACAAGTAATCATGTCCGTAGCAAGCAGTCACAGACAAATGAAGGTAGCAGGGTGCATGTGCATTCGGACATCTCCTTCTCAAGGCTTCGAAATTGTGTTGTTAAACAAACTGGTGTGGCTGTCCCAGCGAGTGCTGCTGAATAACTACTTAACACCAGCAAAGCAGAGTTCACGAGCTGCTCTGGAACAATAGCATTGTGCACACATCCACTTTCATACTGCTGATCTTCTGATCGAATGGACCGTGAGCAAAATCAACAACAAACATTGTCACGGTTCATGAGGCGCTTCAAGATCACCGAATTTTTCTGATTGCAGTGGAAACCAAGATTCCACTTCAACTTCACCTTGCCAAGAATTTGACAAAGCAAAAAGAGAAAAAAAGCCATGGGAAAGATTTTCCTAATATATATATATATATATATATATATATATTCATCAAGACTAGTTATGCCCAACTTGTTCTGTGGACAGTTTTTACCCCATAAGCTGTTGCCACAGTTATTAGACAGTTTTAGCTGTGCGTACGCAAAGAGTTAGCGTACGCGAGGAGTTTGCGGGGACGGTAGTGCGCATGCCCAGAACGCAAGCGCAAGCCTTGCGTCTTGCGTACGCTAGCCAGCAGAGTTTGCGTTGCGGCGCTTGCGTGGCTTGCGTACGCTAACTTTGACAAGATGGCGGCGCCCTGCTCGCCCGCTTCGGAATAAATACATGTCGCCGCTGGATTCTCCGACGCAATAGCTCGCTAAAATGGTAGCGGTTCGCTTTTATTTCGCCTAATCTTGCCCACACGTAGCGGTATAAGCGATAACTAGCCCCTGTTTTTCAGATAATTTGGCGATCTTCAAGCTCCTAGGCCTAACTATATTCAGTGTGTTTTCCTCGTAGCAACGACACCTGGCGAAGCAGTTTTCTAACTTTTAGCCAGATCTTGCATTTTCTTCGGTTTGCATAGTTTTTCTTCTTGGAACAAAAAAGGCTCCCAATGCACTCACAGTAGTTATCAGTAATCACGGATGAAATTTTCTTCAACCGAGGGTTGATGTGGTTTGACTTCTTGTCACTAGATGGCGCCACGTGCGCCTGAGGGACGCTACGGCACGGTCAGCTAAAACTATACTTCGGAGCGGACAGCGTAACGCACGCAGCGCCGTAGCTCTTTGCGTACGCAAGCACTTGCGTTCGCACAGCTTAAACTGTCTATTATTTTTTTGCGCAACAGAGTGGATGCACATTGAAAAGTAGTCTCATGAGTTAACACATATCAGAGATTCTACACTGTGAACTAGCCGTGATTTAAATGCGGCGATGATTCTTGTTTGTAATCGCGTAATACCATGTTGTCACAGCCTAAATTGAAGTGGCTAGAAGAAGTGTTCAGTCACCCATGCATCGCGCAAATATTTATTGCAGACAAATGTCTGCACAGCGGGCAGGAAATAAAAAGAAATGACGCCCTCGAAAATACATCTGCACTGCACACACATGTTTCACAAAAGTTACACAGTCGGCCGGCCACTCATAACCCGAGCACCCATAATCACAAAATGTATTGAATGGAGCACCAAGACGCAAAAGGATGGCCGCGTTGCTTTTGTAGCCGCAGAAAACAGTCCGACGGCCGTGCAGCCAAGATCGTGCCACATCGCACATACGGCAGTACTCGATCACAGTGCCCGCACGAATCGCGATCAAAATGGTAATGGATACGTAGCAGAAATAACGTCGTGTGGTAGCGATCACCGAAACCATCCCAACGAATGCGACTAGCTGCGCAACGCCACGATCATTTCAGCATTCGGAAAGCACGGCGTCCGTCGTGAGCTTTCGCAGGTACACATTTCCCTGCCTTGACGTAAAAGCACTCGCTCCGATGGCAATCGCGTTCACTACGCGGACACTTGTCACTGTGCTATGCAGCTCATGCACGCACAAGAAATTGACCGTGAGCAGCTGTTACTCGCCGCTGTCCGTGATGATACTCGCAGGAATTACAAACGCGTGCAACAACCACAAACAGCTCCATATAAACACTTCGTGACACCGCCACTGCACATGTCTCGCATCGGTTCGAAGAGGCGCTCTGTCAACTCCGTCAGCGTAGATGATTACTGCTGAACGCGGCGAAGTTTGCAGTCGCTCTGAACACTGGTAATATCAAGATGTGGCCAATATAACACGCTTCGCGGCATCGCTGCCACTGCCCAGGCCGCGCTCCCCAGTTCAGTCGACGGATGGCCATCTTGCCCCGGCAGGGCAGAACCGAGGCGGAGGGCGGAGGGGCTCGAGACGTCACGGGAAAAGCAGCCAATAGCTGCAATCCGGTCCCCGGCCGGATGCGCTCGTCCGCCAGAAAGTTAAAGTTGACCAACTTTCCATCCGTTCGCCGAACGAGGCGGATCCGCCAGGCCCGCTCGCGAAGCGGACGAGGCGAAAGGCGCTCCGAAACGATCGTACAACGGCCCTTAGGTTCTCACCACAATGCTCATCCGACTTCCTCAAGAATCTTGCTCGACTTAAGCCATTTGAGAAGCGATTTCATAGCAGAAGCAAACAAACAGAAGCAAACACGGAAACCAGAGCCTTCGTGTAGTTTTATCGTACACACTAAATCATCCCAGCATAAACAACCCAAACATCCTTACCGCCCCTATTAACGACTATAAGATATATTTCATCAATACCGCGCACACTTTCTGTTCTTTCCCTAGGTAAGCTTTGTCATGAGTACCTACTATTTTTTTAGATTCAGCCACGTTACCAACGTTATTTACTGTCTTCATGCTAGTTTGTTTGTTCCATGGGTGCAAGTATTTCTCCTGTTTTTACTGTTTTCCATATTACATAACATCATTCACAACTTCATAACTTCACACACTTTCTGTTCTTTGCCTAGGTAAGCATTGTCATGAGTACCACCTAATTTTTTAGATTCAGCCACGTTGCCAACATTATTTACTGTCTTCCTTTTAGTTTGTTTGTTTCATGAGTGCAAGTATTTCTCCTGTTTTTGCTCTTTTTGATATCACATAACTTCATTCCAAACTTCATAACTTAGTCTTGCATATTTTACCGCCCCCATTAATGACTTAAAGATATATTTCATCAATGCCGCACACTCTTTCTGTTCTTTGCCTAGGTAAGTTATGTCATGAGTACCCACTATTTTTTTAGATTCAGCCACGTTGGCAACGTTATTTACTGTCTTCATTGCAGTTTGTTTGTTTCATGAGTGCAAGTATTTCTCCTGTTTTGGCTCTTTTCTATATTACATATCTTCATTCACCTCTTCATAACTTCCGATTACATAACTTACCGCCCACATTAATGTCTTTAAGATATATTTCATCATTGCCGCACAATCTTTCTGTTCTTTGCATAGGTAAGCTTTGTCATGAGTACCCACTATTTTTTAGATTCAGCCACGTTGCCAACGGTATTTACTGTATTCATTGTAGTTGGTTTGTTTCATGAGGGCAAGTATTCCTCCTGTTTTTGCTGTTTTCCATATTACATAGCTTCATTCTCTATATGTGTGTTTCTCTCGAGTGTGTCGCGCAATACTACGCCCCATTGCATGCATAATCCATAGATACGTTTAAACGTCGCCTTCACGCGCAAATACTCACGCTTAATAGGACAAGCGGACTTCCCGGACTGCACCACGTGTGGCGTGCAAGAGACTATAGAACATGTTTTAGTGGTGTGTCCAGCATATGCACGCGAAAGACTCGTGCTCGCATCTGCTTTGAAGTCTATGGACACAAGGCCCCTCTCGGAGGATTTAATCCTAGGCGCTTGACCAGATTGTTTGAAAACCGTACAGGCAACGCGAGCACTCTCACGCTTTTTAAGCGACACGGACCTTGCCTCGCGTTTGTGATGTTAGAAAGTGCAGTTGTTTCTTTGTTTTTATGTATTTTTTATCTGCCTTCTCCCATCATCATCATCATCCCCCATCGTGACCCTCTTTTTTCTCCTCTTCCTGTTCGCCAGTGCAGAGTAGCAAGCCAGATATTTATTTTTCAGGTCAACCTCTCGGCCTTTCCCGTCAATAAACCCTATCTCCCTCTCTTGAACGTGCACATGTTCTGCTGCTCTTCCTTTACCGGGCCACGAGCATCTCTCAAGCTACCCTTGTAGCTTTTCGCCCGAAGTCTTTTTTACGTATGTCTGGAAATAAACTTTCTTCAATTCAATTATATAATCAATTTAAATACATAACTTCAAAAATATGCATTTTTAGCTCCTAAAGTTGGCTTTCCGCAATGCACATTTTTAAAATGGCGTCGCTCGCATTTCTAATAGAGCGAATACAGAAGGCGTTTGTATATTTTATGCTGTAAAAGTAGTTAACGCAACTTTAAATATGTGTATTTTTGAATTTGTATTTTTCGAAATACATTGTCAAGAAAGAAAATTTAAAAACTTGACGCAGCTTCTCTGTTGAGAGCTTTTAATTCCTTAATATAAGTTGTTCCTTGAAATCAAAAGTAAAAGTTGATTAGTTAATTTTAGTTAATTGCTTAATCACTGGATTCAATCACGCACAGACTGTCTGGCTCGCTGCAGAATCCACGTGCACAGTTCGCACCGACTTATATCTCGCAAGGTTTAAAAAGTGATCTGTAAACAGGAAAAAAAACACCCGGTATACATAGGAACGCCGCGAAGGACTTCGTAGATCCTTACCGTAAATGGGGGCGTCGTAACAAGGTTTGAATGCAATCAGCTAACTCTCCTTTCTGAGTTCTAGCATCATAAAAGGCGCACAAAAATGAGATCGTAATGCTACGGGCTGCAGTTTAGAATGATGATGGACAGTGATCGACCGCTGATACAGTAGTTAAAATTATCACGAACTGCGTTATGAACTGCTACAAGTATTTTTGCCTGGTTGTTAGAACTGGTTCAATATCCTTAGGTTATTGCGTTCCGTGCGCTACCATGGTTAGCGTCAGAATCATCGCTTATGACCTCCGAAAACTCGATTCACTAGCACATTGTTTCCGATTCAATATACCCTCATTAGAGCACTTCTCTATACTCATTTGAAACTCAACAAATCATTTAGCAGTGGCCTGTCCTGTGGGAAACCGGAACCTGGCAATTCGAGATTTGCTTATCGGCAGACATACACAATTCCATGCGTTTTGTTGTACGGCCGCGCCGTTGAGAGAGTTGTTTCAAACCATGGCCCGCACAAGCGTACTGGCATTGCTCCGGAGTTTGACGCCTTGGCTTGTGGCAGTAATTCCGTGGCGCATGCGCACAAAGGCAGAGAAGGCCTCGCACCAGCATTTCCTATACATGCTTCGTTCGCTGTAGAGCTGGTAGCAATCCCAGCAGACGCGCTCGAGCTGGTCGAGATAGTACTGCTCGAAGTTGCCACGGCAGCCAAGTTCAGAGAACGTGGGCCGGCGAGGGTAGCGCGCTGCGCAACCGCCACGCTGCGTCACAGCCACCAGGCCCCACACGAGCAGCGCAGCCGCCAACCGACGAGTGCGGACCCCCGAGAATCTGGCACTCATCTGAAACAAGGAAGAGGAAAGATAGAGAGGATGACTGTGAGTGTCAGAGGACTCGGGTTCTAGTGCAAACGAACTACTTCACTAGGTTTAACTGATACCTGTACCACACGCGCAGAAGAAATGGCAGTAAATAGTTAAGGCCTTGAGTTTGTCAATGACATAATTTTCGGAGTTGGTGCTACACGTCCACATTTAATGTCACTATACGAAAGTCACGACGAAGATAATGCTTGCAAGGCAGTGAAGAATTTCACCTAATAAAAACGGTGCTAATGAGCACAGTATCTCAGGAATGCTAATAAAATGCAATATAAAAATTACTCCGCAGAAAATACGGCTGCTCTTGCTTAACAATTCGAGAAAGTAGCCATTAACTCCCGTGTCAGCACACAAGCTGAGAGTATCTGTCAGAAGTCCTGGTAAAAATGGCGCCCTTCTCAACAGAAATGCCGTGGGGATTCCTCATCTGACTGAATAGTTATGAATTAACCATTTACTACTGGTTAGGAAGTTGTTACTAAAAAATTTTCGCAATTTTCTGCGTTTGGAATGCGAACGAGAGTACACATTGCCCGGGCGAGTGAGTTGTGGCAAACTGAGTAGGTCGCGAATGGCAGTAAGGCTAATGCCATTTACCTTATGCCTATCGCACCACTCGAATGCCATTAAAACTTGAGGCAGGGAGGCAGGTAATTGCGCTAAATTTGCCCGTGTGGCACAGGTATGAAGTCCTTCAATGAACTGAAAGTAACGACATCTCCTCCTCCTCCTATGCCGGCGCTCCTTCTCTCGGCAGCTCTCGGGCGCCGACAGTGGCAGCACCTAAGCAGGGGGGAAGCTAGCAGACGCTCAACGCTATAGCCTTTTGGCGCACAGTAGACAGTGCGTGCGTTTTCTGCCTTGGCTGCGGTCGAAATGAGATCATGGCATAAGAGATTAAAAAATTATGCTCTCAAATGACTGCCCCGAGCAATGTGGCGCTGCTTTATCTTTTTTTTTTGTACTGCGATCACTTTGATCGTGGTGCACGCGGTGGGGGTGGCGCGCGCGGCCGAGCTTGCAGACCATCCTCAGAGTTGTTTCCCAACGCTCGAGTTTTCACGCACACTGGATCGCACGCCCGAATCAACTGTTTGTGGCATTTTCTGTCTTCGATTCATCCGCCATAAGATCATGGCAAGGGCGATTCAAAACTTTTAGTTACCCAAGCAACTGCCACCACCCATGTTGCACTGCTTTATCGGAACTTTTTTAAATTGCGATCGGTTTGTTCGCTTTGATCGCGGTGCACACGGTTCAAGTGGCATGCGCGAGCGAGCTCGCGGCACAGCAGTGAACATTTTTTTTTGAAGCGATGTTTATTGCCTCAGGGCATATATGTTATGAAATCAGAGGTGAGGATGATGCTTAGATAAATGAAAAGAGGTTGGCTGGTCTAATGAAATCAAGTAGTGAACGATGATATGGACCGTCTGTCCAGGCAATATAGGAATCTGGATTGTCCGGTGAGAGACCCACTGCCGCCAGGTGCCCAACTCTCGTCGGCGTCAGCGCCGGGCAAACCCACAACAGGTGGTGAATATCCGCCTCACAGCCTCTGATATTGATGACGGGACACCCGAGGCGGGGATACAAATCTTTGAAATGCGGCCACTTGCGTGTCACAGCTGGAGCATAGTTCACAGCAGTGAACCTCCTCGGATTGTTGTTTTTAGACCAGCGTCTTTTGCCCAATCTTATTCAAAACTTAACTCCGCCAAGAGGAAGTGGACTGATAGACATACGACTAGACTTGCGGCCTAGGCTTTATTTGAAAGGATGGCGGTGTAATGCCGCCATAATATATGCTCTCAAAGGCGCGTTTGCTCATGCAGTCGCCTGTGCGTAGGCGCCTACTCATCTTAATTTCTTTCGAAATGCCGCAAAGCATAGCTGTTATTTCGGAGTTAGTATATTTCGGACACCTCGCAGGCTCACGTTAAGAGGATCCGACTAACTCTAGTTCCTCATTGTTTGTTTGTAAATAGGTGAATAGGGTGCCCGAGTTGCGCACTGCAACGCGGTTGGGAGCAGAATAACTTCGGTGTCGGCTTAATTATTTGGGTTGAGTAGCAGCAGTCAAAAAACGCTTTTAACCGCTACTTCGCGCGCAGCTACAGCTCTGCATGACTGACTAGAATGTTGTTTGTTTAGGTGATGGTCATTTTGGGTCAGTATGCAATAATGGCTGACAAGAGCGCATTGTCTTGCCTCGTGGAATTTCCGTGCATAACGCGCAGTCGCATGCCACATGCGCAGACTGCCGCAGTTAATTAATCGCTTTCGGTCGAAGCAGCGTGAGAAGAAAATTCAAGCGGTGAAAAACCAAATCTCGAATTTACTCAGCCCTATTTGCAGTAAAATGTTGTTTGTGTAGGAAGTAGTCAACGCAAAAACTGAAAACACAAGAAAAAATGTATGCAACTATGTTTAACGGAGCTCCTCGCTCGCATTCTCAAGTATGATCCATGCAGATGTAGAGAACAAATACAGTCGACAATGCGCGTAACGTCAAAACTAGACCTGCACAGCGAGCTGCATTACCTGCGCGACTCAAATTTCGAGAACCGCCTTTTAGTACCGAGTTCGTGAGCGAAGGAGTCCAACTGCAACAAAACGAATACGGCCCGCGATGCGCGCAACATGAACAGCGTCGCTAAAACAGCGAAAACCGCCTCTTTGGTATCGTGTTTGTGAGCAAAGGAGTCCAACTGCTACAAAAATAAAATACTTCCAGCGAAGCGCGCAGAATGAAAGCTAGGCCTGCAAAGCCAGCAGCGTGTAGGTCAAACAGCATAAAGCGCAACTTTCGAGTCGAGCCCGCGAACGTGTCCTGGTACGAACAAACCAATGCGCCACTTAATGCCCGTGATATCAAAGCCGCACCAGCAGAGCTTAGCAGAACAAGCGGCGTGACGGGCGGGGTTAAGACAATGAGAAGCACGGCTTTCGTAGCCCGCGAGCGAACGAATCCATCTATACAAGCATGCCAAACGGCATGACGACTGCAGTCGCTCGCGCTTCACGCCAAATCCTTCGAAAAAAACGCGACAGCTGAAGAACGGCCACTGAAATCGGATATACGCGGATCCAGCACATTATCAATGTTTTCCTGGCTGTTCTTACGAAGCAAAATCTTGCGGCGAGCCGCTTTGCTTTTTTCGAACGGAATGACGAAAAAATTTTTCTCACTGCCTCTTCGGTTGTTGCACCAGTAAGCACAACAGAAGCTCGTCGTCGCCGCGGCGCGTACACCGTCAAAGCTGGAAAAACGCTGCCCGCCAAAACTGTCGCACGAAAAGAAAACGAAGCGCGATTTCTATCCCCGACAATGGCACCGGCGTCTGCTGCGGAGCCACAAAGCACGCGCTAACACGTGACCACGGTGCCTCGGCCAATGGGAGGCTCGATTATCTGGCCAGCGCGCTAGGAGGAGAAGGGAAGCCGGAAATTTCAAAGCTTTTCGTTACTTTCGCTTCACTTCATTGAGGGGCTTTAGGTCTAACCGGCCCATCGAGTTTGTGTGAAGCTTGGCCTTGAAGGTGTTCTTGGTAGTACGTAGCATAGTAACAGGCCTTGCAGACACGAGACAACTATTGCCGCGACTGCTCTTCGAACCAGCGGCGGCGTGAGCAGATAAGCTCCCTGGCCGCTGCTTCAAGACTTGTAGACCAAGAAGATGTCGAACTCCTGAAAACCCAGGCAACAGCGAGCGAAGCGCTCCGAGGGACCTTTCAAGTTTGCAAGCCAGCACGAAGGCGCAGTATTCGCTTACAATTTTAAAAGGCCTACCGGACGAGTAGGAGCTGAATTTTGACGTGGCCCAGATTTTCTTGAGGCGCTCCCTCTTGGCTGTCGAATAGTTAGCCTCGCCCTGCGAGGCTAACTTTTTCTATCCCGTCCTTCTGAACGAGTATGGCACCTATATATATGCTGCTAGCATCAGTGTGGATTTCGGTTTATGCATCTTGAACTAAATTTCGAGGACCACAGGGAAGTGCAATCCACGCTGAAGCTCTTTGCATGCTTCATGTTACAAAGTAACACGTTTAAAACAGCGCCTGCCTTCGTCAGCTACGTTAAGGGCTCGGTGATGCGCGAAAAGGTTTAGATAAATAGTCCGTAGCATCTGCACCATCCATGCAATCTGCGCAGACGTTTTATGTGAAACGGCTGCGTAATACTGTGTGATAGCAGCTCCTTTGAGCTAGCAGAAGCATCAAAGCACTTATGTCTTTTCTTGTACAGGCGGCGTATACCGGATACCACTCAGCCATTGCAAAGTGTGCATCGTCCAAACTGGCCGGAGTATTAATGACCATCTTAGAAAAGACTGCCGCTCCTCTGTAGAAACTGCCACGGCTGCTCCAATGCGCTGCACAAAACAGCAATCGAGGAAGCAGCAAAAAATCTTGACGGAGGAATACTTGAAGTGTTGTGTATTTTTATATGGCTTGCCTGATAGGCTGAGTTCAGGGGCATGCAGGCAGCGGGAAACAATCCACATAACCTAAACGCTTCCATCGTTTTCGCGGACACCCGGCGTACCTTTTCGCCGCAGAAGATGCTACCGCGCCGAGCTACGGCCGCATGACCACACGAAACCGGAATGGCTGGCGTGGGCTGCATCGCCGAGGCACGTGCGCTGCGCTTATGTCCCCTGGACGGCAGAATTCTGCGCATGTGGCGAGAAGTTGAACGAGCGACGCGACCATCCATCAGCCAGTGTTCAAGGTGATCCAGGGAGCTGGAAACAACGCACAGGGCCTAAACGCTTACTTCAATTTCCCATGTACGTGCAAGGTTTGGTTTCTTATTCTTAAGTATTCAGTTTCTCTATCACCCTGCATTTGTATCTGTATTTCGGAAACATAGCGCAAAAAAAGACACCAACCACAAAGATGTTAACGGTGTAGGCACCGACTTGGAAATTTATTTTAGAAAAAGCCACCACGAGGAATATACAGGATCCGATCATCACTATCACTTGATGAGCATGCGCAAAGAAAAGCAGAATCACAAGAACGGCGAGTGAAAAATAAAAAAAAAGCTCGGTGAAGCGGTGCAAATGAGAAAAAGAGAGACAACACCCACTAAAACTTAATCAGTGCCGAAGCGCCATTTCTTTTTATGGGTTGTTTATTATAGGTTGTAACGAATAACGCGGCCAAAATGAAGGAAGATTTTGAAAAGTGAGTACTGGAGACAAGTTAGGCTATACCATGATTGGCTTGGAGTCCAAGTTTTGGAGCGGCCAAGACGAACCCCCAGGAAACTGGCGGAATTTAAGCAGCTAGCAGCGCAGACGACTGAATTCTTGTGGCAACGAGCACATATTGACCGACCGCAAACAGAAATGTTGTCGAAAAGGACAGGAGAAGACCTCACTATTAAAGGAAACGCTGTCATTTCCTCTGAAATACGTAATATTTTAGAGAAAGAACCGAACTATGTGTACCTGCCCTCCATGCAAAAGCAAGCATTAATCGCGTTTGTTCGTAAAACACTAACAAGAGCAAAGGAAAAGTACAGAGAGCGCCGAATTGAAGATGGGATAGCCTGCGTCAAGAGTAATGAAAGACACCTGATCAATACGAAACCTTCGTTTCAAAAAGTTACCACTTATCTGCACCACCAGATTCTGGTTGCGCTGCAGTGCGATAAAAAAGGTGGCGTTGCCATCTCACCAGCAGGCATGTTTCAAGAAAAAGCCCTCCCCGCGATTCATAACAACTTTAACATAGTCAAGTTTGACTCGTTGCTCTGTCGCCGTTCCGCAATTCATCTACTGGAATGACTAGGCCTTGAAACTTTGGGGAAACATAAACTGAAGAAACGTAAAACGTAACTTTTCACTAGCTCCATCATCATTGAAAAAACACCTATATTCTACCTATGTCCGACGCAGTCTTGAGTAAGCTTCATCCATATGGGGCCCTGGCAATGCATCACTGAATAAAACATTAGAGAGTGTACAAAATCGCTCTGCTCGTATCATCCTCGACAATTACCACCGCACGGCAAGCGTCACTAACATGAAAAAAGTCTAAATTTGCCCCCTCTCGCTTTCTGTCGCAAGATTCCTCGTATTTGCCTCTTCCACAAGATTTACCATCATGACGACCAACTGAGATCTTGCGTGATCATAGATGCCGCTCGTGTATCTGCACGTGTCGATCATCGCTACAAAGTCGCCATACCTCGCCAAAAACACCATGACGTATGCACATTCATTTCTACCAAAAGAATCCCGTGACTGGAACCACCTACCTGCTGCCCTAGTCGCTGTCACCAACAACCACCGCTTTCGTGCATCGCTTACTAACATATTTTAAAGTCCTTTTTTTTCATTACTCACACTAGTCGTTTATCACGCTCTGTATAACATTTCCTTATCTTTTTAATACGTTGATGTGAAAAATATAACTTTATATGCTGCCTCCTATTCAGCCAATCCATTGCGTATTTGCAGCCTTCCAGTGTGCTTCGGATACGTGCCGTTTTTGTTGTTGTTTTTTTCGTTGTTGTTGGTGTTGCCTTTATTTTCATTATTTCTTTTCTATGCTTTATGAAATTGCAAAGTGTCACTTGTATTTCTGCCCCTCCCCTCTGCAATGCTTTTGCAAGCCCTGAAGATAAAGAAAAAAATTCAATAATAAATACAAAAAATTGGATGCTAAGAAGTATTTTTCACTGTCAAAAACAGAAGCCTGATCGGCCTTTCGGAGTCATAGTGTCCAAGAACGACACCTGGCAAAACTCGTGAGGTCCTACCTTAAACGGTAACGTAACACCTTGAAGACTGAAGGTCCGTTCCTCATGCGAAGTTACGAAGAATTGGTCGACAACCTCGAACAGGGTTCTTACAGTGCAGTGAACGGTTTTTCAATTTACATAGCAGACCTTTATTACTGAGTGCCTCATGGCAAGCTGCTCTGGGTGCTCCGTGAAACGATATCTGAAAGCGGAGAAATAGCGTTTCAGAACGGCGCGGGAACCAGCAGTGATTCGCTCCTTTCCGTGCTGGAATTCTGCCTCGCGTTGACAACGATCTTTTCAGGACATTTCTATATTAATAAAAGAGGCACTTGTCAAGGTTGTTCGGTTGCACCTGTGTTATGCGACGTATTGTTTTCTGCGCTTGACAAGCACATTCACGTAAATATTTGAGAACTTCTTGTGGTAGTGTTCAGATACGTCGATGATTTGTTTATCATTCTGAGGAAATGTCATGCCAGAGAATGCGAACCATTTTTTCAGAGCACGGGACCACCTACAGATTGCCGTATTCAGTTCTTACATACTGAATTGAATTGCACCAACCTTAATATGTGCTGGATGTGCCATCTAGTACATATGCGCTTAGATAGCGCGCACTGCAAAGTTGTTAACAGTTGTTAACGAAAAAACGACGAAAGTTGTTAACGAAAAACAAATTCGTCAACACAAAGCGAAAAAAAGATGCATCACGCAAGGTTGGAAGATTGTAATTATTGCAAAAGAGCTGTTTGAAATGATGTTTCAGAAAAAACCTTAATGCTAGAAGGAAGCGATTTGCACTCACCAATAGCCACGACCAAATATGAGTGTTTGCATCGTTCTGTTTCAGCGAAACTGTGTTTAGTCTTCTTGATATGATCTACTCGATCCAATGTGTTCGGTGCTGGGAAAATATTTGAAGACGCAAATTTCAAATGGTGTTTTGCTGCAGCAGAGCGCATGGAAAAAAAGATAAACGGCTGAATTTTCTGCGCATGGCCAGTGGCGGGAGATGGAGAGATATTTCCATTGCTGTTACACTTCGGGGCCGAGACTATTGAGAAAGGTTGAATCGAGCAGCTTTGTTTTGTATAGATTCCAACATGTTATTAGGGTAGGCACGGTGAGGATTCTAAATGACTGATGCGTATTCTATCGCAGGCCTGATTATCATGTTGAATCCGAGTAGTCTTGTGTCCTGCTTGGCTTGATGCAGTTTTTTAAATCTTTGGTAGTGATCAGTTCAATATGAGTGCTTCAGTATAAATGACAGTTAAAGTTTACATCGAGGTATTTTACCGACGCAGCAGTTTCAATGACAGTGTTATCAATTGTGTAGGCATTAGTACTCGTGTTAGTAACGGTAGTAAACTTAAGATGTTTAGTTCTATCTGCGTTAATTACCATTTGCCGCCAGCCGCACTACTGAATTAGCTCATCAAGGTCAGTCTCTAGAGCAACGATGTCGCAAGGGTTAGATATCACTCGGTAAATTGCGCAAAAATTTCAAATAATCTTATTGTTGAAGTTATGTTCGACTTTATGTCATTAATATATATTAAGAAAATCAGTGGACCCAGCACCAAATCACGGAGTGCGGAAGCAACACCTGTACATTTTGATAAGAGGCTCCCTAACTTAACTGAGTGAAAGCGGTTTATTAGAAATGATTTAATCCACTGCTTAGTATGTTGATCCAGCTGCAGGTTACGTGTTTTTTCATCAGGCGGTTATGAGGCACGCGATTGAAGGCTTTCGAGAAATCAATAAAGGTGGAGTCAGTTTAGAGGGAACAGTCGAATGATTGATGAAGGTCTGTTATTAACTGAAATAACTGTGTCTGACGCGGCAAATGTTTGCGGAAGCCATGCTGGTTGTTATGAAGCAAGTTGTCCTGGTTAAGATGACTCATAATGTGAATGCATGTTATGTGTTCGAGTATCTTGCATCATAGTGAGGTCAGCGAAACTGGCCTGTCGTTATAGGAACAGATGTGTTGTTGTGGTTGTGTGTTGAGTTTAATGGGCTTAAGCAGCTAAGGCTACCATGCACCAAGCTCAAGGCATAAGAAAATTGCTTTCGGCAGGTTTTTACTAATATGTGAAAAGGTATGATGGTGTTCTTACATCATCATACTTTTAAATAATTATTCCTTTTACCTGTTATTGAGAGAAAAAGAAGATTTATAAACATTGTAACGTTTTTCAAGGAGGACGGGTAGCCTCTACAGCCGTCCTTGGCGGGGCAAAGATCTGGAGGCTCCCAACTACTCAAATAAAAACCTCAGCCTTTATTTTTTTTTCAGGAATAAGAAAGTGGCTGAGGTGCATCAGGTGAAGCACTGGGTTATGACTTACATTTTTTGAAGAAAACTTGCTTCTGTTAAAAATCTAAAAACACAAGACATGTTCACATTTACAACACCAGTTACGAGCAGTGCTGAGTGAATAGAGATACATTGGTTATAAAGCGGAGAAAACCCCTTTTGAAGCGAAAACTTCATTACGCCAGGTTTTCAAGAAGGTAGCGTCAGTGAATCCTTGCACAACCCGGGTCGCACAATGCCTACGGGAGGCTGTGATAGGAGCAGCCAACTGCCAACGCAGTGTCGCATCAGTTAATTACTGCCCCACTGCGCTGGTAGTTGTATGAGGACTCGCCGCCATTTATGAATGTTAAGTAGTGATTGAGCAATTCTGCATATAGGTCCATTAAAGCACAAAATACATCACGTCTCTTAAGGCGGAGCTCAAGTGCCTCCTTCAGTTCAAGAATCACCACCTGCTTTAGCAATGTGCTCGGTTTAACTAAGTTAAAACCCTACCAATTTTTTTCTTAGCTTTTCCAGTTTCCAGCATGAAAATAAAAAGTAACTGCACGTAAAACTCCACGTATATATACTAACTGCTTTGTCTCGTTTTGCCAGCAGAAAGTTGTCTGTAATGTGTGTGTGGCCTATACAGAGACGGCAGATAATGACTTCCTTGAGACGTTTCTGGTACACAGATGACTCCCATTCCCCTAAAACTGGTTTTATTAAGGGCAGTTTGTTATTTATTTAGTTGTTCCGAGCAGACTGCCACTTTTTCTTGCTTTACAATGTACTAAATTCATGTAAACTTTATAGGAAATATTAACAATTTCAATTTCCTTGACACAAGGTTCAGCAGGGCCAAGATCTGCTCTTTCGTTTCCTTTTAAGCCGACATGACTTGGTACCCAGCAGATTTTTAAAGCAAAGCTTTATAACTCTACTGGAGTGCGGCTCCAATGGAGCGTGACATCTCCTGGAGCATGGCTCGGCTTGAGCCAGTAGGCAGGCCCGTGCACTTTCCTTTTCTTTCTTATTATCAGCAACAGCAGTAGGAGTAGCAGTGTTTAAATTGGTCTCATTATAGATGTTTCTCCCTTTCATGTCTTGTCTGTCAATCGTGGTTCATATCGACTTGTCATGTGTTTTCTTATCCAGGGATATGTTCAACCCTGTTCATGCCATGGCTCATAGCCTCCCATTCTGTACACGGGACGCCTTGCTATGTTACGGTCAAATAAACTTTTTAGGAAGGAAGAAACTTCCCTACAACGAACTCTGGACTCCCTTTGTTCGTTAAGAAGGAAAAAAAAATGCTATTGCATTACATTGACACACACGCGCCTATAACATCACACTGAACGCTGACGGTTGATAATTGCTTTCTGAGGAAAGAAAATGGCGCAGAGAGAGAGAAAACTATTATCACGAAGGAATTCGGGGCCTGCTCCGGGATCCCCACACGACCCCAGAGAACTAAACTATTTGTTCCTAAGGTCCATAGCACTGGCCCGGCCGGTGATGGTGCCGTAAACATTCATCATCATCATCATCATCATCATCAGCCCTACTACACCCACTGCAGGGCAAAGGCCTCTCCCATGTCTCTCCAATTAACCCTATCCTTTGCCAGCTGCATCCACCCTTTGCCTGCAAACTTCTTAATCTCATCCGCCCATCTAACCTTCTGCCGCCCCCTGCTACGCTTACTTTCTCTTGGAACCCACTCCGTTACCCTTAAAGACCAGCGGTTATCTTGCCTTCGCATTACATGCCCTGCCCAAGCCCATTTCTTTCTCTTGATTTCGACTAGGATGTCATTAACCCGTGTTTGTTCTCTCACCCACTCTGCCCGCTTCCGATCTCTTAACGTTACACCTATCATTTTTCTTTCCATGGCTCGCTGCGTTGTCCTTAACTTAAGCTGAACTCTTTTCGTTAGCCTCCACGTTTCTGCCCCGTAGGTGAGTACCGGTAAGATTATGCTGTTGTACACTTTCCTCTTGAGGGAAATTGGTAAACTGCCACTCATGATCTGCGAGAATTTGCCATATGCGCTCCACCCCATTCTTATCCTTCTAGTTATCTCCCTCTCATGATCCGGATCAGCTGTCACTACCTGCCCTATGTAGACGTATTCCGGCACCATTTCTAGGCTCTCGCTGACAATTGTGAACTGTTGTTTCCTTGCTAGGCTGTTGAACATTACCTTGGTTTTCTGCATGTTAATTTTTAGACCCATCGATCTGCTCTGCCTGTCTAACTCGTTGATCATGATTTGCAGTTCACCTCCTGAGTGACTCAGCAAGGCAATGTCATCAGCAAATCTCAGATTATTTAGGTATTCTCCATTTATTCTTATTCCCAACTCTTCCCAATTCAGGCCTCGAAATACCTCCTGCAAACATGCGGTGAACTGCATTGGCGAGATAGTGTCTCCTTGCCTGACGCCCTTCCTTATTGGAATTTTATTGCTGACTTTATGGAGGACTATAGTAGCTGTGCAGTTGCTATATATATCTTCCAGTATTTTGACATAAGGTTCTTCTACCCCCTGATTACGCAATGCCTGTATGACTGCTGAGGTTTCCACTGAGTCGAATGCTTTCTCGTAATCAATGAAAGCTATATATAGAGGTTGGTTATATTCTGCGCATTTCTCTATCACCTGATTGATAGTGTGAATATGATCTATTGTAGAATATCCTTTACGAAAGCCTGTCTGATCATTTGGTTGATTAAAGTCTAACGTTGCCCTGACTCTATTAGCGATTACCTTAGTAAATACTTTGTAGGCAACGGATAGTAAGCTGATCGGCCTGTAATTTTTCAAGTCCTTGGCGTCTCCCTTCTTATGAATTAAGATAATGTTTGCATTCTTCCAAGCTTCTGGTACAGTCGAGGTCATAAGGCATTGCGTATACAGGGTGGCTAGTTTCTCTAGCACGATGTCCCCTCCATCCTTCAACAGATCTGCTGTTACCTGATCCTCCCCAGCTGCTTTTCCTCTTTTCATTGCTTCTAAGGCTTTCTTTACTTCATCTTTCGTTACT
Organism: Amblyomma americanum; assembly: GCF_052857255.1. Classification (NCBI taxonomy): domain Eukaryota; kingdom Metazoa; phylum Arthropoda; class Arachnida; order Ixodida; family Ixodidae; genus Amblyomma; species Amblyomma americanum. The sequence goes on along the minus strand of NC_135504.1, from coordinate 160,582,823 downwards.
GGCGGGATGACGCATTGCTGTGCACTGCTGTCTTTCTCATTAGTGCTCTGATTACATTGGCTACTGTACAGGTCTGTGTAGAACTCTTCGGCTACGTTAACTATCTTATCCATATTGCTAATGACATTGCCCTGCTTGTCTCTTAATGCATACATCTGGTTTTTACCTATGCCTAGTTTCCTCTTCACTGTTTTTAGGCTACCTCCGTTCTTTATAGCATGCTCGATTCTCTCCATATTAAACTTCCTTATGACGGCTACCTTGCGCTTTATTAACTTTGATAGCTCCGTTAGTTCTATTCTATCGGTAGTGTTAGATGCCTTCATGTTTTGGCGCTTCTTAATCAGATCTTTCGTCACCTGAGATAGCTTCCCGGTATCTTTTCGAACTGTCCTACCGCCTACTTCTACTGCGCACTCCGTAATTATTGATGTCAGGTTATCGTGCATTGAATGAACATCAAGATCATCTTCCTCAGTTAAAGCCGAGTATCTGTTTTGCAGCGCTATCCTAAACTCCTGTGCTTTCCCTCTTACGGCTAACTCGTTAATGGTCTTCTTCTTCGCTAGCTTCTTCCGTTCCCTCTTCAAGTCTAAGCTAATTCTAGACCTTACCATTCTATGGTCGCTGCAACGCACCCTTCCGAGGACGGCCACATCCTTAATGATGCCAGGTTTAGCGCATAGTATGAAGTCGATTTCATTTTTAATCTCACCATTGGGGCTCTTCCAGGTCCACTTCCTGTTTTCTCGTTTGCGGAAGAAGGTATTCATGATCCGTAAATTATTTCTATCCGCGAATTCGACTAATAACTCTCCCCTGCTATTTCTAGAGCCTATCCCATAGTCACCTACCGCGTGGTCGTCAGCCTGCTTCTTTGAAGCAGTAAACATTCATAGATAACAATAAAAGGTTATAAGTGCAGGGCACATGTATACGCATGCAGCGATATTTGGACCTCAACTCGTAACTGTGTTGGTTTTGTTTCATGTATTAGCTAAAAACACACACACATACACAACAATATAAGCATCTAGCCTCTCGTCTTGAGGGCTTGCCATATGTTTATTACTCAGTAATATCGCGAATGAGTGAATGAATGAATGAATGAATGAATGAATGAATGAATGAATGAATGAATGAATGAATGAATGAATGAATGAAAAACTTTATTGTTAAGGAGGATTCTCGCGCAGTAGGTAGGTCTCTCAGTCAAGGACCCCAGTGGCTTTTGCAGTCTTGCAAGCCCTGTCGATCACATTGAGCTGTTCTTCAGGCTTCAAACAGGACAGCGCCGCGTGCCACTGCTCCGCTGTTGGTGTGTTGTCTATTGGCGCTGCCTGCGTTTTCTGACAGGCCCATTCTAACGTGATCAAGAGTTGAATGTTCCCCGAAGTGCGGACTTCTGCTGTCATATTGCCACGGACCTGGCTCGAGCTACCTGCGCGCTAAGCCGTGACGAGGACGAAGTGGTCGCGTTCGCGTGAGGCGCGCTCGAGCTGGCTCTGTTCTGGGCGATTAAAAAAACCTAATAATAATAATAATAATAATAATAATAATAATAATAATAATAATAATAATAAATAATAATAATAAAAAACCTCGGCCGTTCTGCGGTCCCCCTCTACGTCTACGACTGTTCTCCGTCTGGCCTGTGACATCTGGTGGAGGTCGCTTGGGTATTCTCGGCTGATGCTCCATCCTTCCTCGGAGAGCCGAAGCACAAGCCCGGTGCCTCTTGTGCGAACCCCCGTCCATCGTGTCAGCCGCAGGCTCCGCGGCTTGTCTCCAGAATTCGGACTCCAGCCTCAAGAGAGCGCACCCATGGCTACGACCACGGCAGCAAGGTCAGACAGCGCCCCGTTCATACCTGCTTCTTTTGTGAGCCTGCAAAATCCCCGGATCCCGAAGCCCTTTCACGGCGGATACTCGGAGGACGCCCAAGACTGGCTTGATCAGTTCGAGCGCGTTGCGCGTTTCAACGGCTGGGACGACAGTGCTAAGATCCGGAACGTTTACTTCAGCTTAGAAGACGCCGCTCGGATCTGGTACGAAAACCGCGAGACGAGTCTAACGACGTGGCAGGACTTTCGTCGCCAGCTGTTGGAGACTTACACCAGCAGCGATCGCCGTGAACAGGCCGAGCATGAATTGACCGCTCGCATTCAGCTACCAAACGAGAACGTAGCGATGTACGTGGAGAAAGTGACGCGCCTCTGCAACCGAGCGGACCCGACCATGACGGAAGAGAAAAAGCTCAGACACCTGATGAGAGGCGTGAAAGAGCAATTGTTCTGCGGTCTTGTGCGAAGCCCGCCCAGAACAGTCGCCGAGTTCCTATCCGAGGCTGTGCTCATGGTGAGGGCGCTCCAGCAACGGTACAATTTCTACGACCGGCAGCTAAACCCTATCTCGGCTCTACACCCCCTGGATGCTGCTTCGCGGGCCAATACAAGCTCCCTTCGGGACATTGTGCATTCTGTGGTCCGTGAGGAGCTGCAGAAACTTCAGGGGATTTTTCCTGTGGACTCTCTGACTAGCGCCATTCGGGAGGAAGTTCAGCAGGCGCTCAGATCGCCCGTCGCTCCAGTAGACCCGCCACCACAGCCAGCTGCTTGGCCGCCAGCGACGTATGCGGACGTGCTGCGCCGTCCTGCGCCGGTTCCCTGCGCGCCACCGTATGCCCCTTCGGTAGTCGCAGTACACGCCGAGCAGCCGGTTCCCTACTGGCAAGCTCGAGGACAGGCGCCGAGGAAGACCGATATTTGGCGTGCGCCAGACCGACGTCCCCTGTGTTACCATTGTGGCGAGGCCGGTCACATCTTCCAGCGGTGTCCATATCGGCCTCTGGGATTGCGAGGCTTGTCTGCAGGTAGTCCCCGTCCGCGGCATGCCGAACAGCCTCAGGAGTTTGACGAATACGTCACCCGCCGGAGTGGTTCACCACCTCCTCCGCGCCGAACGTCCCAATCGCCCTCACCTCGCCATCCGTCGCCTCATCAGTCCGGTTATGGACCTGGTGCACAGCGTGGGTCCTCGAGCCCGCACCGGGAAAACTAGAACAGGCGACCTTTGGAGGCGAGGCCGCCGAACGCCGTATTGCCGAAAAGCTTCCACCGACGCGCCGACTGACCCTTCCCGAATCGGCGACCGCGATAATGATGACGACGACGACGACGACGAAGACGGCGCCGACGACTGGGTCTAGTAAGACCAAGGTCTCCCTTGACATACCCGTGCTGATTGACTCTAAGGAGGTTAGCGCACTAGTGGATACGGGTGCGGACTACTCGATAATGAGCGGTAGGATGGCTAAGGTGCTGAAGAAAGTTATGATGCCGTGGGCAGGGTCACAGATACGTACGGCTGGTGGCCACGTGGTTACGCCGCTCGGAATGTGTACGGCAAGAATTACGGTGCGCGGATGCACGTTCGTGGCAACGTTCCTCATTTTGCCTGAATGCTCACGAGACGTCATTCTCGGTCTCGACTTTATTCGAGAAAATGGTGCGACTATAGACCTTCGAAATCGATTGGTTACATTTTCAACTGAACTCGCTGCCACCAAAACCGCCCCCGAGAATTGCAGAGCCCCACTGCGTATATCCGACGATGCCGTAACGGTGCCTCCACGGGCGAGTATTCTGGCTAGGGTCACTTGCGACGCGCCACATTGCGGACAACGTGTTGTTGAGCCAAATGTCTCTCTTTTGCTCACCATGGGTGTTTGCGTAGCAAAAGGGCTCGCCTTTCTATCTGACGGTCGCACTGAAGTCCTCGTGACCAATTTCAGTAATGAACACCGCCATTTATTTGGTGGCACAGCCATCGCCCACGTCGACCCCGTCCAAGAGGTGGCTGAGTGTTTCGCATGCCTAGAAGACACGCCTGGTGAAGTTGACGAAGAGGCAGTACGCGCCGTTCACATAAACGAGGGCCTCCCGCCCGCAGAAAGGCCGCAATTGCAAGAATTGTTGCTGCAGTTTAAGGACTGCTTTACCTCGTCGTCTTAGCTACGTCAGACGCCCATCACTAAGCACCGGATAGTCACGCACGATGGCGCGCGCCCAATACATCAACATCCTCATCGCGTATCTCCCCGAGAGCGGGAGGCCATCCAAACGCAAGTGAAGGAGATGCTCAATGACGGCATAATCCAGCCATCGAATAGTCCCTGGTTGTCTCCTGTCGTTCTCGTAAAAAAGAAGGATGGCACGCTGCGCTTCTGTGTGGATTACAGAAAACTTAACAGCGTAACAAAAAAAGATGTCTATCCGCTACCTCGTATAGATGATTCCCTCGACAGACTACGCCAAGCAAAATACTTTTCTTCGGTAGATCTGCGCAGCGGATATTGGCAAATAGAAGTTGATGAGAGGGACCGGGAGAAAACCGCCTTTGTCACCCCGGACGGCCTCTATGAATTTCGTGTGCTCCCCTTCGGACTCTGCTGTGCTCCAGCAACGTTCCAGCGAATGATGGATACCGTGCTCACCGGCCTTAAATGGCAAACATGTCTAGTATACCTGGATGATGTAATCATTTTTTCAACAACGTTTTCGGAACATTTGCAGCGGCTCAGAGTGGTGTTAGAAGCCGTCCGATCAGCTCATCTTGCTCTAAAGCCGCAAAAATGCCATTTTGGATTTACTGAATTGAAGTTTCTCGGGCATGTCGTCAGCTCCGAGGGCATCCGGCCAGACCCTGACAAAATTTCTGCCGTCGCGGACTTCCCGGTTCCCACTGATAAAAAAGCCGTCCGACGATTTCTAGCCATTGTTCGTACTACCGACGTTTCATAAAAAACTTTGCTAAGCTGGCCAGTCCTCTGACGCGCTTGACACGAGATGAGGAGCGATTTTTGTGGGGTGCCGAGCAGCAAACTGCTTTTGACGATCTACGACGTCGGCTACAATCACCACCAGTACTAGCCCATTTTGACGATGATGCCGCCACTGAAATTCACACGGACGCCAGCAACGTCGGTCTTGGAGCGGTTCTCGTCCAGCGTCCGAACGGTGTCGAAAAAGTAATCGCTTATGCTAGCCGTGCACTTTCCCGTGCAGAGTGTAACTACTCTACAACTGAGAAGGAATGTTTGGCCGTAGTATGGGCCATCACAAAGTTCCGCCCCTATCTGTATGGCAGGCAGTTCAAGGTTATTACTGACCACCACTCATTGTGCTGGTTGACAGACTTCAAGGACCCATGTGGCCGCCTAGCACGTTGGGCATTACGCTTACAGGAATTTGACTTCACGATCATCTACAAGTCTGGTCGCAAGCACACTGACGCTGACAGCTTGTCGCGTTCACCCGTGCAACCTTACGAAGGTAACACAGAAGACGAAGCATTCCTTGGTGCAGTCACGTCGTCCGACATCATCGCACAACAACGTGCGGACGACGAGTTGAAGCTGCTCATGGAGCATCTAGAAGGTCACCATCCCTCGATACCCTCCCACCTGGCTCGTAGGCTGCCATCCCTATGTCTTCGAGGCGGAGTGTTGTATAAGAAAAACTCCGCCTCCAGTGGTAAGAGTTACCTTCTGGTTATACCAGCCGCCCTCCGCCACGAGATCCTCTTCACCTGCCACGACGAGCCGACCTCTGGGCACCTTGGATTCACGCGCACACTTGCCAGAGTGCGGCAGAACTACTATTGGCCCAACCTTGCCTCATGTGTGAAGCGATATATTCGGACCTGCCGTGAGTGCCAGCGTAGGAAGACGCCGCCTCTGAAACCGCCTGGCATGTTGCAACCTATCATGCCTCCTAACATACCCTTTGAACAAGTCGGCATGGACCTCCTCGGACCATTTCCCTTGTCGTCGGGAGGAAACAGATGGATAGCTGTTGCAACCGATTACCTGACGCGTTACGCCGAAACGCAGGCTCTCCCTCAAGGCACAGCGTTCGAAGTTGCGCACTTCTTTATGCGTGCAATAGTGCTTCGACACGGCGCTCCGTCCGTCGTCATCACAGACCGAGGGAAGGCATTTACAGCTCAGCTTGTCCACGACATCTTTGAGCTGAGTCACACCAGCCATCGAACAACGACAGCATACCATCCCCAAACAAATGGGCTCACAGAACGCCTGAATAAAACACTGGCCGACATGATTTCCATGTACGTGGATGTGGAGCACAGAACCTGGGACCAAATACTCCCCTACATCACATTCGCGTACAACACTGCGACTCAAGAAACAACCCGCTTTACACCATTCCGTCTAGTCTACGGCAGAGAAGTGCGGATGATGCTGGACGCCATGCTCCCGTGCGGGGATGATGACTTGACACCAGATGCGGGCTCCTTTGTCGAACAAGCCGAGCAAGCTCGCCAGCTTGCTCGTTTGCACATCACAGCTCAACAAGACACGGACTCCAGACGTTAGAACCGGCGCCACAGGGAGGTTACCTACAACATCGGTGACCGTGTGTGGGTGTGGACCCCTGTCCGCCAAAAGGGATTGTCCGAAAAACTGCTGCACCAATATTTCGGACCTTATGAGGTGCTCCGTCGTGTTGGAAACGTGGATTATGAGGTTGTTACACGTGGAACTGTGGCTACCGGTCGTCGGCAACCACGGACTGACATTGTGCATGTAATGCGACTTAAGCCATACTTCTCGCGTGAGAGCGATGACGCTCCACTTTAAACTGTGTTCGGGTTCTGCGTTTTAATTTGTTTCTTTTTGTTCGTTTCTTTTTTAAACATTGTCTTCCTGCTTTTCCTGTTCGTTTTCTGCTTTGTACATACCCTCGCATCGGGACGATGCTCTTCTTTTTCGGGGGACTAATGCCACGAACCTGGCTCGAGCTACCTGCGCGCTAAGCCGTGACGAGGACGAAGTGGTCGCGTTCGCGTGAGGCGCGCTCGAGCTGGCTCGGTTCTGGGCGATTGAAAAAACCTCGGCCGTTCTGCGGTCCCCCTCTACGTCTACGACTGTTCTCCGTCTGGCCTGTGACAATATGTTGAAGGATAGATTTTGCTTAGTAAACTGAGATGGGGGTATGTATTACTCTGCAGTTGTCTCCAGGTAACCGACTGCTCTCTACTAAGCTTTTTGTGTGGAGGGGGGTAGGTCCTCCTGAGGGCTCGTTTGTGCACCATTAAGTTGACGACTACAAAAAATAACTACTTTTAAAACGACTTTTATTGAAAGTGAGAGAGGGCCGTCGATTTGAGAGCGAAGGAGGGCGAGCCAACAGATTTTTTGAAGTTAGGTGGGGGTGAGGGAGGGCCATGGATTGAAAAGTGGGGTTGAGGGAGGGAAAGTACGAATGAGCGCATTTTCCTACCTCTGCTCTCAAGGTAGGAATCGAGGTTTGCGTTTGAGAGCAGTTTTTGCGATTTGTAGAGCTGGAGCAACTGGACTTTGCTTTCATTGCCGCTGCAATCGAGCCGACGACGCCGGGGAAGGAGCACAGCACCACTACCGGCATTCCTAGCAACGAAGGCAAGTCCAAATTCACTCTTCGGAAAAACCCACCTGCCCGACGTTGGCAGGCACCACTCCGACGTCTACAAGCGAACGACTATAAAATCGTCGTCAGGCCGCGAGGCATGGACTTGCGCACCGTCGCGCCACGCAACATTCTCAGAGCTACCTGTGTAGCGTTCGACCTACCGCTTGAAGAGGTGGTGAATTAAGATAGTCTCCGTGTTAACACAGTTAACAACACATATACCAATAGCTCACCGAATAAGCCAAGGGCTTCGGTGTACAGCAACCTGAGACTGCTCAAGATGGGCGACAAAACGTATGAAGTGACATCGTACGTGTCAGCGTCGGATGACTCTACGAGAGACGTCATTTATAATGCATAAAATGGCGGGACAGCTGATGAGGTCAGACAGGGATTTCTGCAGCGCAACCACGGGATTCCAGTGGTGGATACTCGCCGCCTCGGACAATCAATGTCCATCCTGGTGACTTCCGCCGGCACGAAAGCTCCAGACACCATCTAATATTGGGAGAGTCCTTTCCGTGTGCACCCGTACAGGGTGCAGGTCGAAACCTGTTTCAACTGAAGAAGAGTCGGCCATCGGGCGGACGTCTGCTACAAAACCAGGACCCAACTGTTCCACAGATGCGGCGAAGAACAGAGTTGAGCTGAGTTTAGGTGTTAAATGCTACAGGTGGGGTCAGCCTTGCTTTATCTTCCGGCAACTGCTCTACCGTAGCGTCCCTTCTATATTAACAATGTCCTAAAGCCTGTTGCATCTACCCCGCTATGCGCACAGACTCTAATAATATCACGCATTCTCTCCCGCAGTCACCATCTATGCACACAATCAATCCACACAGTCCACATCACAGTCCACTCCAGAAGTAGCCATCTACGCACATATTCAGTCACAGTAGAACATAGGTCATTGTAGTGCCACAATCTATACATACATTCACTCACAGTATAATGTAGTCCACTCCGGAAGACACCATCTACGCACACATTCAATCACAGTAGGCCATAGTCCGTTGCTGCTGTCACCATTTAGAAACAAGATCCGTGTCCTGCGGAAATGTTAAAAGAAGCCCTGCAGCCTCCCTCCTGCATGTCTGGTTTCCACTCGGGTAGACAATGTCCTGAACTGTACTGTAACGGGTTCCTGTCTTCTTGAAGGAAGCGAACATTACATATCTTTCCGCGTTGTACTCTGGGCAGTACATAATATAATGTTCGATATCCCCGCACACACCACATAAAGAACAGAGCGAAGACGATGCTATGCCCATCTTATGCATCCAGGCAGGAGTGCGAGCAGAGGCCATGCGAATTCGATGTAGTAGAGTCGCCTGAGATTTTCTCAGTCCCTTAGTCACACATGGCTTGTGGGGCGCCGTCCACAACGTACTGAAATGATCGAGCATCGTTTTCCTGTAGGGACTTTATCCATCTTGAGATACTTTTCTTGAAGGAATTCTTGGGAGCGCTTTATGGGCGAGATTGTCTGCCACCTCATTACCTGTGACTCCTATGTGAGAGGGCACCCATTGGAAATATAGAGTAAAGCCTCTCCTGTGCAGATTCTGCACCAAGAGCAGAGAGCTTATAGACAAGGCGTCAGAAGATAATCCGCGCTCTAACCTCTGAAGGGAAGATTTTGAATCAGGATGACAACAGGTTGAGCGGACAACACCCTAACTTCCGTAAAGCCGCCTAAATAGCAACACTTTCAGCCGTTGTGGAGGATAGGACAGCAGTAAAGCGTACGTACCACTTACAGTCCAAAGAAGGAATGTAAAAAGCCGCTGCGCTAGCTTGTTTTACCTTGTCCACAGAACCATCCGTGAAATTTTGAAGATGGCGGGCATACTCTGTTTCCAAGTGTTCAAGTACAAGCGAACGCGTTGCTGCCAAAGGAGAGCTGCGCTTTGCGCTCACATGGGGAATTGTGACCTTACAGTCGAGGGTCGGAAAAGACCATGGGAGTTTCAACCGTTTCCTTTGCCTTCGGACATTAATGCCTAAAGAACTAAGAGTATTGAGTGCCAAGTAAGCCTTCGACCCATATCTCTTGCACAGTCGCTGGAGAAGAGATCGCCCAGCTACTGTCTCTCTTAGGCGGCCAAGATGCATTAGTAGTCTGTGAGAAGCGATAAGGCTAAGACGTTTCGATAGAGACTCATGAAGCACTACTTTCTTCGCAGCCGCCTGAGGAACTCCAATGACTCTTCTTAGGCCCTTTCTGAGCAACTTCGAGACTTTCAAAGAGTGATGCCGAGGAGGAAATTAAAGGTAATTGATACATTATGCGACTGACCGCCAGCGATTCATGAAGTTTGACCATTGAAGAAGGATGGTTTTCCCATTGCTCACGTGCAATTCTACGAATCACATTGAGACGCGAAGATATAGATGAAACAATCGCATCTAGAGCTTTTCGCCACTGTAGACGGGACTCAATAATGACGCCCAGGAATCGCGTGTGGTTGAGTTGACGGATGGAAGAGTGACCGAGGTCTATCTTCAACCGCGCTTGACGTCTTCCTACATCTGGAAACGGAACAAAGCCGGATTTTTCCACTGAAAGAGACAATCCCACACTTTGAAGGTAAGCTCGTACCGAAAGTAGAGCCTGTCGAGCTATCGGGGCTAATTGCTTGTGTTGGTAGCCAGTAATCCAAATACAGATGTCGTCAGATATATTCACATACGCACTTGCCTGCAACTTTTTTTCAGCGAATCGGGAAGGCCAGCCATACCGACGTCAAAGAGCGCGGGGGAAGAACACTTCCTTGAGGCACACCTCGTGATAGAACCCTTTCGGTGCTTAACGTACTCCCTAAGCGTACACGAACCGCGCGATCAATTATAAAATTGTAAATGAGTCTTAACATATGGCCCTGTATGCCCATGCCTTGCAAACTGTTTAGAATTGAGCTCTGAAGCACTTTGTCGTAAGCTTTCGCAACGTCCAGAAAAATGGCTAAGGTGGAAAGGCCGAAAACTCTCTGGTCTTCAATGTGACTCACCAAGTCTAAGACGCTATCTTGGGCACTAAGACCTCTGCGGAATTCTGTCATACATGTTGGCAGTGCGTTGCTGTCCTCAAGCCACCACGATAAGCGTTCATTTACCAGCTTCTCCATCAGCTTAGCTACACAGGAGGTCAATGACACAGGACGATACGAGGCAAGGTCTGTCATGTCTTTGCCAGGCTTCAGTACTGGACTACATGTGCCACCTTCCATGACGGAGGAACATCGCCAGTCTCCCAAACTCGATTGATGAAGTTGAGGAGCTCCTTCCTGAGTTGCAAGGGCAGATTATTCAGCATTTGACTGGTGATGCCGCCGGGACCTGGTGCACACCGGCACCGCAGGCCACTGAGCGCAGTCTGAAGCTCACGAAGCGTGAACGGGACGTCCATGATAAACCTGAAGGAAGCAGGTGGTGTATATATATGTATTCTAGAATTAGCACGTACGAGTGCGACTGCAAATTCCTCTGCCAAGCACGCAATAGGTTTTTCCTTGCGTAATGCAAGAGCTTCAAAAGGCTTCGAAGGGTGAGATTCTCCACCAAGGCTGCCAATAACTCGCCATATTCTCGTCATCGTTGAGAACACATTCAAACTAGCGCAGAATGAGGCCCATTGCGACCTGTACAGCTTGTTCGTGTGCCGTCTAATAGCAGAATTCAGCCTATTGAAGGTCGTCTTCAGTTGCCTGTCGTCCTTCTTCCGTACAAGTTGGCGCTCCGCCCTTCTTTTGGCTGCGCAAAGGTTCCTGAGTTTAAAATCCGGTGCCGGAAAATGATCAGGTACCTTGACCGCCATAGTGGCTGCAAGCTTACTAGAAATCATTTTGTCAACAACATCACCAGAAACACGTTCTAGGTGCTCTCTGTACTTGTCCCAGTTAACCACACTGCTAATATTAGGACCATGCATACGAAAGTCGGCATCAAACACAAAAATCGGATAGTGATCACTTCCCATGTGGTCAGCGCTGTTGACCACCTTACGCGGATGTCAGGTGAATGCAGTGTTAGGTCTATAGCTGTCGCTGAGGCTGGAGGCCGGAATAAAGTGGGGCTTCCATCATTGGCAACACACAGGTCCAAACTGTCAATAACGTCTACGAGTTTGCGTCCACGGGAATCCGTGTTCCTGTCACCCCATACGGTATGATAGGCATTGAAATCACCGCAGATGATTCTAGGAGCTGGGCAGCTGTCGCAGAGCTGCTGTAGAAACAAATCCACTGCCACCTTCTTCCGCAGGGACACGTACGTACCAGGGTGCAATAGAAAGGGTTCGAGAGCCGAGCTGTATTCTCACAGCCAATTCTCAATGTCATCCGTACAAAGATCGGCAACGGTTAGAGAAACATGTTGAATTTCTCTTCTTATGTAAAGCGCGGCACTTCCTGCGGGAAATGACTTTATGCTGCAGTTTTTATGGGCGACATATACAGTCAAACATCTCCCGCTTGGCAGGCCAGCTTCTGACAGGCCCAATACTGGAACACAAGTTTCTCTCAAGAATAGTTTTAGTTCAGCTAACCGACTTAAAGCCCCAGCGCAGTTCCACTGCAATATACACGGCACTTTTCGGCGCATATGACGTCCACGAGGCTTAACCCCATCCATATTAGATCGCGAGGAAGTTGGCTGCGAAGGTGGTAATTAGGGATTCAAAAGAAAGCACCAGCTGTAGGAAGTTCTTCAGGTTATCAGGCGCCATCGCTGGAACATGTGAACGCAGGGCCCCAAACAAAACATGAAGAAGGTCAGACATACCTTCATTTTTGAGCTCCTTATTTTGCGCAGCGCACTCACTTACAACATCGACAAAAGATGCCGACGGGGACACACTCTTGGCCGCAGTAGCTGGTTTTTTTGTCACTCGTGCATATGAGGGTCCCCCTTGCAGTCGAGTCCGGCTGTGATCCGGTCGCTCAGGAACATGGACACTTTTTGCTGGAAGTCGAACAACCGACTCGCGCGCACTGGACCTTGGCGTCTTGCTGGACTCATGTCCCTTAGGGACATTGTTGGGTAACACAACATCAGATTCCAACACTGGAAAGTCGTCTAAACCTGGGAAAGGCGTCTCAGTCGGTTGGGTTTTCTTTTCTTTAGTACATCTTTCTTTAGTACATCTTTAGTACATCTTTATTTTCAGAAGACAACTGGATGGTCTCTTGGGCTAAAAGCTACACAAAAGCTTGACGAGGCCCAAGAGACCATTACAAGGCAGCAGCGTAAAGAATAGAAACATAAGAGATGAATTGTACACCAGTAATGAACTGAAACCAAAATAAAACAACTGAAAAGCACATACGCGGAAACAACAAACAAAAATTAATGGATCACAACTGCACAAAACAGGAATGTAATTGTTTTTTGTTCAAGCCCACTGTGTGTCTATATAAAGGACCAGCAATAAAGGATATTCGACGCTGCAGAGCGCTCACACGGAAGGGGCAGCCTCCGAAACTCGCTGGATGATCACCACCACAATTGGCGGAAGGAAAATCGGCCTTGCAGGTTTTAAAGTCGTGGTCGCCTCCGCACCGCTTACAGCGTCGATCCTTTGTGCAAACTCTGGCTACGTTCCCAAACCGTTGGTATCTAAAACACCGTGGAGGAGCTTCAGTGAAATCTGCAACTGCGTGTTTTGTGAATCCGAGATCAATTTTTTGGGGCGCTCTGAGTTGGTAGCGAATGTCAACACGATAGAGTAGGTAGGTTTTGCAGCGCAATCTTTTCCTGGAGACTCCACACGACGCACAAGTCGTTTCACGTGCAGAACACGTTATGGTGTCAGATAATCAAGTATGTTGCGTTCTGAATACCACTTTGGTACACCCTTAATAACACAGGTGTTCTTCATGTAGGAATGGGGAAACCGCACGTTAACTTTGATACCAAAGATCTGAGAGCTCTGCAGGAACCTGTTCTTCCGTCGAGACATCCAGCTGAAAAGCCCCGTGCATGGTGAACCGACTACGAATCGGAGCTGACCAGCAGTGATTGAATGGCCGCGAAAAGTAAGATGGGATTCTTCTCTCTTAAATCAACCCCTTTCTCTGTGGGCTCAACCACTACCGGGATCCCGACCGTTCGTTGCTTGCGATGACTCACCAACTTGAAGCCTTCGTTGTCCACGTCAGCCATATCGGCCACTGACTCGTCTCCGTTCACGATCGTTGACTCATCGTCACTAAGCGATAAGGTCTCGCTGGACGCGTGATCGTCTCCATGTTCTGGTCGCTCCACAGCCTGGGAAGCCATGGCCGCCTCTTCCGAGCCAGCCTCCTTTGAATGGCGTGGTCCCTTTAGGCTCGCCGGCGCCGGAGCAGCCGTACTCTCCCCATAGGGACAGTACCGCCTTGAAGATGCTGCCATCCTCGAATATTCAAATGAAACTAGGGAAATTAGCAAAATTAGGTAAAGAAACAGAGCTGAGGCGACAGTAGATCGAACGTCTTCGCGGCGAATAACATTCGCCCCTAGCCGAGGGGGAAGGGCACACGTGCACGCCAAAGTGCATTGTGTGCAAGGGCGCCCACAACACCGGCACCAGGAACTGCAAGCATCGCTTCGTAGACCGCCACCCCAGACACAACCGGCAACAAAAGAAGCAAAATGAAGAAAGCGACCAGCCGTCCGGTCACAAGTCGCGTTCCAGAGACAAGGCCGGCAACCGATCGTCGAGCCACCGTCGGGGCAGCAATTCCCGCGACAGATCCACTACCTTCCCATCGCTGTCGTCGAGCCTGGGTGGCCAGGTGGCCAATTCGAGGCAGGGAAGTAATGGAGGAGTGCGAGCAGGAGCAGGAGTGAAGGATTTTCAAAGAAGCATATGTGTTGACCGGATACGGCCTCCCAAAACTATACGGCTCGCGAGAAGGAGCTCCTAGCTAAAATACAGTCCAGAGACGAAACCATTGCGCAAATGCAGAGAGAGATGGCCGAAATGAAAAGGCTGTTTAAATCGCTACAGCCACCCGCAACAGCCATGCCCCACGCATCTCGCACGTCCCCTTCTTCCGCGCTTAGGACTATACCCTCCACTAGTTATGCGATGGAGGCGGATAGCTGCATTAACCTCAAAAGGCCGGCTCCTTCCGACGAGGGCTCCGGATTGAAACGCGCTGCGGAAGCGTCCCGAAAGTACAACCCGCAACCGACAATCAAACCTAGGCCTACATACAAGATAAGAGCCGAATGAACGCCCTCGAGAACAAATTTAGCGGTCTCGAGGAAAAAGCTAACAATCTTACGAGGGAAGTAACCCAGCTGGGTACAAACATCGCTATATTTTTCAATCAAATGGTGGAGCGCCTCGCGACCTTGCAGGCAAGCCGTAACGTAATGCCGCCAGTCACGACCTTGCCCGCAATCACCCCTCCCATATCCCACCACGGCCCCTCGCTACAAATGGAGGCATGGCGATGGAACTGCAGGGGGTTCAGTAACCAACGAGGAAACCTGCAGTTTCACATCCAAAACCTAGGTAGGCAACCGGACGTGATAGCCCTACAAGAAGCTAGCGGCCCGGCGAAATTACCAGGCTATGAAGCATTCATTCCCCCCTCGAACGCAGTGAGGACGGCGACGATCCCGTTCGCCGCTACTTTTGTGCAGCTCAACATTACGGCAATACAACACATTATAGACAGTTCTAAATAACAATGCACGTTACTATAAATTGTGCCGGGGAAAACGGGAGGCGCAAATATCTTTATTCTGAACTAATTCAGTTACCCGAAAGACAGAGGAGGAGGAGGAGAAAAAACTTTATTTATATTTGATATTAAAATGTGTTATTAGCGGTCGCGGGCTGTCTTCTTCATCTTCCGATGAGTTATGGCAGTCCGTCTTAATAGAGGTGGAGCCCCTGGTCCAGGGCTCCACTGAGGTATGCCGCCAGGTAGGCTCTCCGCATCAATCCGCGCTGGACGGCCGGGTCCTCGCTGGAGAGCATCCCCTCCCACTGTTCCGCACTCGGGTTTTTGTTTACTGCAGCTAGATTCTTGTTTTTTCTGACACACCCACGTTATGTGCACTAACGTGGGTTTTTCTCCACACCACGGACATTTGCTGCTGTAGGATTGCTCGAGAGCACACAAACCGAGCCTCCAATCAAACATACCTCAACAACCCAGCAGCAGACCCGGTACCCCTGAGCTACTCAGACATTCTAAACTATCACAGGGGAACGCGACTCAAATATCCGCCACCCCATAACAGCCTACACCAACAAGATGCGGTAGGCTGGAGGCTGCTGCAAACGGGGACTTTCCCCAATCTAAATGCCTTAAGTAAAATCTACCCCACGCAATACCCGAAAAACAGAGGGTCAGGAATTCCCGACTTACAGCTTAAAACCACGCACTTGGCCACCAGGGCATAGCTCCTGGTGGTAGGCGATTTAACGCCCAATATTCAGCTTGGGGTTATCCCAAAAACAACCCCAAGGGCACCAAGCCGTGGCAAAGAATCCACAACCTGGACCTCACAATTCCTAACAATTCCCAAGAAAACTCGAGGGTCGGAAATAGCGTTAGCATAGATACTTCACCGGATCTCACACTCACTAAAAACATTCGCGATGCCCGCTGGTGCATCACGAAACACACGCTGGGAAGCGAGCAGTACATACTAGCCACGACATTTGGCACGAAATTGCACAAACTGCACCCAGTGCGGACTCGCATTACCGACTGTTGTTGTGTTGTGTTGGGTTTATTCGCGCATAAGCATCTAAGGCTATCATGCGCCAAGCTCAAGGTATAAGGAATTTTTTTCTGCAGATTTTTAAAGATAAAAAATTATGGCGGTGAAGAAAGCTTGAAAAGGTATTTTCTGCTACCTAGTATTGAGAACAAAAACAAGATTTATAAATGGCTGACATTAAAGTTACAAAGGAGGTAGGGTAACCTTATCAGCCGTCATTGGTTGGGCAAGGACTGGAGTCCCCCAACTAATCAAAACAAAAGCAACCTCAGCCCTTTTTTCCGGAATGAAAAAGTGGTTGAGGTGTACTAAAATACACAGGCCAGTCAATAAAAAAAATTTAGAGCCTCTTGAGAAGTCCGGTTTCTTTAAGAAAGCTAAAAACACATGATATATCAATAATTGCATCATCTCATAAAGGCAGTGCAGGATGGAAAGGAATGCATTTGGTAAAGAATTTAATGAAGTAATTTTTCCTTAGTTTTTCTAGTTTCACGCAAGAAAATAAAATGTGGTTAATCGTAACTTCGTCTCCGCAATCTTCGCATACAGGTTGCTCTTGTTTTGTCAGTGGTAAATCTTGTGTGAGAGATGCGTGTGTCCTATACGAAGACGGCAGATAATCACTTCCTTAAAACGTTCCTGGTGGGTGCAGGACTTCCATTCACTTATAACTGGTTTGACATTGTGTAGATTGTTTTTTACTTCGTTGGTCCATGCGGACTGCCATTTCTGCCGTATGTTACGATGTATTAAGTTAATGCAATCTTTTAACGCAATATTTTCTTTCTTTATTTGCTTGTCACGCGCTTGTGCAGCGGATAAGTCTGCACTCTCGTTGCCTTTAATTCCGGTATGGCTTGGTACTCAACAGAGTTTTAGGTTTTGTCCTTTAGCTGTGGCTATTACTATGTTGTGAATGATATCACCAAGTGCAGGAGTGACTGCATTTCTAGAGTAGAAAGATGTAAGTAAACTTAGCGAGTCGGCGTAAATAACAGTGTTTTTGAGGTTCTTCTTAACTATTTGTTTAATGGCTACATAGAGGGCATAACATTCGGCAGTGAAGATTGATGCGCACTGTGGAAGCCTTAATATCTGATTGCAATTTCCTTGTACCACTGAACTTCCAACGTAAGCATCTGTTTTTGAGCCATCTGTGTAAAAAGCTCTGAAGGTACTGTATTTTTCCTCGAGTGCAAGAAATTCTTGCAGAATATGTTTCTGTGGGGTTTGTTTTTACAGAACTGCGTAAGAGTAAAATCGAAAATTGTAGTAAAACGATACCATGGAGGCAGCGGATCGCGTATTCGAACAACGTCAGGTAATGTGTCCAGTAGGCCGAGGTTTTGGCACATCTCTTAAAAACGCAAGAGCAGTGTCCTGGAAGTCTGTGGTTTGTTGTTAGTGTTCTAGTTCGGCACTTTTTTGCTATTTGGTGACAGATATGTTTAGACAGTGAACGAATTTTTAGGATGTATGAACACGTTAGCATCGTTCTTGTGTCTGTAAGTGATGCTTCGTTAGTTTCTACAGACTGTCTGTGGGCGACGACCTATATGCACCAGTGGAAAGACGCAAACCTAAATTATGCACTGGACCCAGTCGTTAAAGATACGATCGCCTTGCTGACAAATAAACAATACATCCGTAATCTAAGGTAGAA
Source organism: Amblyomma americanum (assembly GCF_052857255.1). Lineage (NCBI taxonomy): Eukaryota > Metazoa > Arthropoda > Arachnida > Ixodida > Ixodidae > Amblyomma > Amblyomma americanum. The sequence goes on along the minus strand of NC_135504.1, from coordinate 160,564,958 downwards.
TGAACAACAGACCGATAAATTTGTAAAAGGCACGTCCTATCAGAACCCCAGTGTTTCCGGGAAAGTACTTTAAATATGTGCAAGAGCTGGGGGGCATTCTTTTTTAGAGCATTAATATGTGGTTGGAATGTCAGCTTTTTGTCAAAAATAATGCCCAGAAATTTTGTTTCATTTTTTACAGGCAGTTCGATTTTGTTTACATGTAAGCTGGGGTTGGATTGTAGACCTCGTTTTAGCGAAAACAGCACGCCCACTGTTTTCTGTGTGGAGAACTGGAATCCATTTCTGTCTGCTTATGTCTCTAGTTTGTATGTCTCTAGTTTGTTTATTGTTAACTGTGTTAGTCTCTCGCATGTTACTATATTGGATGATGTACAAGCTATTTGAAGGTCGTCGTCATAGAATGAGTACATCATGGACTTTGGGATTATTTTCCTTATGGAAGTCATCTCTACAATAAACAGTGTTGTGCCTAAAATACACCCCTGAGGAACCCCGTTCTCTTGACCGAAGTTCCTGCAAAGGGTTGATCCCAGGCGTAATTGAAATGAGCGATCGGAAAGAAAGTCATTTAGGCATTTCAATATCCTGCCGCGGATACCTAGGTCCGCTAGGTCGCGGAGGATACCAAACCTCCAGGTTGTATCATACGCCTTCTGCATATGAAAGAAAACGGCAAGAAAATGCTGTTTGTGTATAAAAGATTCTCTTATTGTGTTTTCGAGCCGAACTAAATGGTCTGTCGTTGAGCATCCCTTTTTATGACCGCATTGATAAACATCAATAAGTTCGCGGGATTCAAGGACAAATGTTAATCTTACAATAAGAACACTTTCAAAAGATTTTGCGAGACAGCTTGTGAGGGCTATCGGCCTATAGCTACTTGGGGAAGTTAGTGGTTTCCCAGGTTTCAGGAGTGGCACTATGACGGCTTTCTTCCACTCCTTAGATATTTTCCTGCTGTGAATATTTTGTTTAAAAAATTCAAGAGTGCCTCTATGGCAGGCTGGGAAAGATGGGAAAGCATTTCGTAGTGTATCTGGTTGTGTCCTGGAGCAGTTTTTTTTTGCCGGCATACAGTACCTTATTTATTTCTTGGAGGGTAATTAGACAATTGTATTTTCATTTACCCCTCCACTAGTTGGGAGCCTGTGTTTTTCGGCCGTGCTTTTATATTTCAAAAAAATGACTGGCTATAGTGTGATGAACTCGAAACTGCAACAAAGTGCTCCCCCACTATGTCTGCCTGTTCTCCTATATTTATTTGTGTACCGGGTGTTGTCAAAAAAGGAACTGTGAAGGGTGAGTAGCTACCATTTAATTTTCGAACTTGCTCCCACATTTTCTTCGATGGGGCCGAACTATTTATAGAAGACACTTGAGCTCTCCAGGATGTTTTTTCGGCATTGCGCCGAATATGCCGTGCTTGTGCTCTGCCTTTGTGAAATGAATAAGGTTCTCGTGTCTTGGGTATCTGCGAAAGACTCCCCACGCTTTATTTTGCCGTTTTTTTGCTTCCTTGTTTTTTCGTGTGTACCACACTTTGTGGCTCTGACGGATAACTGCTGATGATTTTCGGATTGATAAGTGTGCAGCAGTAAGGATGCGTGATGCGAATGCGTCATTTATTTCGTCTATGCCGAGATTTTCTAAAGCAATAATCTCTAAACTGGCCTGTTCTCTAAACAATTCCCAGTTAGCTAAATGTAACTTAAAACGGCGTCGTTTTGTCGGGATGACTGTTGGTGAGGATGACAGGCTTATTATGACAGGAAGTTGATCGCTCCCATACAGGTTGTCAAGAACATCCCATTTAAATTCGGTAAAAACACTAGGTGAACAAAAAGATAAATCTAGGCAGCTCATTTTCCCACTGCTTCAAGAAAAGTAAGTCTGTTTTCCTGTGTTCAGGAGGCAGACATTGTTGCAGAGGATAAAATCTTCTAAAATCCGGCCTCTGACATCCGTTTGTTCGCTTCCCCAATAAGTGGAGTCAGCATTAAAATCCCCAACAAAAAGTTATGGTTACGGAAGTTGTATTACAAGACTTTCTAAATCTTGAAATGTGACGGTTAGGTGAGGTTCAATGTATAGGAACATATTGTAATTGTCCTAAAATCGAGGACAGTGATAGCAACTGCCTCATATGAGGTTTTTATGTCAATTTTTCGAGTAGCAACACCACCCTGGACAACTATAGCAGCGCCTCCAGAGAGCCTGTTTGAGGTCTCTCGGTCACATCGAAAGACTTGATACTTTTTAAGAATGTTTTTTTTTCTGTGGCCCTGGGTTAGTCTCCTAAAGACACAGTGCTACCGGGGAGAATGAATTTAAAATATCTGTTACGTCAGCGTAGTTGTTCAAATGTCCACGACAGTGCCAGTGAACTAGAAAAGCCATGATTGTAGAGTAGTTAAGGATAAGTTTTAGAAGCTAGGTTTGTCGGTCTTTTGGACCTGTTATAGGGACTTTACCCCTTTTTATGCGTTGCATATTGCAATCACTCAGTTCAGCCCTTTGGCGCTGCCGGGCAGCCACCATTCACCTTTAGCGCAACCACGTGACGTGACGTCACGACAGCCGGAGGAAAAGCTGGGCCCCAACTCGCGCGGTCGCGCGCGGCCGCAGCCACCACCTGACTCCCGCTCCTCCCGCTAGGGACACTGCGCCGGCGCGTGACGTCACGGAGGAAAAGCTGGGCCCCAACTCGCGCGGTCGCGCGCGGCCGCAGCCACCACCTGACTCCCGCTCCTCCCGCTAGGGGCGCTGCGCCGACGCGTGACGTCACGGAGGAAAAGCTGGGCCCCAACTGGCGCGGTCGCTCGCGGCCGCAGCCACCACCTGACTCCCGTTCTCGCGCTAGGGGCGCTGCGCTATGATTGACGTCACGGCATATGTAGAAAAGAGCTGAGCTTTTTCGCCGGGACAGTCTTATACCCCTGTCATCGGGCACTTGTAAGGCCTTAGAAATTAAGGTCCTTTGCCCCAAAGGAGCGTGACGCGCATCTACACGGCCAAGCGTCGAGATCTTTGCGATAAAGTTCCGTAGCAATAAAGGTGGCCGTCAGCGGCCTTAAAGTTGCTTAAAGGAGCAACCCAGACGGCAGCGCCAGCTAGCGAGCTCAAAGAATAAAAAATTGACGCAATTTTTAGTTTTGAAACCGTAAAAAAGATCTAATTTATCTTATTATATGGTTAATTTTGCGTTACAGTGCACTTAACCGTAGAGGAGGCTATGACTAAAGACATCCACACTGCTAAGAAAGGACTTGAACGCTTTTCAGCAGCCGCATCGACACACACGTGTTTGCGCATCTCGCTTTCCTGTTTTTTCTTCGTTTGCTCTTTGTTGAGTGCGTGTTTTGAGTTTGCTTGTGTGCACAAAGACACAAGCAACAAAGCACGCTTCTCGAACACAACGAGGAGCCGAACGGAAAAGTGCGCCTACCGTGGTCGGACCGAGAACGATGAAAAAAAAAAGAAACTTTGTTTCAAAATATCCGTTTCACACCGTCAGAACGCTCGTTTATTATCGTGATAGCTACTTTTTCCAACATAAACGAATGCACTCTTAGCTGAAGTGCTACCGTCTGCTTTAATTTCATAATGTTACTAGCGCCGCTTCACACACAGCGGTGACTTTTGGCATTCACGGAGGCCGCGTTCTAGTTCCTTTGGATTTGCCGTGTAGCAGCGTCGCTGCTCCTTTTCGGTTTTCCTCCTTTAGTGCAATAAGACAACTTTACGGCAAAGGCCGAGAAGTCCCGTGTGACAGGGGTATTACAGCCAGATGCCGCCCACGGGTAAAGCAGTTCGACAGAGCGCAAAGCGAAAGCTTCAGCGAGCCACGGAGACAGAAGAAGAACGGGAAGAACAACTCGCTAAACGGCCGCGCAATATGCAACGCATTCTTGGCTTAACCAAGCTAAGCCTGGCCATTTTTTTGCGCTCAAGAGAACGTTGCCGCCGCTGCAGCGGGCCGAGAGATGAGTTGTGTCCATCACCTCAGGAGAGGTGCTGGAGGAACGCGGCGTCGCCGCGGGTGTTTGCGTTTCAGACCTCCCCCGACGGGGGGAAGTCGTGCGGGATGCCGACCCATGGACCGGCGCTCCCTCCTTTCGGGGTGACAGAGCAGCCTTCGCTGTCCCCGCCAGGGGCATGGAGGGCCCTGCCCTCGGCTCGGTAGAAGCCGCCTCGGCAGGTGCCAGAGTGCTGTGTGGTGCTACGCCCCTGCGCACCACATCAGCGAAGCTGGACTTCGCTGTGAAGGAGAATTAGTTGGTGAGGGCAAATCGCCTTCTCGCTTCTTTAAATTAAATGTTTTCTTTGGTTTTCATGGTGATTATTTCCTTTTCCTTCTTCGAGGACGGACACGCCTTGAAGTATGCAGCATGGTCTCCTTCACAGTTTGCACAGCGTAGGGCTGCGTCAAGTTCCTCAGAAACGTGATCCTTCGAAGCACATTTTGCGCTAGTTTTGCGGCCGCGGCAGCTCTGTGAGCCGTGGCCAAACCTTTCACAATTGAAGCATCTTCGTGGGTTCGGAATATAGTGCCTGACATTTACTTTTGGGTACCCTACGTATATGGTTTCAGGTACTGTAATTGAGTTGAATGTTAGAACCAAGTGTTTTATCTTTCTTTGTTGCCTTTCCGGATTTTGATTCTGTATACATTTGTGACATTTTGGTCGGACAAGCCTTCCAGCATTTCTATCTCAGTTAGGTGTATGAAGACATTTTCAGAGATGACTCCACGGACAGTGTTAGGCGATCGATGAGCTGTAATGGAGACCGGGATGTCCCCTATAGAAGCAATGTTTGAGAGTTTCGAGCACTTGATGCACTGGTGCTGTTCAAGGAGAAGGTCGCCACTGGCTATTTTTGAGACCTTGTAGCCAAGGCCCAAGGTATCGGTTAAACATTTAGACACAAGGAATGGGGAAAATATTCTTGCTTGTTTTTCAACCCTTTGACTGTTGATTACATGGAGCTTAGTGAACACCGGTTTCTTTTTGCCAAAAAGTCTGCTGCTTCGGTCCGCCCTCTTTTAAAAGAGCGGTCTGGTTTTGAAAGAGGGGGAGCCATAAAAAAATGTAGTTATTCGGCCATGGTGCCAGCCGCCCACAACGACGGAGTCCAACAAGAGGACGGGAGAGAAACTTTAAAGCAAGTCCTGCCCACGCCAGCTGTACACCTCAACTATAACCAAATATGACGCAACTCAGGGTAGCTGGTCACACAAGATTAATCCTCGCAGCCAGGAAAAAAGGAAAGATCAAGAAGTGAGCAGGATATAGGAGAGATGAGAGAAAGAGATATGAAAGTGAAAGATGGAAGGGACGATAGGAAAAGGCGACTGCCAATTTTCCGCGGGCGGGTCAGGCCGGAGGTGCCGTATACAGGAAGCTGGGGCCAAAGTGGTGTGTTGCCTCCGCCGAGGGGCCTTAAAGGTTCGAACCCTCGGCATCGGCTCAACCACCAGGATCCCCTTTTCCGCGGACACGGCGATGCCACGCACGGCTAGGCGCGGGTGCTCGGGTCCGTGGTGATGAACTGTTCACCATCATCCCCTTTCGGGGATGTCCCTGCGGATGCTCGGGAACCCGTGGTGTCGCCACTCACCAACGCCTGCAAGCTGCAGACGCCCCCCTGCGGGGACATAACCGACTGGGATAGGTTTATACGATTACGACAGCAGACTGCCCCCTGTCAGATCAGCAACCTAACGGAGTGGATCGCTGCACTCAAAGACGACGTCAGGACCACCACGGTCGAGACGCCTACTGAGGAGCTGCATCAAACGACAGACTCTAAACTCCTCCACAAGTGGGAAGCGCACGCCAGCCTGCTAAATCGCGGGAAGAAACGGAGACACAACAGAAACTCACCCAAGCGTATGGCGCAACTCGAGCGCCAAATCGAAACATACACACTAGAACTGCAAGAAAAACAATGGGGCCACCTTTGTGGTAATATGAATGGGAAAATGGGATGCAAAAAGATGTGCCCCTTGCTCCGCCACCGGCTCGATCCAACACACACAAAGTCCACACAACGCGGCCAACTCACGAGACTAATTCACCAGTGTCAGGGTATAGACGCCGAGCTTTTCGTCGAACTGCAAAAACGCTACTTGAACATGTCGCATACAGACCCCCTAACCGCATACGAGGGCCTCCCCAATGAGACCCTGGACGTAGACATAGTAGATGCCGAGGTCTGGTTTGTTCTAGGTCAGCTCGGTACCACCTCCGGGGCGGGACAGGATAGAGTGTCGAACAAGACACTCGGAAACCTAGACCACAAGTCTGTCGCGGCTCTGACAGACCTAATGAACACCTACTGGATGGAAGGCGAGATCCCACAGGAATGGAGGCATGCGTAGGCGACCTTCATCCCCAAATCGGAAAACTCTTGATCGAGAATCTGCGGACCATCTCACTCACGTCTTGCATTGGAAAACTCATGGAGCATGTCATCCTCAACCAACTGCAAAATTACGCGGAAGACCGCGACCTACTTCCTCCCACAATGATTGGCTATGGGGCTATCTTGTCCATGCAGGACGTGATGCTCCAGCTTACAAAAGACATGCTGGACCTTCCATGCGGGACCGTGACAAAGGCAGTGCTCGGGCTAAACCTGAACAAGGCATTCGACAACGTCTCGCATGAGGCCATTCTCACGAACCTCTCTTAAATAGACCCGGGAGAACGGACATTTAATTACGTCCGATCATTCCTATCCGAGCGGACCGCACGGGAGCCATGCCTCTGGGTAGCTGGGGCACGCTATAAGGCTCGGTGCTCTCGCCTTTCCTCTTTAACCTTGCACTCATTACACTACCCCCAAACTCGCCGACTTGCAGGGGCTGCAGCACACCTTATACGCGCACAACATCACTCTGTGGTAAACCACTGGGAATGACGGCCAAATAGAGGATACCCTGCAGCAAGCGGTTAACATAACTGAAACTTACGCGTCGGGAACGGGCCTTGAATGTTCGCACTCGAAATCAGAACTGCTGGTTCTTAGGGCCAAGTCACGCGGTAGAAACGCAAACCTGACCGCGCTGACCCTTCTAAACCATACGCATATTGGGCGTGTACATATGGAACAATTGCAAAAACACTGAAATCATCAACAGACTGAGAGCCACGGACAATCAGACTGTGCGGCTAATCACACAGATCTCCAGCAAAAGACGAGGCATGAAAGAGAAACATCTGTGTCGATTTGTGCGGCTTTCGTGCTGTGCAGGGTCGGCTACTCCCTTCCTACATGCAACCGCAGCTCGTGGGAAGCAACAAGGTCGAAGCTACAACCCGGCAGGCCTACAAGGCGGCCTCTGGGCTCCCGCACAGTGCGTCCACGGTAAGGTTGCTGACCATGGGATTCACAACAAACTCTCGGAGTTGTGCGAGGCGCACCTCGTTTCTCAGCTCGGACGACTCACTCGTACGAGCACGGGAAGAACCATCCTATACAGACTAAAGATGTGCGAACAGCTCCCAGAGAGGTACGAGCAAATCGCAGTTACCCACGCACATCAGGAAAGCTCTTTTGATTAAACTCCTATCCGACGCCAACGCTATGCGGCGGCGTCGGATAATGGTTAGGGGAAGGATAAGGAAGAATGGATAGGATAGGGATAGGGGAAGAATAGGATAGGATAGGGGAAGAATGATACCTTCTAACCACGTTGGCCGATGGGGTACCACCATTCGCAGCTGGGCGAGCAGTCGGCCTGCGAGGGGGCAGCGGGGTTTACGGAGCTTCTCCCAAGCGAACACCCCTAAAGGATGCCGAGCGCCAGGCCGGGGGCCGCTTGTACCTATTTTTACCGGTGGGTGTACGGCGGTGGGTTTCGAACCAACCACCTCCCGGCGCCCAACCACCAACCAACCACCGACGGGCGCCCAATGAACTAGGCCATGGCTATGGTGTCCGACGCACCCGAAGGCCGACGCACAGCGAGGGCTCGAGCCCTCACACCATGTACGGCCGAAACGACAATGTGGCGTACGTGGACACAGAGGAATACCGACAAACCCAAAGAAAAGTGCACTTGTCGCGGTGAACGGGAACGGCACCCCGTTGGCGGCAGCGTCGATAGAAACCACCTCCTCAGAGACGGCGGAGGAAGCGGCAATAGCCTTAGCTATAGCAAACACGCGTGCTGGTATTGTCACGAAGTGGTCACTGCAATCCGAGGAGCAGAACGACAGCGAAGATGGCGTCTAAACAAAACTTTATTTGGGGCTGACTTCCACCCACAATGGACTGAATCACTCGGCGGTGGCGTAGCAACAAACGCGCTGGGCGGTCCTCGAACAGAATTCCCGCCGCTGTCGGCCGTCCTCAATTTAAACCTGAAAGCGAACATTCCAGATAAAGTGTGCAAAAGTAACAAGAACATTCTGGATTAACGTATATTCAGCTTTGCCTGGCTGCGATCAATCGAGGTAAATCAAGTCTAGTCTTGCGTCGCAAAAAAAAACGATAAAGCGGCGAGGCGGCAGATTTGGAGAAAAGACAAACACTACAAAGATTCGTGGCATTACTCCCCTCGCAAAGAAACATCGACCAGATGCATTAAAAGAAATAATGTGTCTGGCAACAAATAAAACGGATCTTGTGAAAATAGAGTGTGGAAATGCAGCGTCCTTTAGCGCGCATAATAGGGCTTGAGACGGACGACATGGAAAACTTCTGGTCTTACGCGGCGTCTCTGGGATGCAGTCATTGCGTTAGGGATGACTTCATAATCCAGTTCACCTAGCCGACGAAGAACCTTGTACGGGCCGAAATAGCGGCGCAAAAGCTTTTCACTGAATCCACGGCGGCGAATGGGGGTTCATACCAAGACGTGATCTCCTGACTTGTATTCCGCGTTGCGCCTTCGTAGGTTGTAGCGTCTGGCGTCGTTCCGCTGCTGATCTTTGATCCGTTATCGGGCAAGCCTTCGAGCTTCTTCTGCGCGTTGAAGGTAGGCGGTGACGTCGACGTTCTCTTCTTCTGTAACGTTGGGCAGCATGGCGTCTAGCGTGGTCGTGGCCTCCTTGTCATGGACGAGCCTAAAAGGCGTCATCTGGGTGGTCTCCTGCACTGCGGTGTTGTAGGCGAAGACGACGTAAGGCAGGATGACATCCCAGGTTTTGTGTTCGTCATCGACATACGTTGCGAGCATATCGGCGATGATGGTAATTTTCAGGCGTTCGGTCAGTCACTTGGTCTGCGGATGGTATGCAGTTGTCCTCTGGTGGATGGTTTGGCTGTAACGCAGGATGCCTTGCGTAAGTTCCACCGTGAATGCAGTTCCTTTGTCCATGATGAGCACATCAGGAGCGCCATGTCGCAGAAAAATGCACTCCACGAATAATTTGGCGACTTCTGTTGCTGTTCCGTTCGGTAGTGGTTTCGCCTCGGCGTAGCGGGTCGCTATGAAGATCCACTTATTTCCACACGTTGACTTTGGAAAAGGGACAAGCAAGGCCATGCCGATCAGCTGAAAGCGCCTTGAGGGAGGTTAAATGGGGTTCAAAAATCTTGCTCGTCGTGTGGGAGGGGTCTTTCGTCGCTTATAATCTCGGCAGGTTTTCACATATTGTGCGACATCAGCATACAGTCGGGGCCAGTAATACTTGTCTTGAATGCGGCGGAGGGTGCGAGTTGACCCGAGATGTCCAGCTGCCGGCTCGTCGTGTGAAGCGTATAGAACTTCTTCGCGGAGACAAGCTGGTAAAACAAGGAGGTAGGCTGTTTTGTTCGCTGCGAAGTTCTTCACAAGGACGTCATTCTGTACACAGAAGGAAGACAGTCCTCGGTTGAATGAGGCGGGGGGTTGAAGAAACCTTGCCTTCCAGGTGCTCGATGAGGCGTTTTAAAGCGAAAGCTTTATTGGCCGCAAACTCGCGATTTCGCCGTGGCGGTATTCCATCGAGGCACGTGACGTCACAACGCGAGCCTCGCCGCGGAACGTTACTGTGGATGTATGGATGGATGGATACGGCCGAACCCTTTAAATCGCGTGGTGGCTGAAGCCACCTAACCATGACATTGATAACAATGACAAGGCTGAACACAGATGTGCAGCCTTGCTTTCGGCACGTGTCTGAGCGCAAGAGTCTGATGTGATTTGGAGGGCTGATTTTAGCGTGTCTTTAAAGCAACTGCAATTTATCAACACGCGCTGATGTCGCCCAAGAAGAGTTAATTTACACGCAAACTTGAAACTAATCGGTAGATGATCACTGTTTGTTGCACAGTCAACAGGCGCCCAAGACATAAAAAAGACTCCTGGGGAGGAAAAAGTTAAATCCAAGGCAGAGCGGCATTGACTCCGAACAAACGTAGGTAATCCGGAATTGTTGCAGATAAAGTTGTTGTCAGAAGCCCAATCAAAAAGTTTAAAATTAAAGCTGTCTGTTTTAAACCCCCACGTCACATGGTGCGAATTGAAGTCTCCAAGTAATAGAACCTGATATCGGCTACTAGACATGAGTGAGTCAAGGGGCCGAGTGTCACGCACACCAGACGGGAAATATGCATTAGCTCCCGTAAAGGGCTGCTGACCTGGGACACTTAGGTCAACCGCAAGGATTTCGCATTCATTGTTGACATATTGGAAAGAAATGCATGCCCTGTGGCAAAACATTGTAGAGATGAGCACGAACATCCCTCCCCTCTTGATGACCGGTCAAGCCGGAACGGACGGTAATCCTTGAGATGATAATTGAAATTTGTAGTTAGCCATGTTTCCTGTAAAGCAACTAAATCTGGTAGAAGCTGATTGCATAGGCAATTTAAATCTGTTGAAGCTGAGAATATAGATCGACAATTCCACTGGAGTACACTTAGGAACCCTATCTTGGCGGGAGTGCCGCAGCCGCGACTGCCTTTTCTAGAACGCTGGTCTTAGCATTTTGACTTGCGTTACTTTTCTTTGACTTTGACTGGGGGCAAGATGGACCTGCAATATTCAGAGGAGACCCACTTCGTTTCTGGGCGCGGAGATCAGGCTCCATATCCATACAGTCCATAGAGGATGCGTCAATAACACTGTTCGAAGAAGAGGCCTGAGAGGTCTTTTGTTGCTGACATTGTTCTTGGCCCTGTGGAGCGGAATAGATTACTACAGAAGGAGGAGTAGCTTCCGAAGCCAAAGAAGGCAAGAGCGGAGCGGTGGACACCTGCAGAAGATTGGTCATCTGAGCAGTTATGACCTGCGTAATGCACGTGGATACGGTTTCCAAATGCGATCCATTGCATTTGCCACAGCCTTCTCAACTGCCGCTGAAATTGCCTGGGACCAAATAGAATCCATTATGGGTGGGCATTTGGCGGCCACACTAGAGTAACCTGCGGCAAAAGCCTCTCTCCTCGTGCATCTGCGCTTGTCTATAAGCTCAAGCACCTCAACTTCTTGTGATCGTGCAGGACAGTCAGGCGAATCCGCAGGGTGAGCACCACTACACAAACAACATTTCTCTTGCTGTTCAGGACATTTCTGTCTGCAGTGACGTTCCCCATAGGCACAGCAGCGTAAGGCCAATTTACAGGCTTTGCCGCTTTGGCCAAATCGCCAGCAGTTTTGACACTGAAGGGGTCGAGAGTTAAAGGCATCTACTCGAAAAACCTTAATCTCTGACGGGCAAAATATTCCTGCAAACGTGGCAATGACGGACTCCGTAGGAATTTTTACTCCGTCAACCATCCTGCTGCATCTATGGACAGCTATCACGCGCGCAGGCGAGAGGCTCTCAAGCGTTTCCACAGGGCTCAATCGATAGTCGAACCCTCGGACCAAGCCCTTGGAACATGCCAGATGAGGCGGAATGAATGCGCTCACCGGGTGGTTGGCGAAGGTCGTACACTTTAGCATGTCTTCAATACAGTCTTTATCCGATTACCTGCACAAAATACCACCCCTGCCGAACTGCCGGACATCGGTAATGCGCATGAAGTTCTTGGATGTCCCTTTGATCGTGGTTCTTCCTTCTCTACACTGGTTCCCTCAGAGCTCTGGGTCCCGACAAAAAAGATAGCGCGCTCTCGCCGCGCCTTCTGGCATGACGTCGCACCGCGCCGCTCGCCGCCGACGCCGCCGTGTGGTAGGACGTGACACCGCGTTTCTCGTCGTTATGCTCGCCTCCGCTCGCTTCGACAGCTGCGTCGCATGCGTGATAAGATGTCGCAGGATTGAAATGGAGAGCTGGCGTGCGCCGCAACCACAGTTGAGGCGAGAGTATGGAAGGCGACAATTCTGATAAGCTGGGGGCGGCCTGGAATCGACAGCGGAACGAGATGAAGAGGAAACGAATGGCCCAGAAAACAGACGAACAGTGCGCCGAATGACTGGATAAACGCCGCCGTGAATATGCCGCCGCGAGACAGGCGCGTTTAACGTCCGGTGCCTCGACCGCTAGTAAAAGCGACAGCAGACGCAGGAGAGACCTGAATCCTGTGTCACTGAAGACAGCCCGTGTTGAACGATGGAATGAGACCAAAAGACTTCAGCGGCGGGCTCAAGAAACCGAAAAACAAGGTGCCGTTAGCCTAGAGAATAGGCGCAAGAGTGAGGCGACCCCTTCAATCCTTAGATAGCCTCGGTGCTGAAATCAAACATGCACCTACAGGTCATACCGGAAGTTTATGCTTGTGCTTGATACGTTGTGGAATATGTGAACAAGCCCAACCGGGGAGTTTCACACTTGCTTTCGCTACATATTTCCTGGCATAGCCGAGCTAAGCCATGCCATTTTTTAGGTCGGGGTCCGAGGGTGTCTGCTGAGCAAAAGAGCTGAGGCTGATGGGTCCCAGGAAGGCGTCCTGATCGTCATCCGGTGGCGCTGTATGTAAAGGGGCTCGTGAGAGGCAATCGGCGTCAGAGTGCTTGCGTCCGGACTTGTAAACGACGGTGAGTCCAACCCCTGGAGAGGCAGACTCCTTCGAGCGAGGCGGCCAGAGGAGTCCTTCAAATTGGCAAGCCAGCACAGCACGTGGTGATCCCTGACCACCTTGCAAGGTCGTTCGTACAGGTAGGGGCGGAATTTCGACGTAGTCCAGATGATGGCAAGGCACTCCTTCTCAATTGTCGAATGGTTAGCCTCGGCCTTGGAAAGGAAACGGCTAGCGTATGCCATGACTGTCTCCAGCCCGTCGCTTTTTTGAACGAGGACGGCGCCTAGGCCCAGGCAGCTTTCGTCAGTATGAACTTCAGTATCGGCGTTTTCATCAAAATTAACGAGGATCGGTGGGGACGGTAAACGATGCTGAAGTTCTTTGAAGGCTTCTGCTTGCGGCGCTTCCCATTTAAATGGAACGTTTGCCTTCGTCAGCTCAGTCAGGGGCTCGGCGATGCGCGAAAAGTTTCTTCACAAATCATAGGTAATATGCGCACAGTCCGAGGAATCTGCGCACTGCTTTTTTATCGGCCGGCGGTGGAAACTGCTCGATGCAGCTGTTTTCTGCGGTTCCGGGCGTACTCCGTCCTTGCTAACGATGTGGCCTAGAAACAGCAGCTCTTCGCAGGCAAAGTGGCACTTCTCTGCTTTCAAGGTTAGGCCAGACGACCTGATGGCGTCTAGTACTGTTCGAAGTCTTTTGAGGTGCTCTTCAAAGTTCGAGGCGAAGACAACGTCGTCATCTAAACATTCCAGACAAATTTTCCAATTCACACCTTCCAGCACTGTGTCCATTACTCGCTGAAACGCTGCTGGTGCGGAACACAGACTAAATGGCATCACCTTGAACTCGAAGAGCCCATCCGGAGTGATAATGGTGTCTTCTCGCGACCTCTTTCGTCGACCTCAATTGGCCAGTAGCCGCTCTTGAGGTCCATCGATGAGAAATATCTGGCGTTGCAGTGCCGGTTTAGTGTGTCATGGATGCGTGGGAGGGGGTAGACGTCCTCCTTTCTTATGTTTTTCAAGAGGCGGTAATCAACGCAGAATCGAAATGCGCCGTCTTTCTCACTAGAACAACCGGTGCCGCCCATGGGCTGTTTGAAGGCTGGATGACGTCGTCGCGAAGCATTTTTTCGACTTGGTCCCGGATGGCTTATCGTTCTCGGCGTGCCAAGTGCCTGTTGCGCTTCTTCCAGTACCACGTCCATGAGAGTGGCTCCTTGCGGCTGTGGGTAGGATGGCAGTAATCTGCATAGCTCCTAGCGGGCGATTTCACGGATCACTTCCCGCAAGTTGTCGCTGGTGGTGGTCGACGTGTCCGGACCCATTGCACGGACAGAGGAAGGGCGGTTGTACCGCCGCGCCCAGACGTCGAGGGTCTTCTCGATCGTGCAGGCTTCTTGCATTAATTCGTCGACTGTTTTTGGCGGCTGGCGGATGAAGATGCCAAAGAATTGTTCTTTTACGCCGCGCATTAAAAACTGAACTTTCTTTCCCGCGGTCATCTCGGGGTCGGCGCGGCGAAATAGGCGCTTCACCTCTTCGACGTAACCACGGACGGCCTCATTCGGGAGTTGGGTCTTGGACTCGAGGAGCCGTTCGGCTCTTTCTTTCGTCACGACACTGGTGAATACCTTCAATATGTCTCTCTTGAATAGCTCCCATGTCGTTAGGGACGACTCGTGGTTTTTGTACTACGTGCGTGTGGAGCCTTCCAGTAAGAAAAATACGTGTCCGAGTTTTGCCGCATCATCCCACTTGTTTAATGATGCCACGAGCTCAAATTGGTCCAGCCATTACTCGGGGTTTTCGCCTAAGGATCCATTGAAAGTTGGCGGCACCCGCGGCTGCTGTTGTATGATCGGTGTCGACATTCTCGGCGAGGTTGCGGTGCATGTAGCGACGTCCTATCGCTGTCTGGTACGGTCCGACAGGGTCCCAAACTCAGGCTCCTCTCCCTGGAGACGTCGGCTGGCTCGCTGAGCTGCTGGCTCGTCCTACGGTGCTAAGCGCAGGGGGCTGATACCACGACTTCAAGGGGGCGTCCGTAACATGGAAGGCTACAAAGCACCTCCACCAGATGTCACGAAGTGCTGACTGCAATCCGAGGAGCAGAACGGCAGCGAAGATAACGTCTAAGAAAACTTTATTTGGGGCTGACTTGCACCCACAATGGACTGAATCACTCGGCGGCGGCGTAGCAACAAACGTGCTCGGCGGTCGTCGAACAGAATACCCGCAGCTGTCGGCCGTTCTCAATTTAAAGCTGATAGCGAACTTTCCAGATAAAGCTTGCAATGTTACTAGAACATTCAGGAACAACGTAGAATCAGCTCTGTCTGGTTTCGATGAATCGAGATAAATCTTGTCGCGTCTTGCATCGCAAACAAAGCGATCAAGCGGCTTAGCGGCAGATTTGAAGAATGAACAAACACTGCAAAGATTCGCGGCAATATTATATTCAGCGACTCCGAAACAGCCATTCGCTACTTCGCGAGGGGCCGTATTACACCTAGCTCACTCCGCATCCTTCTAAACACCCTCTTCCGATTAGAGAAGTTGGATTGATCTGGGTGCTGGCCCACTCGTCTAATCCAGGGAACGAGGCGGCTAACGCTCAAGCCCATGGTTTCGTCGACCGCGGAGTGAGCAAGGGACGGGTTTCACGAGGGGCGGGTTGATCTGATTTGATGACATCAGCCATCCCTTTAGGTGGTGTATACGATAAGGCAACTGTAGCATGACTGCGCACCCTAAATGCGCAGACACTCTCGGCGCACGGTCCCCCGCCTATGTAATCAAATGCTTGAATAAAGCAATCGTTCTTCTTGTTCCGGCCATCATGCTGTTGCGTCGTCCTTGATAGTTACATGGTGTCATTGGTAGCCGCCACAGACCGAAGCCCAGCAGTCACGGCGCGGAATGGACCTACTGAAGGTGCCGGAGCCTTTGCGTCTGCCGGGCAACCTATCGGAAAATTGGCAGCGCTTCAAGCGAAGGTTCGAGCTGTATATGCAAGCAACCGTAGTAGAGAAGGCCCCGAAAAGTGATGCTTCAAAAGCTACACTCTTGCTGAGCTTTGGAGGAGACGAAGCGCTCGACATCTTCAACAATTTCCAGTACAGCCCCGGTGAAAGCAAGGAAATCTACGAAACTGTAGTGCAGAAGTTCGACGCTTATTTCTCCGAGTTTAGCAACGAAATTCATGAAAGATATGTATTTGTACAAGGACTCAGATGGAGAAGGAACCTTTTGAGAAATTTGTGCGCTACTTAAAGAGACAGGCAACACAGTGCAATTTTGGGGATCAGCACGATTCACTGATTAGAGACTGCATTGTGTTTGGCACAAATAACTCAAAGCTTCGTGAAAGAATTCTCGCCGAGAAAGACCTAACGCTACTAAAAGCTGAAGAATTGTGGACGGCTGCAGAATCGGCGGCACTAAGGAGCCAAGTTTGGAATAAGTCGGAAGACTGCTCTGACAGTGTTTCAAGTCACACAGTGTCAACGAAAAAACAGCAGCAACCCGGTAAAAAGCTCTGTCGCGATAATAAAGAGTACTGCTGCAGGAAATGCAACCGTAAATATAGGCCTAAACAGTGTCCAGCGTTCGTTAAGATATGTCTTTTTTGCCGCAAGTTCAACCACTTCGCAAGTTGTTGCCGGAAGTCGACCGCCGTCAGTGAAGTCGGTAAAGTCGACGAGAATGACTTTGAAATTCTTGAAATAACCTCCCAAAATGGTCACAGGAAGGACTGGACGGTTAAAACACGTGTAAGTGGCCGTGAAGTTACGTTCAAGGTGTACACAGGTTCGCAGGCAAACTTGCTACCGTTTTCAATATACCGTAAGCTTGAAACCAAAGAATCATTGCAACGTACCTGCTTAGTGCTGCGAGCATACAACGGGGGTGTAATTCCAAGCTACGGAACAACGTCACAGAAAGTGTCCGTTGGAGCCTCCGAGATTACCATCTAATTTTTCGTCGTAAAGAGTGGGCGTCAAGCCATCCTAGGACTCGATGCCAGTGAGGCGCTCGGGTTAGTTCAATGCTCGGTGGACACTGTTAATGCCTTCCCGGAGTATGAACTGTTGAATGATTTTCGGCACGTCTTCCAAGGGTTGAGCTGCTTGAAGATTCCGTACAGCACGGTCCTGGAACCACGCCTCGGTTCCAGTCGTCAAGCCGGCCCGTAGGGTTCCACTAGCACTGTAGGAACCTCTGGAGAAAGAACTCCAGCGGATGACACGTGCGGGAGTCGTCAGAGAAAGAAAAAAGATGGTGCTCTAAGGGTTTGCATGAACCCCAGAAGAGTAAACACGTGCATCAAGAGGCAACACTTCCCCTTACCAAGGCACGATGACTTGGAAGCCCAACTCAGGAGCTACCTATTTTAGCTGCCTGGATGCAAACGCCGGATTACATCAGGTGCCCCTGGACGAGAAAACGTCCGAGATCTGTGCGTTCGCGTCACCTTTCGGCAGATACCTCTTCTTAAGGCTACCCTTTGGTATCTCGTCCGCACCTGAGGTATTTCAGCAGGAGGTTTGTCAGATATTTGATGGTCTACCAGGCGTGCTTATTTATGTGGACGATATCCTGGTCTGGGGCTCAACGAAGGAAGAGCACGATAAGCGCCTGGTAGCTGTGCTGAAAGCTGCTGAAACAGCTACGTTAACGTTTAATCCTCAGAAGACCAAGTTCGGCGTAAGAGAGCTACGCTTTCTGGGTGATATCATAGGCGAGAAAGGCATATCGCCAAACCCAGGGCTCGTTAAAATTTTGGTTCAAATGCAGGTGCCACATGCAAGGCCCATGTACAGGTGCTCACAAAAGTTTTCGGAACGCCGAAATCACGAAAATCATCAATTTGCTTGCTGGCTAGAAGTGCAGCCAGGCACTGAGGGGCATATTGTGCAGGTCGCGCTACTAACTACGAAACACACCCTTCTATTCATACCTGCATGCTTACGCTTCGCAGTAATTAGGCTTTGTTGCAATTTTCGTGCTCCGAAAACTTTTGTGGGCACCTGTACAGCTGTTATCATCGGACGCGCTTGGTACTTGGCGAAAATTCTGTTTTACTGGACAGTGGGGACTGTAGTGTTTTCGAGCCAATCAATGCGCACAGCGCAGAAAGGTCACATCGTGCAGCGCTGCGCATTCCAACGCATTTTCCCCCTCTTCGTGCATCTCCGTCGCGCCGTGATCGGCACAGCTCCGTTCTTCGTCGTGGGGCGTTCGCTGGGCCTCCGGTGGCTGTGGGGAAAGGCAAGCCAAGGGGAGGAAAGGCTGCAGTAACAGCAGAGCTTATCGAAAATCAAAGCTGCGTTGAGAAGCGCGCGCGCGCGCCGTCCGCCCCATTTCTACGCTGGCTAGCGAACAAAGGGCGGAGCCAAGCGCCCGGAGGGGGAAGGTGCCCCGCTCGCCCTCTCCGGCTTTCACTGATAGTCTGCGCAGTTCAGCTGGATCGCTGGCGCCTTTGCCGACAGAGGCGGCGCCTCCTTGCCTATCGTGTGTTTGTCGAGCTGTTGTCGAGTGGACTCGAAGGGTGAACCCTTTGCGTGCGAGTGAAACCGAGAAGAGAGCGCTTGTCAATCTCCCGTCGTCGTCGGCTGCGTCGCCATTTTTTGCACGCGCGATTCGTCGCTCGTCGTAGCTGCGGTACCACGCTGATTCATTCGGCACGAGATATTCGTGGTGAGACTCCGACGACGGTCGATGTCGCATCGTGTGTGGTTCTACGAAGTGCGTCGCGCGTGATGGCTCCATCCCGGAGCGGCGGAGCCAGCGGGGCAGCCGCCGTAGGCAGCAGCAAGCGCCACGCAGTAAAACCTCGCGCATGCCGCACTACGGCGCGCCAGTTCGAACTGCTGCTGGACTACATTGAGCGCCACCCGTGCATGGTGAATGCACGCTTCCCGTCGTCGGCCACGGAGCGCGAGCGCCATTGGCAGCGGCTTGTCGAACGCCTCAACGTAGAGGCATTCAGCACGCCCAAGGGCAAGGACCGTTGGAAAAAAGTGAGTACTAAAGATGATCCACGTGCGCAAAAGACTAGACAAACCACGTACACACGGGGTTATTCTAATATTTTGCGCACATCGATCATCCTTAGTATTCTAGTTCACTGTAGTATTAGCATGCACCAACTATAGCCCAGCAGAAGTGTTGTTGAAAAAAGTGAGCTTTTTCGTTTGTGGAAGCCAAGCGGTGCACGTGGGGCCATATAATGAGGCAGAGTGTACGCGTGTGCTGAAACGTGATGGCTAATGTGGCTAATCGAGTTACATGCGATTGTGATCACGTGATGTTACAAGCATTCTCGCGTTTACATCACGCGGAGCAGTGTGAAGCATGTAGCGACGAAACACGCAGGGCCGTATTAAGCAACTGTTAATTAGCAAAGTTGTCAAAAAATTGTCAAAAAGCTGTCAATTAGCCTCGCTCCTATTGGTCGGTCGTGGCCGGCGGCCATTTTGCTTTTTTGCGCCATCGGTGGCTGCAGATTACATCACGGATGTGGCAGAAGTGGTGACGTTGCACACCTAATTATGCAGGCGCTAATTGACAGTTTTTTTTTTGTGACAGCCTCGAGGCGGTCAATTTGACATTTGCATTTTTGACAGAAAATTCCCTAACGGCGCGGTTCAGGTGTCCAACGATGTATGAGACAGATACTGCGCCATCCCCCCCCCCCCCCCCCCCAAAAAAAAAAACAATTATTATTATTACAGAAAATTGCGGCGGTGTACCGAGGCGGCTGCGCCGGCGCTAGCAACGGCGAAGGAGAGCGCACGAAGACATGTTTGACTATGTTTGACTTGCCGCACAAGCTGTCTCGACGCCTTTTTCGACTGGAAAAGCAGACTGTGGAGTGGCTGGCGACTTCGAACTGGGAGGTTTGCTTGCGAGCGCGCTGTTGGTGCGGCGGCGGGTTCTGTGTGCACTGCGGTTATTTGCTACCGGCGGCTTTCAAGCTGCCGTTGGTAATGAGGCGTACGTTTGCATCGCACAACCGACAGTGAGCAAATGCGTACAGCGGACGTTGGAGGCAATTTGTAAAGTTAGTGCGCAGAAGGGGTGGGTTCCCTCGTCACCTCTGTTACACACGGTAAGACACGCTTATGCTGGCAAAGCACCTTATTTTTCCCAGCAATTTCCCAAGGGGAAAGAAATAAACAACCACTCGTCACATACTGCAACACCTCACCTTTTGGCATTTTTGTCATCGATCGAAAGAGCCGAACAACACAGACTTCAACAAGTTGTCTTCGTCAATTTCGTTCCGTGCGCTCCTTGCAAGTTCGCTCAGCAGGCACGTAGTCTTGACTGCATTCGTTCACATTTTTCTACGCACTTAAGTCAGCCGCGCAGTAGCTTCATTTCTGGCGCCGCGTAAAAAAAAAAACTAAAACGGCGTGGAATCGGCTGCTTTCGTGCAAAGCGGTTTGACGTTTTACCGCTGCCAGCGCTTCCCTGTGGCAGCAAAAGTTACCCACCAGCAAATTTAATAGCACAATATCAAACGCTTTTTGTTTTGCTTACCTTTTTCAAACTTTAAGCGGAATGTTTTGACAGAATAAACTATTAGTTATTTCGATCGCTGCGTATTTAAGTCTTTTTACAAAAATTTAGCAGACGGCGCCTCGCCGCACAAATAAATATTCTCGAGGCGCCGCACTGCTGTAATTGGCTGATTCCTCGTTGCGTCAAGCGGTGACGTATCTTCGTTTCGTCATTTTGACGTCATTGTCAATCACTTTTGACATCATTTGTGACAGTTGCGTAATACGGCCCCTGGACTCTCGCGTGTCCGAAACTAGTAAGGTTCGCCGCCGTGTTGTGGTAATAATAATAATTGGTTTTTAGGGAAAGGAAATGGCGCAGTATGTGTGACATATCGGCGGACACCTGAACCGCGCCATAAGGGAGGGGATAGAGGAGGGAGTGGAGGAAGAAAGGAAGAAGTGCCGTAGTGGAGGGCTCCGGAATAATTTCGGCCATCTGGGGGTCCTTGACGTGCACTGACATCGCACAGCGCGCGGGCGCCTTGGCGTTTTGCCTCCAGAAAAACGCAGCCTCCGCGGTCGGGTTCGTGCCCGGGTGCTCCGGATCAGTGGCCGAGCGTCCTAACCTTACCCGCCGCGGTAGCTATGTGGTTTGGGCGCTCGGCCACTGATCCGGAGTTCCCGGGTTCGAACCCGACCGGGGCGGCTGCGTTCGATGGAGGCTAAACGCTGACGCGCCCGTGTGCTGTGCGGTGTCAGTGCACTTTAGAGATCCCCATGTAACCTTGAACGATTAATAACTGGACGCACCACTCCACATGTAGCCAACACAGTGCTGTGCGCGTGCGTGATTTAATTCCTCTAAAATGAACTAATCACGCGCACAACCTGGACACATTTCTTATTGTGTAAATAGTTTGTACATATTACTCTCCCCCTATCCTCTCTTCCTGTCTCCTCACCTCTTTCATTTCATTTCTCCATTCTGCCTGCTATCCTTTATTTCCGCTGCCCCAGCTCAGGTGCTTCAGTATCGATGGCAGATGCCGGGGCTAGCAAAATTTTTTTCCTTCCTTTTTACTATCATTTTAATAAAACCACTACCACCACCACCTGTACACCGTATGCGTGGAGTGTTGAACTACTTCGGCAAGTTCGTGCCGCAGCTATCTGAAAGAACGGTGCTATTAAGAACTTATCAAATCTGGCCCGAAGTTTGAGTGGACGGAAAGCCACGCCAAAGAGTGGAAAAGCGTCACGCAAATTTTGATCACCGCGCCCGTGTTAGCGATTTTCGACCAGCGAAGGGAAACAAAGTTATCTTCCGACGTATCGATCGCAGAACGGCGTCGGCGCCGCTCTTTTGCAGTGCCACAACGAGTGGCGGCCCGTAGCATACGCATCCCGAGTCCTTACTGAAGCAGAAAATCGTTACACTGAGGTAGAAAAAGAGGCCATAGCAATTGGCTTCGGATGCGAAAAATTTCACCAATTCGTCTATTGGCGGAAAGTGACGATCGAAACGCACCACAAGCCACTTTTAGCAATTGCTCAAAAGGAAGTCGGTGACATACCACCTCGTCTTCAATGATTCTTTTTGAGATTGCTCAAGTATGATTTTGCCTTGGAGTATATTCCTGGGAAGCACCTTGTGCTTGCTGTCCCGGTCGACTGCTGACAACCAAGACAAGGCTGGTGCCACGGACGACGTCGAAGTTCACGCAGTCCAGCTACTAGGAAGCAAAATCACGGCAGAAACGCGGGAATAACTGCAGGCGGCAACTGCTCGTGACTGCTACCTGCAGTATGTAATCACTAGTTTGTCGTTGGGGCTATCGGTACAAGGTGACCTCAAGCCTTTTGAGCAAGCACCCTCAGTTGTCAACGGAATACTTTTAAAGGTATCTAAAGTGGTTATTCGGAAAAGCCTGCGTCAAAACGTGCTGCAACAAATTCATGCAGGTCATCTCGGCATGAAAAAAATGCAAGGAAAGAGCCAGACGTCTCGTATTTTGGGCAGGGCTCAACGCTACGATCACTTTTTATGGTGCAAATGTGCCCTACATGCCGCTAGTACGCTTACAAACAGCAGAAGGAACCGCTTCAAATGCGATCCGTGCCAGGATGTGCATGGTATATATAGAGTTGGGGCTGACATTTTTTCGTTTGCGAGAGACTCGTACATAGATGTTTTTGATGCCTTATCAAACTTTCCAGAAGTTCAAAATTGCCAGACACATCGGCGCGATCAACCACTGCTGCCCTCAGTGCTCTCTTTGCAAGGTTTGGCGTGCAAGTTGAAGTATTTACTGATAATGGCCCGCAATTTTCTAGCTATGAATTTGCTGTATTTTCAAGGAAATTTGACTTCTCACACATTACATCCAGCCCTCGTTATCCGCAGTCTAACGGGCTTGCGGAAAATGGTGTGCAGATTGTGAAGTGCATCTTGAAGAAAACTGCAGACAAGGGGGATGATTTCTGGCTGGACCTGCTGGCTTACTGCACTACCGCGCTGAAGGACAGGCGACCCCCTGGTGAACTCCTGCAAGGAAGGCGCCTTCGCGCCAACTTCCCACACTTCAGTGCTGTGACTGCGACCGACGTCAATAAGCACAGCCAAAAACAAGCTGGAAGGCCTTTGCCTACCCTCCAAAAGGGTACCATCGTGAGGCTCAGAGATACTGCACGATCCCGGAAAGCCCAAGTGATCGGTATGCCCTACCTAAGATCGTACCTGGTAAAAACGGAGGACCAGAAGCTCCTCAGGCGCAACCGTCGTCACCTGCTGCAAACCGGTGAGCGGCTCGTATAGAGGCAAGCGATGACTACATCAATACCACCCCTGCGGTCAACGACGTTGGCTACCATTCAACAGCGACAGCTCCAACCTCGCAAACAGTCACGCGTCAACCATCCACAACGGGCGACCTTGCGACCACGGTTATACCACCGCCAGCTTTGAGAAGGTCGACCCGAACCGTGAAGCCACCGCAACGTCTTCAGTATGATGAACGTTTTAATCAAGTGTCTTTATAATCCTGACGTGTGGTGCGATTCACTTTCAACAAGTTTTAGGGAGGTGTAAAATTATAATAATTTACTTGTTACCGTAAAGGGATGTACCAAAAACGCAACTGTAGCATAACTGCGCACCCTAAATGCACAGATACTCTCAGCGCATGGTCCCGCGCCTATATAATCAAATGTTTGAATAAAGCAATCGTTCTTCTTGTTCCGGCCATCATGCTGTTTCGTCGTCCTTGCTGTTACAGGTGAATAGGTGCGCATATCCCTTTTCCAACAAATCGCTAAAAAAAGAGCAGGAAGTTACCTGGCACAGACTGCAAACACGCTCCCTTCTGACTCCGGCAGTGCTTGCCCTGATGTACCCTTGCCAGTACGACCCAAACTGGCATAAACGTAATGAAAGGGCGACATACGACCACATTCTCTGGAGCTTCGCAAATGAGCCGCCCCTGCGGAGTTGATACAGCTTCCTTCTCCAGAGCGGTGGGAGGCCATGCTAGTCTGCTCGAACCCTAAGATTCAAGTACGGACAATCGAGCGGGACAAAGGCCGCCGCCAGCCATCGGCTAGTGGCCA
The DNA here is from genome assembly GCF_052857255.1 of Amblyomma americanum. Classification (NCBI taxonomy): domain Eukaryota; kingdom Metazoa; phylum Arthropoda; class Arachnida; order Ixodida; family Ixodidae; genus Amblyomma; species Amblyomma americanum. Next base: position 160,540,930 of record NC_135504.1, on the reverse strand, counting down.
TCTATTATGTGTCTCCTGCAACCTGCTCTCGACGCAATAAATGTTTTACAATCCAAATGCCCACCTCTGGTCTTGGACAGAATTCACCACTACTCCCACGCCTGGTATACAACGCTACTCTTTCATACACTTGTACGCAACAGGAAGAAAATGACCCGATGCAAGCGCGATACCTGCAGAAATCCACGCTCAGTGAAACATAAGAGTTTATACCAGCGGCCACAGGAATATACTGTAAAAAATTTAGTACTAAAAAGGCCCACCTGGAAAAAAAAAGGAAGCCACCGTCGGAAGACGAAGTAACGAGCGTTTGCTTTATTCGCCTTGAGTAAAACGGAAGTCTTTCCGCATCCAGCGGGGCCAGTGAAGAAAACCCTGAGAGGATCGGAAAGTATCATTACTTTTCCACCTAGCGGATGGTTGGATGCATGGATAAGGCTGAACCCTTTAAATTTGGCGGTGGATCACGCCACCCAGCGATGACTTATGAAATTTTACCCTTGTCTTGATTTTAGCCACCTATCAGATAACCTTCACTTGGTTACTTCTACCGGCTTAAAATATACTTTACCTTCACTGTCCTTAAACCCCAGTGCCTTGGATAAATCAGCTCCGCTGCTTTCCACTGTAGATTGAATCCCTTTAGAGAAAAGAATCACGTGTTCAGCCGTTTCCTCCTCCTCTCCACACGCAACGCACAACGTGCCTATCTCGTGGTACCTGACTCTATATGTCTTAGTCTGCAAAACTCCCGTCCTGACCTCAAACAACAAATAGCTTCCCATACAATTATCATGCATATTTTCCTTAGCAATTTCCTGCTTAAAGATACTGTATGTTCCCAGTGCCGATTTCGTCAGCATCCCTGATTTCCACAGAGCTCTCTCTGTTCCTTTAACCTTTTTCTTAACCGATAATTGCTGCTTGGTCCCTGTACTGCTGTCGAGATATTTGCTTGTCAATTTTCTAGTTCACTGTCTCCACTTCGTGTCAACATTCCTTATATACAGGTATCTGAAAAATTTGCTAGCCCACTGCTTTTCCCCAATTTTCCTCAATCGCTCCTCAAATGCTATCTTACTGCCAGCTTCTCTCCTCTCGAACGACGCCCATCCCATATCTCCCTGTACCCCCTGATTTGGTGTATTGCAATGAGCTCCCAAAGCTAGCCTCCCTACGACACGTTGTTTAATTTCTAACCTTGCTTGAACATCTCGTCTCATGCACAGGACCGCATTACCGAAAGTCAGGCTAGGAATAATCACCCCTTTCCAAATTCCGCTTACCGCCTCATACCTATTGTAATTCCATAGGGCCCTATTTTTCATGAGAGCTGCATTCCCACTAGCGCTATTCATAACATATTTTCCATGCTCTGTCAGATACTCAGCACCGTTATTTATCCACACCCCAAGATACTTTTACTCATCCACTACTTCTAGCGTGAACTCCTGTATTCTATGATCGCCGACCTCATCATTAAATATCATGACTGCAGATTTTTCCTTACTAAACTTGAAAACTAATCTATCTCTCTCTATACCACATATGTCTATCAACTTTTGTAAATCTTCCTTGTTATCAGCCAGTAGCACTATATCATCAGCGTATATTAGTCCCGGTAATGACTGTTTACTCCCCTCTCATTGCTTGAAAAAGAAAGGTTGAAGCCTAGTCCGCTCCTCTCTAGATTAGTCTCCAACCCTTGCAGGTACAACATGAACAACAAAGGAGACACAGGACATCCTTGCCTAAGCCCCCGCTTCATCTCTATAGGCCCTGATACAATTTTTTCCTCTTTATAAGCACTCTGTTCCCTTTATATATCTTTAAAAGGATTAATTATTCCATCTTCCATATCCAATGGGTCCAGTATGTCCCACAAATACGCTTGAATAACGTTGTCGTAGTCTCCCCTAATGTCCAGAAATGCTAGCCATAGGGGCCTGTGTTTCTTTTCAGCAATCTCTATACACTTCGTCAATGAAAACAGATTGTCCTCCAACCTCCTTTGTATCCGGAACCCATTTTGTAGCTCTCCTAGAACCCCCTCGTTCTCCACCCAAGCCTGCAGTCTGTCCTTTATAATCTGCATCACCACCCTGTAAACCACAGCTGTCACTGTTATGGGACGGTAGTTACGTCAGCTTTGTCCCCTTTTCCCTTATATATCATGTTCATTTTACTTAACCCCATTCATCGGGGACTTTGCCATCCACTATCATTTTATTCACCGCCTGAATTAATGTTTGCTTGCATTTTCGTCCTAGCTTCTTTATTAACAATATCGGAATACCATCTGGTCCTGTTGACATGCCGCTAGGAACCGTCTCTGCCGTTCCCCACTCTCTCTGCTGAAGTGAAGCAATTGCAGTAACCCGTCTAACCTCCTTCGATAAATTATGTGCAACATTTCTTCAAATTTTTCTGTCATCCTTGTTTCTATGTGTTGTATCGCTTCATCCCCTTCTAGTCGAATAACCTGATCTGTAACAATAAACTTTTGCACTAGCCTAGTCGTATTACTCATTGCATTAAGATGTTTCCAGAATATTAGAGCTGCTTTCCTATCCTTTTTATTTACTTTTGACATGCATTGGGGTCCCTTCTAATTTTCTCATTAATCAAATAGGATGCTTCCCTTCTGCAGTTTACGAAGGTATCCCATTTTCTGTCTACATCAACGTCTGGTTCCCGCCTCTTCTTGGAATACCTATGTTCCCTGGACGCTTCCTGACGTTTTCCTATCGCCCTCTTGACCTCCTCATCCCAACAACTCTTGGGTTTGCGTCTTTTCCCTTTTGGCTTTACTCGCACCTTAGCTAGCTCTAGCTAGCTAAGGTGGGTGCTACCCAAATTGGGTGCTACCCAATTCGTTCGCACGCCGAGGCCGCCCGCCAACTGGCCCGACAGCGCATCCGACACCAGCAAGCCCACGCCGCTCGCCGCTATAACCTCCGCCACCGAGCTGTTAGTTACCAGCCCGGAGAACAAGCCTGGGTTTGGAGCCCAATCCGCATGCGTGGGCGCTCCGAAAAGCTTCTGCGCCGATATTTTGGCCCCTACGAGGTACTCCGCCAAGTCAGTGAGGTGAACTATGAAGTTCTGCCCCAGGGAACAGTTCGCTCCTCTAGACGGCCGACCCCCGAAGTCATCCATGTCGCACGGATGAAGCCTTACCACGGCCGCTAGCTCTTCAGGCGTGTCTACACCAGTCGCCGGAACATTCGCCGTCCCTTGCCTTCCTCCTCATTGTTGCGGCACCGAGTCGTCGCCCTTCAGAGAGGGGGAGTAATGCCACAGTACCAAGCAATCCAGTGGCGCCATTACAGCGGCCGATCTGCTTTAGATGGGACTTGCCATGCCTTGCGCACTCGAGGGGCTAGAGGTGTCTTTTTCTTCGCTCGAGCTCCCTGCTGTCTTGCACTCCCAGCACGCCTAATTAAACCTGGTTTGAGTGCTTTGCCCATTTTTCGGTGACTATATATATATATATATATATATATATATATATATATATATATATATATATATATATATATATATATATATATATATATTGTAAGGAAGACTACGAGCGTACGCGCGAGCCGCATGGCCATCGCCTAGTGCACGTGCCTGGCTGGACGTGGTGACCTCCGACTGCGGTTCGCTCTGCTCCCTTTAAGAAGCTTCTCGGAATAAACCCCACCTTACATTTGGTGTAGGTGCCGGGTAATATCCTCTCGCCCTGGAACTCTGCAGCCGAACGCTACCCCCTACAGCGATGCCTAACCACCAAGCCGTACAAGTGAGCCCGGCCACCGTCGTCTGTGCTGGTTCTCTCCGCCAGCGAGACCCCGCTATCCTCAGTGGCACGGACGACCATGATGTTGAGGATTGGCTCCCATCGTATGAGCGGGTGAACGCATTCAACAAGTGGGACGCGGAAACCAAAATGAACAATGTGATTTTCTATATCACGGGCGTGGCGAATCTGTGGTATCAGAACCACGAGGCGGACATTACATCATGGTCTGTTTTAAAAGCAACTTCTCAGAGGTATTCGGCCGCCCGGCAGTCAGAAAACTCCGTGCCGAACAGCGCTTGCGTGCGCGGTCGCAGCAGGTTGGCGAAAACTTCACGAGTCACATCGAGGTTATCGTCGATCTGTGCAAGAGGCCGAACGCTCAGATATCCGCAGCCAACAAGATCAGGCATATTCTCAAAGGCATTGATGACGACGCCTTTCAGATGCTGTTGGCGCAAGACCTGCGCAGCGTCGCGGAAGTCGTCACACTAAGTGAGAGTTTCGATGAACTACGCAAGCAGAGGGCTCTGACATGCGAACACACCACGAACGTCGACTCGCTTGCTGGCCTGAACGATGCAAGAGACCAGTCATCGCTCCTGCCGCACATCAAGAGCTTCGTCTGTGAAGAAGTTGCTCGCCAGCTCTCTCTTATTTCACGCCACCACCACACATAACTCCGAATATGCGGCGCATCATTCAAGAACAGGTCGCTGAGGCTCTCCCGCAAGCCCCTCAGCCCATACCTCCCGCGGCCCCGCTGACATATGCGGACGTTGTTGCGCGACCTCGTCCACCTACCTATGCTCCGCCTCCTGGTCCCGCTCGAGAGCCCGCTGCTTTTATTCCGCCGCCTGCTCATCTGCGAACCTCCTGGGGCATGCCTGATAATAATGGACCGCCTGCTCAACTGGGAAACTCCTGGCGCACGCCTGACAACCGCCAGATCTGCTACTTCTGCGGCTTGCCAGGTCATGTGGCGCGGCTTTGCCGTCGACGCATGAACGTCTCACGAACACCTCCTGGATTTTCCGGTTACCGGTCCCAGCGTCAGTACTCACCTCCTGCTCAGCCGCCCCTGAGCCGTTCTCTGTCTCCTGAGTGCACCTCCTTCTCTGAACGCCGTTCGCCTTCTTCACGTTGGCGCTCCATCTCTCCGATGCGATGGCGTCCCTCGACCACTCAAGACGGAAACTAGGTGCCGCAGTTCCTGAGGCGAGAACTGCGCAGTCGTCGAAATTTGATAGGCCTCGTTAGTCTGCAGCTCATTTATTTAAAGTTTTTGTAGAGCGCGTGTTAGTGCTGGCGCTTGTCGACACTGGTGCTGCGGTTTCTGTCATGGATGCAGCGCTTTTGCCTATCTTTGAGGAAAGTGAGGGCGCCCCTTTCTGGCCTGTTGTTACGAAGTGCGCACCTCATCAGGCCATTAGCAGCGTGTACTGCTCGAGTAGTCATAGAAGACATTTTATATTTGATTCAGTTCATCGTTCTGCCGTCACGTTCGCATTTGATCATCTTGGGCTGGGACTTCCTATCGCTTCACGACGCTGTCATCGACTGTGCTCCGGTTCAAGTTGCGCTCTCCACGTTGCCGAATCCTTTGCCAGAGACTGAAATTTGTGGTCCCCTGTTTCTGCCAAAGCTTTTGTCGCCGACAATACCGATATTCCTGCGTGCTGTTCCGTGATTGTGCCTCTCTCCTGAGCTTGTGTTCGCGATGCCAGTGTCCTCTTCACGCCGTCTTCTATTTTTCTGCGTCACCATTGCCTGCCACTGCCTTATGCCCTGCTCACTTTCTTCGAAGGCCTTACCGCACTGTGGGTCTTCAACCCGTTTTCAATCCCCTTCACTTTGCGTCGTGCAGAAGGTGTCGGAATCGTACACCTCTTTGATTCTGTTTTCGACCACCCCGACGCTGCCGCAGAATCACCGCCGGTCGCCATGGACGCCCTCAGCTCACCTAGTCCTGCGCCCGCCCCGTTGTTGACCGACCTATTCTTTCGGAGAGCGAGTTGACGGGCTAGTTGGTATTGCATGGTGTAGGAACAGCTCTAAGAACAGGACAGAAGTCAAACATGGAAGCACAGGGACGGGCGCTGACTATCAACTGAATCTTTATTTCGGAGCACGAACATATATAAAGTGGCAGCAAGGGGGTACAATCAGGTATGCGCGGTCACATGCAAACAGTGAATAGTCACGTCAAATAATGAATTTAGACATCTGAGGCTGAGAAGGACGGAAGAGAAAAGGCGATATAACAGACTAAAACCGATAAAAAAACTGCACAGTGTAGAGCGCCGTCACGCGAACTAAGAAAAAATAGATGAAGGATTAAACAGGATGCGAAAGTATGGCGAAAAAAATGGGTTTATAAAAGTTGAAAACTCGTGGAAACGATAGTGAAAGAATAAAAAACATTAAAAACAATAAAAATTGCTGTGTGCGGTTAAAACATGTAAAGAGGGCGTTCAACATTTCTCAAGTTTAACAGGGGCCAAAAGTTAAAAAGATTAAAAAGTTTTTTGAAGCAGTATTCCTTCGCTCTATTGACGCCACTCTACCTTCAACTCAGCGAACCCAGCTTCTTGCTCTTCTTGAGGAGTTTCGCTCCTCCTTCGATTGCCACCAACGCGTTTTGGGGAGCACGTCGACTGTCGAGCATCGCAATGACACCGGCGCCCATGCCCCTCTGCGACAGCGCCCATATCCTGTTTCCGCCACTGAACGACGAGTTATTGAGGAACAGGTAGGCACCATGTTTCAGAGCGGCGTTATTCAGTCTTCCACCAGCCCCTGGGCCTCCCCGTTTGTCCTCGTCAAGAAGGATGGGTCCGTTCAATTTTGCGTCGATTACCGCCGCATTAATAAGATCACACGCAAAGATGTCTACCCTGTGCCCTGTATTGATGACGCTCTGGACTGTCTACAAGGCGCGGAGCTCTTTTCTTCTATTGATTTGCGTTCTGGTTATTGGCAGGTCCTAATAACAGCTGCAGATCATGCCAAAGGCGCGTTTGTGACCCCTGATGGCCTCTACGAGTTTACCGCCATGCCTTTCGACCTGTGTAACGCTCCTGCTACTTTCTAGCGAATGATGGATACCGTATTGCGTGGCCTCAAGCGGAAGACGTGCCTGTGCTACCTGGACAATATCGTTATCTCTTCACCCGACTTTCAAACGCATCTATCTCGCCTGAAGGACGTCTTGACATGCCTCACAAAAGCAGGCCTGCAGCTTAACTTTAAAAAATTCACCTTTGCAGCCCGTTAGCTGACAACTTTAGGTCACGTTGTACCGAAAGACGATATTAACACGTCTTTTTGGGCTAGTTGATGAATACTTGAATTAGAGAAAGCCTATCGCCAAAACCATGCAAACCACAAAGTCGAGACACAAGTGCTATTGTCTTGTGTCAATAGCGCTTGTGTCTCGTCGTCGTTCGTCTTTGTGGTTTGTATGGTTTTGGCGCTAGGTTTTCTCTAATTCACGAAAGACGGTGTACGCCCTGACACCGCGAAACTTCGTTCCGTGACTGAATTCCCCAAACATTCCACCATTAAGGAACTTCGCAGCTTCCTAGGGCTCTGCTCTTATTTTAGGCGTTTCATTCGCTGCTTTGCCTCAATTGCTGCCCCTTTGACTCAACTGCTCGGCGCCAATGTCAATTTTTCAGCTTTGTAACCCGCCTGCGACGACGCCTAAGCACGTTGCGTCGTCTCCTTGCGGCACCACCCATCTTGCGCTATTTCGACCCGGCGGCCCCGACTGAAGTTCACACTGATGCCAGTGGTATTGGTCTCGGTGCAGTGCTCGCCCAGCGCAAATATGGATTCGACGAATATGTCGTTGCCTATGCCAGCCGCACACTTACCAAGGCTGAGACTCGCTACTCTGTGACTGAAAAAGAGTGTCTCGCCATTGTGTGGGCCTTAGGCAAGTTTCGCCCTTCCGTGCACGGCCGTCCTTTCGACGTCGTTACGGATCATCACGCCCTTTGTTGGCTTTCCTCTCTGAAAGATCCTTCCGGCCGCCTGGCGCGATGGGCGCTGCGTCTTCAAGAATATAACATCCGAGTCGTCTACAGGTCGGGCCGCAAACATCAGGACGCCGACGCCTTGTCTCGCTCCCCGCTTCCCGCTCATTTTGCCAGCCTCTGCGAAATCGGGGCCCCTACGCCGTCTCCCACCGTCACTGGCATGCCTTCTGAACAGCGCAAAGATCCATGGATTCATGATCTTCTCGACTTTCTCTCCGACCCATTGGCGGTTACACCATCCCGCGCGCTGCGCCGTCAAGCTTCCCATTTTGAGATCCGAGATAACCTGCTTTATCGCCGTAATTATTATTCTGATGGACGAAAATGGCTCCTCGTCATTCCTCGCCACCTACGGTCCTATATCTGCTCATGTTTTCACACTGATTTACAATACGGTGACGCAGGCCTTTTCAAGACTTACACGCGCCTCCGCCTCCGCTACTACTGGCGTGGCATGTACAATTTCGTTTTGAAATACGTGCGCGCGTGCCTCGACTGCCAACGCCGCAAGACACCCACTACTCGTACTTCTGGCGAGTTGCAGCCACTATCTTGTCCGCCTCGTCCTTTCGACCGCGTTGGCATTGATTTACATGGGCCACTCCCGTATGAGCCGTCGATCGCCTTACGCGGTATGCTGAAACCGCCGCGCTCTCTGCTGTCACGGCACAGGACGTGGCATCCTTTCTTCTGCGTAGGCTCATCCTTCGACACCGTGCCCGTCGAGAACTCCTCAGCGACAGAGGCCGTGTCTTCCTATCTGAATTCATCAAAGCTCTGCTCCGTGAGTGCAACGTCATCCATCAGACTTCCACCGCTTACCACCCTCAGACCAACGGCCTCATTGAACGTCTTAACCTTACTCTGGGAGACATGCTGGCTATGTACGTCGGTTCGAACCACACGACCTGGAACCTTATTCTTCCTTATATTACGTTCGCGTACAATACTGCTACGCAGTCTACTACAGTATTTTCTCCTTTCTTCCTCCTTTATGGCCGCCATCCCTCCGTTCTCACTGATACTCTTCTCTACCGCCCTGACGCATCTGAGTGCACCACCGTTTCCGAAGCCGCCAGGCACGCCGAAGACTGCCGCCAGATCGCCCGGCCGCTCACGACAGCTACCCAGTCCCTTTAAAAAACGCGCCTCGATGAAGACCAACGTCCCCAGCATTTCTCGCCCGGCTCTTTGTCTGGCTGCGGATACCTCCGAGTACTGCGGGCCTCTCCCCGAAACTGTTCGCTAAATATCAACAGCCATATCGCATCTTGGAGCAAATATCTGCAGTCAACTATATTGTTGAGCCCCTCACACTGTCACCCGATCTCAGACGCCGCGGCCGTGAGACTGTCCATATCCAGCGCCTCAAGACCCCGCTGTCTTGTCCGCCCCTTAAGTCGCCAGGATGGCTCCTCTTCTGTTCGGGGGCCATTGTAAAGAAGACGACGAGCATATGCGCAAGCCGCATGGTCATCGCCTGGTGCATGCTCCTGGCTCCATTGTAAAGAAGACGACGAGCGTACGCGCGAGCCGCATGGCCAGCTCCCGTTAAGAGGCTTTTCGGAATAAACCACACCTCACAATATATATATATATATATATATATATATATATATATATATATATATATATATATATATATATATATATATATATATATATATATATATATATATATATATATATATATATATATATATATATATATATATATATTCTGAGTGGTTATGGCGCTCGGCTGCTGGCCCGAAAGACGCGGGTTCGATCCCGGCCGCGGTGGTCGAGTTTCGATGGGGGCGAAATTCTAGAGGCCCGTGTGCTGTGCGATGTCAGTGCACGTTAAAGAACCCCAGGTGGTCGAAAATTCCGGAGCCCTTCACTACGGCGTCTCTCATAGCCTGAGTCGTTTTGGGACGTTAAACCCCTATAAACCAAACCAACCTTATTTCCTAATACTGCAGACTACACCGCTGCTCAAGAAGGAGATTGGTACAACTGTTAGTTTGCAAATAAATGCTCAACGGTATTAATCTTACCTCATTCAACAACCTAATCAGGCATACGATTCCATTGTTCGATTGTGCATGGAAAAAGAAATTTTGGAACTGCTTAGTCCTTGCATTGTGCGACCTGATCAGTTTTGTGCGGTTCAGCCTCGATTGTTTTTGGTTTGGTTTAGATGGGTTTAACGTCCTGAAGCAACTCAGGCTATGAGGAATGCCGCAGTGAAGGGCTCCGAAAATTTCGGCCACGTAGGGTTCCTTAACGCGCATTGACATCGCACAGTACACGGGCCTCTAGCATTTCGCCGCCATCGAAACTCGACCGCCGCGGCCGCGATCGAGTCCGCATTTTTCGGGTAAGCAGCCAAGCGCCATAACCACTGAGCCACCGCGGCGGGTGATGATCTTCGTGTTGCAGAAGTAAATACAATTCACGTGGCAATACTGCTTTCTTTTTATATATAAAGTGCAAAAAATTTTAAATTTTAACCTGGCAATCTGTCTGGGCAAATGAAGCGGATCCAAGTTATGTTGCTTCAGCATATCAGTAACGGATGAATGATTCCGGTAATGGGATGAGATGAATCTGGCTGTATGCCGTTGGATGCGCTCCACCTGCTCGATGTTTTTTACAAGGTACGGTTTGCCCGCAACAGAGACGTACTCTAGGACTGGTCGAATCATACATGCTACAAGTTTTATTCTGGACGGGGACTCTTTAATTTCTTGCCCAGGTAGCATAACTTCCTGACTGATTTCGAACATATGTCGTTAAGGCGCGTATCCAGTTTTAAGATTTTTAGTAATTGTCAGGCCTAGGTATTTAATGAATGTGACTGCATTTATGCATTAATCTCTAATTTTTTAATATATTGTGAGAGATGTTTCTCAGGTGTCATGGTGAGTGACGCGGTTTTAGAAAAATTGATTTTCATCGCCTCTTCGCGCCAGTCCACGAGTTTACATAAATTGGCGTTCAGTAGTTGCTGACAGGAAGAATTCTTGATAACGGAATAAATGATACAGCCATCAGCACACAATTTCACAGTGGTACCTTCATCAACATTTTGAACAATATCATTAATATAAATGAGGAAAAAAAAGCAATCACAGCACTCATCCCTGCGTTACACTGATCCCTGCGGCACGGGAACGATGGGCCACACTCACCCGCGAGTCTTTCCTGTCTTGTTTGTGCAGCTGTTCAGCCGCCACAAAACCAACGCATTTGCTGACTGCGCATCACTTTGTGCGCAAGAGCACCCGTTTGCCCTGGACGAACCGCCCCGGCTACACCCACGTGGAACCTGCCTCGGGATCAAGCTATTACCCTTTCCGCACACCTATATAAAGCACCCCCTCCCCTTGCAATGTACCCTTAAGTGGGCTTGGCGGCACAGAAACGATGGGCCACTCTCATCTGCGAGCCTTTCCCATCTTGTTTGTGCAGGTGAGCAATTGTCATTCCATATTTGCGAAGCGCACTAGTAACCGCTTTTTATTTGTGCTGTCAGACCCACACTGCGCATGCGATACTGTCTATGAATGTTCTCGTGTCATATTTGACTTGCTCCTGGCGGCCGGTGATATCGAGTCCAATCCTGGACCTATTGAGCTATCTACAGACAGATCTGCTCAAAGCTACCCAAGCCTTCCTGTCCGGGTAGTTAACTGCCCTAGAAGAGTTAAAATCTATGAAATCATCTCTGGCCGACCATAAAAACGCAATCAATGAAGTTAACAACCACCTGTTTAAGATCCAAACAGATTGCGCTTCCTTCTGTTCAATATAATCCGAAGTAGAAAATTTCAAATCGACTACAGCCTAATCCAAGGCTGAGACTGCAACGTTAACTGCTCGCCTGAACGACGCTGGACAACGAGCACGAAGAAATAGTCTAGGGACTTATGGTGTGGAAGATTAGAATAATTAATCATGGCAGGATACCAAAAAATAATCATCGAGCAGCCAGCACCTAGATGTATCTATCGAACCTCGTGGCATCCTCCTGGCGCTTATTCTAAAGAAAACAAGAGACCTAATATAGTTAAATTGGCTTATTTTAGGGACAGACAGCATATGCTATGATAAAGCAGCAAATTTAGACACTGGCTACAGCGTCTCCGAAGATTGTTCCCCAACACTCGTCTTGCACGTAAACGCCTCTATGAATATGGTAAACGTAATAAGGTCACCTTTAAAATGCAATATGACAGGCCGATATCCGGAAATACGTCATATGTATTCGACCCTGCACTAACAACTTTATTGAGGCCACGCCGTAGCAATTACATCGACACAATCGCACAGTAAAGCATTCTCATCGCTTCCAGTTATCTTTCCCGTTCACAAACATCCGTAGTGTAATCTCAAAACGCGACTCATCATGTGACCTGGTTGAATCACGCTCCAATAATGTAGTTTTATTAGCCGATACTTGGCTTATCTTTGCAATTAATGACACGAAGATATTGCCCTCTCTTCCTAATTTTGATATATTTCGAACGGACGCTACTGACGGGAGGGGTGGAGGAGTTGTTATTGCTACTAATCGCTTATTGCGTTGCTCTCGTGTGGACATTGCAAGCCCGTTAGAAATTATATGGCTCTGCTGTGATATTTGGCATGTTATCATCCCCGTAGCTATGATTCTTCATTTAAGTTTTAGTTTCACGACGCATTGAGTAGAGACACAACCCTCTAATTCAACAGTCCAATTTTACTGTTTGGCGACATCAACTTCCCATCTGTCAAGGTAACCATGTGGACTAGTTGGTGTATTTCAGACATAACTTCACAGGCGAAAGTACGAGACGCAAGGAGGTCCTGTGGTCTTCTCTTTGTGTCTTGTGCTTTCGCTGGTGAAGTTATTTCATATCTATCATATGGTCTGATCTTGCTTCCACACTTTCAAAATCTAACCCTGCCAGCGAGTTTGTGTACGCCTGTCTTACTTTCGGGCTGGATCAGTTAGTGGACCGTCCCACTCGAGTGACTGACCATTCTGCTAATATTCTGGACCTTGGGCTGACGTCGCAACCTGATAGCTTCTTACCCATCAATTATCTAGACGGTCTTAGTGATCACTTGGCCATTGATGCTACATTTTCTTGCCACTTATAAAGCAGCAAAATGATAAAGAAAACGCATACTCTTTATGACAAAGTTGATTATATAGGTTTCAACCACGACATCGCTGCTTTTCTTGTCAAGTTTACACATGGTTTTTCGCTCGGCTCTCTCGAAGCTAACTGGTTCCTTTTCAAGTCCGAAATGCAACGCCTAATCAGCATATATATTGCGACTATCACCATAACAGAACGCCCTAGTTCCCCATGGTATAACAAACACGCAAAATCATAGCAACAAAAAGGGGCGATTATTTCGTGCAGCTAAAGCTATAAGCACGGCTCAGGCCTGGAATAAATATCACACTTCCGCTACTAACTATGACTGCGAGGTAGGCCGAACTAAGAATATCTTCTTCTCTACCACCTTGCCTAACATGCTGCAGGATAGTACAAAGCGATTCTGGAAAACAATAAGCCCCTCTATTTCTAACGTAATTTCACTGACATAATTCTGGAGTTTCCATTCCGAATCAGATGTTCCAAATATTCTAAACGACCCATTTTGCTCCGTATTCACGCAGGAACCTCTTGATAACTTCCCTGAAGCCCCGTACTTTCTCCATCCTCCTATGGGATCCATTATCTTCGAACCCTGCGGCATTGCTAAAATCATAGACGCAATAAAGAATTCTTCATCCGCAGGTCTTGACGGCATAAATGCTAAAGTTCTCGAAAACACCAAAGACATTTGTATTATCATTTATCTTTAACATTTCAGAAGTCGCTTTCTTCGTGCTCATTACCACGTGACTGGCGGTTCGGGAAGCTAATTCCAGTCGTCAAGAAAAGTACCAATCACCATTACTTAACTATAGGCCAATTTCATTAATCAGTGCTTGTTGTAAAATCTAGGAGCACATAATATATTCGCATACTGCCCAGTTCTTATCATCGAATAACTTCTTTCACCCTAACCAACACGGATTCTGTAAATGTCGCTCCTGTGAAACTCACTTGTTCTCTTTCTTCGTGATTACATGCATGCCTCGATCATAACATTCGGACAGATTCCATATTCCTTTTAAAAAGCATTTAAGAAAGTTCCCCATAGGCGCCTAAAACAAACTTTCACACCTAAATCTGCATTCCTCGGTTGTGGATTGGATTCGAGCTTTCCTAACTGACCGCTATCAATTCGTCCACGCAATTCACGCTCGTCATCCCTCTCTCCTTTCTTGTCTGGTGCTACCCAGGATACCGTTTTAGGACTTCTATTTCTTATCTACATAACTTATTTACTCTCTAAAATCAGGTCTAATGTTCGACTATAGGCTGATGATTGTGTTATTTACCGCCCAATTAATATTCAGACTGACATCACCATCCTTCAAGAATATCTTGTTCGTATCGAAGATTGCTGCACTTGGCTCATGTCACTAAAAAGTACTAAAACGTCCCCTCTTTCTTTCCATCGCCGGAGCAGCCAGCAGGATAATACTTACAAAATTAGCACTGTTCCTATCATATCAGTTGACTCGTACAAGTAGCTTAGCATCCACTTAAGTAAAGATTCAATCTAGTCCCATCACATTCATCATGTTACTAATTCATCAAATCAACTTCTCGGGTACTTACGGCGTAACCTATCATTAGCTCCCCGTTCCATAAAACTTCTTCCTTACTTACCTTTTATACCTCCAATACATGAGTTTGCATGTGCAGCGTATGATCCTTTCTATGTTAACCTTGTCACTATGCTAGAATCTGCCCAGAACCATGATGTTAGGTTCATTTACTCCGACTGCTCTTGCGAAACTAGCGTTTCTACACTAAAATCCCAGCTCACTCTTCCCCAGCTAGCCTGCCGTCTCAAAACCACCCGTCTTTCCTTGTATCATAGATTTTATCACACTTTTAACCACGATGCCCCGCGTATCACACGCACTCATCGGATATCCCGCAACTTCCACCCTAACGCCGTCGACCCCGAGCGATCTCCCACTGTAACATATCAGCAGGCTTTCTTCCTTAGAACAGCCAAAGACTGGAATGGCCTTCCATCCGAAGTGGCGACCGTCATCAATCCAGTTCATTTCAAATCCGCCGTCGAAGATCATCTATGTCCAAAATAACCGCAAATTTGTCAGCCACCCCTCATGTAATGTGCTTGTGGACGTTTGAGGAATAATAAAAAAAAAGAACAGGCAGACACTCAGACCTCATTCCACCACATTAAACAAATTGTCTCCAATTCTGTGGGTACGCTTGCAACCAACTGATAAGATTGTGCGGCATCCCGATTTCTTTTATCCTCTCAATAAGCAAGCTATGCGGCACAGAGTCAAATGCCTTAGACAAATCAAGAAAAATTCCATCTGCTTGTTCGCGATTATCAATGACCAGAGAAAAGTCATGTATTACGAATAATAGCTGTGTTGTCGGGGACACGTTTGTACGGAACCCATGCTGAAATTCGGGAAGAAAGTTGACCGATTCAAGATAGTTGGATATATGATGAGATATGATGTGCTCAAGCAACTTGCAACACGTACATATAAGTGAAATAGGCCGGTAGTGCCCAGCAATTAACACTTCACCGAACTTAAAAGATTGGCGCTATTCTTACAACTAACCAATCACTAGGCAGGCAACTTTGATCAAATGAGGCATTAAAAATCACGTAAAGGTAGCAGAAAATACTGTGAGTGTACTGAAGGAGAAAAGCATTAGGAATGGCATCGGCGCCATTTGACATTTTTTGTTTTATATTTTGTTTTTATGTTGGCGCATTCTATCCCCTAGGTCTCGCCCGAACCAAACAACGCTTGTAGGAACTGATGGAGAACCAGTCGAACCAGATAAGTGTGCCAGCGTTTTGAACAACTATTTCGTCTCGGTGTTTTCTCCTGGAAGCCACTCTACCGCCATAACTTCACCAGAATCCTCATCAGTGGTGATGCCTATGATCCAGGTTGATGCCAACGGTATCAGCAACCTTATTGCTTCTCTAAAACTGTCTTCGTCAGCAGGCTGTGATCATATCAATAGTAAACTACTAAAAAACACATAAACGACTTCGGCTGAGATACTACAATTAATCTTTACTCAGTCTTTACAATCCGAGGAAGTTCCGGATGATTGGAAAATTGCCCAAATCATCCCAGTCTTTAAATCCGGTGACCGCAAATTAGCCTCCAACTACCGTCCTATTTCTCTAAACAGCGTCCCATCAAAATTACTCGAGCACATTATATCCACAAACCTAATAACACATCTTGAATCTAACGACCTTTTTATTCGCACGAGCAAGGTTTTAGGAAACACCTTTCATGTGAAACCCAGCGTGCCGAGTTCATGCACGATTTGCTCGAATCCATAGATGCCAACCTCCAAATAGATGCTATATTCCTCGATTACTCCAAAGCATTTGATTGGGTCCCGCACAATAATTTATTTCAAGAACTTTCATCACTAGGAATACCCGTCAGCCTAATCCGTTGGATCGAAAATTTTCTTCCTCTTTCCAATGTAACATCGGGAGTCCCTCAGGGCGCCGGCCTGTCACCACTACTATTCCTAATTTACGTTAATGACCTCCCTTGAAATATAAAATCGGAATTACGGCTTTTTGTCGATGATTGCGTCATATCCGGAGTGATTAGGGCAACCGACGATTCATCTTTGCTTTAGTCCGATCTTGACACACTCTCCTCTTGGTGCGATAAATTCCTCCTCTCCTTAAACATTAACAAATGCAAATCCATGTCGTTCACCAGAAAACGCACCGTGAATGCGCATCAATACAGTATTGGCTCATTTTTCATTGATCCCGCATTATCCTACAGATATCTTGGCCTCCATCTAACGCCATCGCTATCATGGCTAACTCACGTTCAAAAAATCTGCGCTGCAGCCTCTCGCACACTCGCATACCTGCGCCGTAACTTGAATGCCGCATCCCCCGACATAAAAAAACAAGCATATATAACATTCATTCCCCCAAAACTAGAATATGCCTCATCCATTTGGCACCCATCACAAGCGTACCTCGCCGCTGACCTTGAAGCCATACAGTATCGCGCCGTCAGTTTTTTATCATCTTGCTATTCAAGGAAAACAAGTATCACTGCGCTGAAAGATTCCCTGGCCATCCCTTCACTCGAGTCAAGCCGCATTATATCTCGCCTCTGTCTTCTTCATCATTTGTACTATCACCCACGCACGAGACACGAAAAGCTGCAACCCCCGCACAGGACGTCTAGCCGCCTAAGCCATGACCATAGCATCGCACGCATCAACTGTCGCACCTTAGCTCTAAAATCATCATTTTTTTCCGGACGCGATAGCACTATGGAATGGCTTGCCAAATACCGTCGCATCATGCACTAACCGCAAATCATTCCGGGAAAAACTAAACGACCATTTTTCATGAGGGCAAAAGGTTCCTGCCATATTCAATCCGGCGCTTTGAACAGCTGATTATTTTTACTTATTTTTACTTTTTCCTGTGTGATGCCTTTTTCACTATATTTTTCTCTTGTATTAATTAAGTGTTTCATATATATTTTTTCCCGTGTTTCAAACACGTGAATTTTACTTTGCATTGTATACGCGTGACAAGATCTTTTTTTTTTCGTTTGCCGTGACTGCTACTGCTGCTGTTGCATGCCAACTATCGCTTGTACTTGCTCTTGTGTACTGTTGTTGCCATTGCGTCAACCGAGCTGCAAGGTTATTTTCCCGTTTACCCTGTGGCAATGTCAAAGGAACTTGTTAAACTTTTTGAGGAACTGAAACGAGAACTTAAACAAGAGTTCCGCGAACTACGGGAAAGTCTCGGAAGGGACTTAAGAAAGGACATCTGCGAGATAAAGAACAGCCTAGGCTTCATAAACAAGAGTTATGAAGAAATGAAAATGTCCGTGAACCGCGTTGAATTGGAAAATGGAGAGCTAAGAACATCTGTAGTAAAACTAGAAAAGGAACGACATGCTTTGCATGCTCAAGTTCAAGAGCATGAAGTGAAACTTCTACAAAATGAACAGCACATGTGGTGTGACAACGTTGAAGTGAAAGGTGTTCCTAAGACGCAAGACTAGAATGTCATGGATATCACAAAAAAGATAGCGAAGGCTATTAAGATGCCCCTTGAAAGTGGAGACATCGAGGTCTGTCACCGCGTTCGAACTACGAGTTATACAGAAGCGCCAAATATAGTGGTGCAGTTTGTTCGCAGATCAGTTCGTGACTGCTTTCTTGAGAAAGCTCGAAAGCTGAGGATAACGTCAGAGGACATTGAACTTGAACCCAAAACCCCCATCTTCATTAATGAGCACTTGAGCCCTTCCATGAAAAAACTGTTCGGTGCGGCAAATGCAAAGAAAAAGGAGTGGAAATGGAAATATGCATGGACTCGTAATGGTAAAATATTTGTGCTCAAAACGGATACCTCAGCAGTCATGGAGATCACCAAGTTTGATGATTTGCGTCAAATTGTGTAGTTATACCTGCAGACATCTAAAATTTGTTTCTCTACATAAGTTATCAGCCACACGAAATTAAGCATATAGTGAAACCAAAAAAATCTGTTTTGTCAGCTTTTCATTTAAACGTCAGATACTTAACAAACAAAGATGAATTAGCTGTTCTACTCGATACTTTCGGAGTGTCACTAACAGCGATTATGTTAACTGAAACCTGGTACACACTAGCATCGTTTTTCACCGTCCTGGCTCTCAGTGCTTCTATCAAAACCGCGAAGATAAAAGGGGAGGCGGCGTCGCGCTTCTGCTTAGAGAAACATTATCGTGCGAAATAGTCGTAGAATACACGACGACAACTGCTGATTACGAAGTGCTCACTCTACGAAGTTGTAACAAACTTTTCTGTGTTACTTACAGGCCACCATCTGGTGCCATTAATTACTTCTTTGATTTCCTTGAAACGATTTGTAGCTAGGCAACTGATCAGTCTATAGATATGGTTCTAGGTGGCGATATTAACATAAATACGCTTTCATTGAGTCAATCCCAAAAAGAACTCCAGTATTTAATTGCTGCTAATGGTTTTAATAGCGTAATAACAAAGCAGACGCGAGTGGTTTTATAAAGTGAATCTTTATTAGATGTATTCATTACAAATGTTTAATAAAAACATAGGGTCACTGACCAAGTCAAAATTTTTAAAGAAACGTATTGACGTTTCGGAAGCCCTACGGCTTCCTTGTTCACAATGGGTGAAACCAGGCAAAAGCATGCGTTTATATTGTCACGGGTGGTACAGCTCGGTTGGAGTAGGTGACTGCAGCGGACGTCAGTAGCAGTCCCAAAAGCGGAGCATTCGCAGCCAGACACTTCGGCTTCTTTTTTTAAGGCCAGCTCGCGCGCGCATTCCGCGCTCTCGTGGTTCTAGTAGAACGACGACGATGAATTGGCGGTGTCATTACTCCCCGGCAAAAAGAAGCATCGTCCCGATGCTGGGAGTGAGTGGAGAGGTCGGAAGGACTGAACGGGGTTAGTGGGCGAGGCTACCGATCGTGATAAGGCTTCAGGCGGACCACGTGAACCACTTCAGGGCACGGGGACCGTCGGGACTTCTGAAATCCATCGGGAATGACCTCGTAGTTGAGGTCGCCCAATGACCTGACCACGCGGTATGGTCCGAAGTAGCGATGGAGGAGTTTTTCGCTCAGTCCTCGTCGCCGAATGGGGAACCACAACCACACACGGTCGCCAGGCGCATAATGGACGTCGTGACGGCGCCGATTGTAGCGATCTGCATCTCGAAGTTGTTGGTCCTGAATTCGAACTTTGGCCAGTTGGCGAGCAGCTTCGGCGCGTTCCAGGAACGTGTAGGTGTCAGTGTGAAGGCTAGAGTCGTCCAGATGTGGTAACATTGCGTCGAGCATCGTCGTCACTGCACGGCCGTAGACGAGTTGGAATGGAGACATCTGCGTTGTTTCTTGCATGGCCGTATTGTAGGCGAAGGTGACATAAGGAAGCACTTCGTCCCACGTTTTGTGTTCAATATCGACGTACATGGAAATCATGTCAGAAAGGGTTCGGTTCAGTCTTTCAGTCAACCCGTTCGTTTGAGGGTGGTACGACGTTCTTCGGCGGTGGTCGGTATGACTGTAAACCAAGATCTCCTGCAGCAGCTCAGCCATGAACGCAGGGCCTCTGTCAGTGATCAGCACTTCAGGTGCCACATGGCGGAGTACGATCTGATGCACGAAGAACTTAGCGACTTCTAAAGCGGTGCCGCTGGGTAGAGCTGACGTTTCTGCATAGCGGGTAAGGTAGTCCGTCGCGACAATTATCCATTTGTTGCCAGAGTTCGAACGTGGGAACGGACCCAGCATGTCCATTCCTATTCGTTGGAAGGGCCTTGTGGGTGGTCTAATGGGCATCAAGAACCCAGCTTGTTTGGTTGACGGTACCTTGCGACGCTGACAGGCTCGGCACGTTCTGACGTAGTGAGTGACATCAGCACGGAGACGAGGCCAGTAGTAATTCTCTTGGATTCGGGCTAGCGTACGGGCTATGCCCAAATGTCCAGAAGTGGGTTCGTCATGGGAGGCTTGGAGGATTTCATTGCGCAGGCTAGGCGGTACGACGATTAGGTATTGCGTATTGTTTGGAGCGAAATTTTTCTTGACCAGAAGACCATTGCGGATGCATAAAGATGGCAACACGCGCCTGAAAGCGCGTGGGGCGGTCGTGTTGCTGCCGTTGAGAAATTCCATTACGTCTCGAAGCTCGAGGTCGGCGCATTGTTGGTCAGCGAGGCAGGAGGCGCTGAGAGCAGTCAGTAAGATGTCGTCATCATTACAGGCGTCGGTAGAAGGATCTACTGGGGCGCGGGACAGACAATCGGCGTCAGAGTGCTTGCGCCCGGATTTGTACACGACAGTCATGTCGTATTCCTGGAGCCGCAGACTCCATCGGACGAGGCGAGCGGACGGGTCTTTAAGGCTTGCGAGCCAGCATAAGGCATGATGATCGGTCACCACCTTAAAATTTTTGCCGTAAAGGTACGGTCGGAATTTCGAAGTGGCCCATACAATGGCAAGGCATTCTTTCTCGGTAGCGGAATAGTTTGATTCGGCTGGTGACAAACATCGACTTGCGTAAGCGATGACCCGTTCTTGACCTGCTTGGATCTGGACCAGGACAGCACCTAAGCCGATGTTGCTGGCATCAGTATGGAGCTCCGTGTCGGCGTTTACGTCGAAGTGAGCCAGAACGGGAGGCGCCTGCAGGAAACTTTGAAGGCTGCGGAATGCATTTTCTTGCGCTGCTTCCCATGTGAAAGGTGTGTCCGACCTTGTTAGGCGCATCAGCGGCTCGGCAATGCGAGCAAAATCTTTCACGAAGCGACGGTAATACGCGCACAATCCAAGAAAACGGCGGACAGCTTTCAAGTCTTGCGGCGGCGGAAAATGTGCAATAGCTGTTGTTTTTTCAGGATCAGGCTGAACACCGGCTTGATTCACAACGTGCCCTAAGAACTTCAGCTCTGTATACGCAAAGTGGCATTTCTCATTTTTGAGCGTGAGTCCAGAAGACCTTATTGCTTGTAGGACCAATTCGAGGCGGTGAAGATGCTCCTGGAAAGTCGGGGCGAAGACGACAACATCGTCAGGATAGACGAGACACGTCTGCCATTTTAAGTCGGCAAGGACGGTATCCATGAGGCGTTGGAAAGTTGCCGGTGCAGAGCACAGTCCAAAGGGCATGGCCGTAAATTCATACAGGCCATCTGGAGTAATAAAAGCTGTTTTTTCACGGTCCCGCTCATCGACCTCAATTTGCCAGTAACCTGACTTGAAGTCCATCGAAGAAAAGTATTTAGCGCTACAAAGGCGATCCAGAGTGTCGTCGATCCGGGGGAGAGGATAGACCGTAGCGCAGAAGAAGATCTTTAACTTGTTGTTGCTGCGTCGGGAAGAGTGCTGGATTGACGTCGAACGTGAAACCAGTGACTGGGCTCTGCTCTTGCGACAACGACATTGTGGAAATACTGGGTGTGCTGCTGACATGGGCGATGGCATCAACGTGAGCCACAACGGTTCCCACGTTCAGATGTTGGTGTGCACCACCGAAATTGGTTATCAGCACTTCTGTTTCTCCGTCGACGAGATTAACGACTCCTCTGGCGACAGCAAGGCTCCTGGCAAAAAGCAAGATCTGGTTGCCTTCCGCGACGCCTTCGAAATTCCGCACAGTCTTGGCGCCGACAGAAACCATAATACTCGAACGAGGTGGGATGGTGACGTGGTCATCCAGGATGCAAAGTGCGGTCGGATGGTCTGGATCTCTGTGTATTGCGTTCTCTGTGGAGAAACACACGGCCTTTGACTGGAGGTCGATGACCGCTCCATTCTCGGTCAAGAAATCCATCCCGAGAATGACGTCACGTGAACAATGTTCGAGTATAACGAACGTTGCCGGGTAGGTTGCGCCTTGAACTGCTACTCTTGATGTGCAAGTCCCGGTCGGTGTAACTAAGTGACCCCCGGCTGTACGAATCTGTGGGCCCATCCACGGAGTGGTGACCTTTTTCAAAGTGGCGGCGAAATTTCCACTGAGGATAGAGTAATCCGCCCCTGTGTCGACGAGTGCAGTGACGTCTGTTCCGTCGAGGGAAATGCTCAGGTTTGCTGTCGTGGACGGCGTGTGAGCGGTACGGCGCGGTGTTCGGTCACGGCTGCGGTGCGGCGCGGGTTCATTTCGATACGTCAGGTGGCATTCCCGTTGAGTCGGCGTTTCACGGTGTTGGACGGCATTCGGTCGTGGCATCGGGTGGCCACCTAGTTGCGGCGTAGGAGGGTCTGTTACATTTCGTCGGTGAGCAACCTCCCCCTCAAAGGTTGCTGCTTTTAGTTTTCCTGGCGGGGGCTTGGCGACCTTCCCCGAGGAAAGTCACCGTAAGACCGACGACGTGGGGATGGCGACCTGCGGGTCCCACCGGCAGATTCGGCCAGATAATCGTTGATTTCTCTGGGTCGCTGCCCAGGCTGCGGACGTGGTGCATCTGCAGGGAACCCCGGCAGGCCCATCTGACGATACCTGCAGTTGCGGTACAGGTGGCCCGGCTCACCGCAGTGATAGCAGAGAGGGCGGTAGTTGGGAGTGCGCCAGATGTCACTTTTACGGGGATACGATGGAGCAGGACAAGCAGGTGGTGGCGGCCGAAAAGAGGCCGGGGTTTCCTGAAGACGAGTCGGCGGCGGTTGTGCGCGACGAGCAACAGCGGCGTATGTCATTTGTGGTGGGGCTGTGGACGGCTGAAAGGGAGCTGGTGTTGTAAGCGCCTGTTGCACCTCTTCCCGAATAACCTCGGATAGAGCAGTAACCGTTGGCGCAGGCGGCGTAGCCGGGACCAGCTTCTGGAGCTCCTCGCGAACGATAGCTCGTACGGTTTCGCGAAGCATGTGGGTGTTACTGATGTCCGTGGTTGCCGCAGTCATGGCCAAAGGTTGACGCTCGTATTGCCGCAACCGCATATCGAGTGTCTTTTCCATGGTGGTTGCCTCCGACAGAAACTCTGCGACCGTGCTCGGTGCATTGCGAACCAGTCCGGCAAAGATTTGCTCCTTGACACCTCGCATAAGGTACCGGAGTTTCTTCTGCTCTGTCATGTCCGGGTCAGCTCGACGAAATAACTTTGCCATCTCTTCGAAGTATACCAGTATGTTTTCATTTGGTAGCTGGGTTCGGGACTGAAGGAGCAGATCGGCCCGTTCTCTTCGAATCACCGTGGTGAAATCCTTCAGGAACTGGTCTTTAAATACGTTCCACGTCGTTATGGACGACTCCCGGTTCTCGAACCACGTACGAGCTGCGCCCTCCAGCGAAAAGAACACGTGTTGAAGCTTGGAGTCTTCCGCCCATCTGTTGTACCGGGCCACGCGTTCAAATTTCTCCAGCCAGTCTTCCGGGTCTTCGCCTGGAGAACCTTGGAAGATCGGTGGCTCCCGAGGCTGCTGCAGCACAACAGAAGGTGAACTAATCGTCGTCTGCATGCCTATTTCGGGCTGGACGGTCGTCGACGATGGCGCTGAACGAACCGCTTGGGTTGAGCGAGACTCTAGAAGCCCAAACTCGGGTTGAAGGCCTTGGAGCCGGCGGCTGCCGTGGTGTACAGGCGTCACCTCGATGGCAGATGACCCTCGAGCACTTGAATCCCTGCTTGCTGGGGGAGTCCGAGGCATGGAATGCGTTACCCAGCGCCCTCCATCAGATGTCACGGGTGGTACAGCTCGGTTGGAGTAGGTGACTGCAGCGGACGTCAGTAGCAGTCCCAAAAGCGGAGTATTCGCAGCCAGACGCTTCGGCTTCTTTTTTTAAGGCCAGCTCGCGCGCGCATTCCGCGCTCTCGTGGTTCTAGTAGAACGACGACGATGAATTGGCGGTGTCAATATCTTATTCAAAAATGCGTCGTAATGATCTTGCGTAGTCAGCAGGCAGATTTCCTTGCGTCCGATTTAGTGTACCGGGAGTGGTTTGTATCATCAAGAAGGCTATCCAAGAAGTTTTGTGGCAAACACAAAAAAGAAACTACTGGAGCGACCGCCACCTTCTGACGTCGCCAATGCTTCTAAGCCAAAACGCGCATCCATCCCCTACATGCCACATATCAGTGAAGCACTTGGTCGGGTATTCCGAAAGTACGGCGTGCAAGTTGCCCACGTTCCAACAAGCAAGCTTAGAAACGAGCTCGTCAATGTGAAAGACCCGCTTCCCCCTGACAGATATCCTGGGGTCGTGTACAAGATTCCGTGTGAAGATTGCGACCGGAATTATATCGGGGAATCCGGAAACTGGTGCAGACGGATCCAGCAGCACAAAAATGACGTGGCGAAAGGACGCAGTGCTGCTAACGCTCTGGCCGAACACGTGCAAGAGACTGGACATGTCATCAATTGGGACGGGGCACGTGTGCTTGCCAGAGAACGAATCACTTCTAGACGCCTGTATCGAGAGTCCTTCATGATACAAACCACTCCCGGTACACTAAATCGGACGCAAGGAAATCTGCCTGCTGACTACGCAAGATCATTACGACGCATTTTTGAATAAGATATAAACGCATGCTTTTGCCTGGTTTCACCCATTGTGAACAAGGAAGCCGTAGGGCTTCCGAAACGTCAATACGTTTCTTTAAAAAATTTTGACTTGGTCAGTGACCCTATGTTTTTATTATGCCTCTACCTGACCAGCCGACGTTTCGTCAAACTCTTGCTTACAAATGTTGACAGTAATTTAGTAACTGCAGACGTAGTATATACCGACATTAGTGATCATCTTTGAATAGTCATGATTGCTGATAAAGCTGTACATATTAATTACAAAAGGCAAATAATTTATACACAATATATAACGAAAAAAAATCTTGAATCCTTTCTTGCTGCGATTAGCCAACAGACCTGGAACCATGTTTCTGAGGAAGATAGTAGTGATACCGCTTACCTTAACTTCATCACTACATTCACGGCTATATATGATGCACATTTTCCACTAAGAAAGACAGCCACGTCATCAAAAGCACGGAAACCCTGGATAACATCCGACTTGCTCCAAATTATCAAGCATAAGAACCGATTGTACGCACAGTTTGTACAATCAAAAGATGAAGAGTTGCTTCGGCAATTCAAAAATTACAGAAATAATCTCACATCAGAACTAAGAATGGCTCGAGACGCCTATTTCACAAATGTATTTTGGAGCCCTGAAGAACAGCGATCGGATGTAATCTGGCGAAAACTGAATTGCTTATTGCAACAAAATACCCGTGATACTTCCGAAAACTTTCAGCATGAAGGTAAACGAACATATGGGACCTGTTTAGCTGATGCTTTCAACAGTTTCTTTATCTTACAAGCATATCAGAGTCAGATAGAGTGCAGCCGAAATTAAATTGAATTCATGAAGAGAAGCAGCTGTCCATCATCCCTTTTTGTTGCGTCCACGAACTACAGAAAAGTTTTCTCGTGCATAATATTAAAATATAGCAAGTCATTAGATGCAACTGGTCTCCAAATAGCGCCCTTTAAACATGTTCTTCACCTTATATGCCCCGCTGTTACTCACATTTACAATCTCATATTATCCACCGCTGTATTTCCAAAGGCATTGCAAATGGCTCGAGTGATACCGGTTTTTAAAAGCGGCGACAAGAATTTGATTCGTAACTATCGTCCAATTTCTATACTGTCAGTGTTCTCGAAGGGTATAGAAAAATTAATGCATGGCTAGGTACTATCTTTCTTTGAAAAACATAACCTGCTCCTTGACTTTCAGCACGTGTTTCGAAAGAATCGATCCACTGAAACAGCATTACTGACTCAAAAAGAAATCATTACAGATATGTTTCAAAATAAAGAAAAATGTGCAGGCATACATGTAGATTTTACTAAGGCTTTTGACTTGATAAACCACAGAATTTTACTATATAAACTGGCAAGCTATGGTGTCCGAGGAAAAGCTCACTATCTTATGAAATCGTATTTGTCGACCAGAACACAATATGTTGACTTTAAAACTTCGTTGTCCTCAATACAAAATATTTATGCAGGAGTCCCCCAAGGAACTATACTGGGACCGCTCTTATTTTTAATCTATATAAATGTTATTGTGCAATGTGTAACTGATGGAAAGATTGTATCCTACACTGATGACACTTTGGTGTTCATAACCGGGAGATCAGAAAGTGACATTGAAGAGAAAGCAACCAAAACACTTAGTGCATTAAATACATGGCCAAAATCAAATTGTTTGAACAATAATTCTAAAAAGACAAAAATATTATTGTACTTTCCAAAAGGAAAGATAATTTCTAGGCCGTTGAATGTGTTCTTAAGCTCTGATATTGTTGAAATTGTGGATTCCGTTAAAATACTTGGCGTTATATTCTCAAAGCATTTGACTTGGAATGATCATGTTGACTATATCAGATCAAAAGTGTCTTACGCTGTCGGTGTCATGTTGCGGCTACGCGGTACTCTTCCTGTCAAAGTTAGGCTATTGCTATACAACTCATTAGTTCTTTCTCTTTTACAATACTGTTGTACCGTTTGGGGCACTACGGGTGTCACAAATTAATCCAAGCTTCACCTTCTTGAAAAAAGAGCTGTAAGATACATTGCTGATGTTCCTTATTGTTCCCCCACACATGACTTGTTTTTAAAATATGAAATCCTGCCAATCTATAGTTTAAACAATTATAGACTTTTAATGATATATAAACGCTCTTCACAAAGTGATGAACATTATATTAGTTATCTGGCAAAACTTGAGAAAAACACGCATATCCTGCAGACTAGACATAAAGACATTTGGTTAGTGGCGGCGCCTAGGGCATATTATACCAAGCAGTCTCTTTCTTATACTGTTCCAGTATTATTAAATAAATTAAACAAAGAATTGTTTGACCCCTTTCAGCATTCAAGTGATGTTATTAAGCGATTTTTTCTTAGCAAGATTACTTAATATTGCACTCAGTTTAAATCTATACCTGTTATTATTTTTTCGTTTCCCCATGACCAGTTATTTGTTTTTCTAATACCTATGTTTGTGCTGCAATGCATAGCGCTGCTTTTTTACAAAGTGTTTTCTTATTTTGTTTCAGTGTTTATTTGGAAAACTGAAAATCTCTGCCTGTGTACTTTACTGCCAAGTTGATAAAGAGGACGGGCTCAAGCTTACGAGCTTTTAGTACTGTCTCCTTCTCTGTCCAAGAGAAAAATAAAGACTGAATGAATTTAACTCCTGCATACTCTTTTTTCTTGTATTGTTATTGTTCTCTTTTGTTAATTTATTCTTTCTTTTTTTTACCTTGATTTTGCTCCCCCCTTATGTAATGCCTTCGGGCCTTTAAGGGAAAAAATAAATGAAGAATAAATCAGTAAAAGTGCATTTATGCGCTCAGGCCTTAAAACTTAATTCGGCATGTTAGGACAGGGAGGAAATGCATTACCACTGGGGCGATATGCCGAGGTAGAAATCTGAGTGGGTGCTATTTGAAACGTAATATTTAATTCATTAGCAATGGAAATGGGCGCGGCGGCACGACCACTATGCGGACCGATAACTAGACCTCTTTTTTATGCAGCTTATTACCATTATGTTGATGACATCTACGGGGCATGTGCGGCCACTCTAGCCTACAGAAGCTTGGACGACAAAGCTGATCTACAATCACACCCCACACGTGCGGATTACGGCACCGGTTCCGGATATAGCTGGGACAGCCGGCAAGCCCACCCCATCTCGGCGACACTCAGCATCAGCACAGCTTACTGCTCTACCCTGGCGGACATGCTGCAGACTTCCGATTATAAATCCGGTCCCGGAGCCCCACGGGCCAATGGCTGCGGCGGCACGACCAGTATGCGGACCGATAACCGATCGTCTTTGTCATGCTGCTTCTTGCCATCCTGCTGATGACACCAACGGGGCATGTGCGGCCACTCTACCCTACAGAAGATTGAATGACACAGCTGATCTACAATCACAGCTCACACGTGCGGATTACGCCACCGGTTCCGGATATAGCTCCGACAGCCGGCAAGGCCGCCCCGACTCGGCGACACTCAGCATCAGCACAGCTTACTGCTCTACCCTCGCGGACAGGCTGCAGACTTCCGATTATAAATCCGGGCCCGGACCCCCATGGGTCATTGGGTGCGGCGGCACGACCAGTATGCGGACCGATAACCAGTCGTCTTTGTCATGCTGCTTCTTGCCATCCTGCTGATGACACCAACGGGGCATGTGCGGCCACTCTACCCTACAGAAGATTGGATGACACAGCTGATGTACAATCACAGCTCACACATGCGGATTATGCCACCGGTTCTGGATATAGCTCGGACAGCCGGCAAGGCCGCCCCGTCTCGGCGACACTCAGCATCAGCACAGCTTACTGCTCTACCCGGGCGGACAGGCTGCATTCTTCCGATTATAAATCCGGGCCCGGACCCCATGGGTCCATGGGTGCGGCGGCACGACCAGTATGCGGACCGATAACCGGTCGTCTTTCTCATGCTGCTTCTTGCCATCCTGCTGATGACACCAACGGGGCATGTGCGGCCACTCTACCCTACAGAAGATTGGATGACACAGCTGATCTACAATCACAGCTCACACATGCGGATTACGCCACCGGTTCCGGATATAGCTCGGACAGCCGGCAAGGCCGCCTCGACTCGGCGACACTCAGCATCAGCACAGCTTACTGCTCTACCCTGGCGGACAGGCTGCATTCTTCCGATTATAAATCCGGGCCCGGACCCCATGGGTCAATGGGTGCGGCGGCACGACCAGTATGCGGACCGATAACCGATCGTCTTTGTCATGCTGCTTCTTGCCATCCTGCTGATGACACCAACGGGGCATGTGCGGCCACTCTACCCTATAGAAGATTGAATGACACAGCTGATCTACAATCACAGCTCACACATGCGGATTACGCCACCGGTTCCGGATATAGCTCGGACAGCCGGCAAGGCCGCCCCGACTCGGCGACACTCAGCATCAGCACAGCTTACTGCTCTACCCTGGCGGACAGGCTGCATTCTTCCGATTATAAATCCGGGCCCGGACCCCATGGGTCCATGGGTGCGGCGGCACGACCAGTATGCGGACCGATAACCGGTCGTCTTTCTCATGCTGCTTCTTGCCATCCTGCTGATGACACCAACGGGGCATGTGCGGCCACTCTACCCTACAGAAGATTGGATGACACAGCTGATCTACAATCACAGCTCACACATGCGGATTACGCCACCGGTTCCGGATATAGCTCGGACAGCCGGCAAGGCCGCCTCGACTCGGCGACACTCAGCATCAGCACAGCTTACTGCTCTACCCTGGCGGACAGGCTGCATTCTTCCGATTATAAATCCGGGCCCGGACCCCATGGGTCAATGGGTGCGGCGGCACGACCAGTATGCGGACCGATAACCGATCGTCTTTGTCATGCTGCTTCTTGCCATCCTGCTGATGACACCAACGGGGCATGTGCGGCCACTCTACCCTACAGAAGATTGAATGACACAGCTGATCTACAATCACAGCTCACACATGCGGATTACGCCACCGGTTCCGGATATAGCTCCGACAGCCGGCAAGGCCGCCCCGACTCGGCGACACTCAGCATCAGCACAGCTTACTGCTCTACCCTGGCGGACAGGCTGCATTCTTCCGATTATAAATCCGGGCCCGGACCCCATGGGTCAATGGGTGCGGCGGCACGACCAGTATGCGGACCGATAACCGATCGTCTTTGTCATGCTGCTTCTTGCCATCCTGCTGATGACACCAACGGGGCATGTGCGGCCACTCTACCCTACAGAAGATTGAATGACACAGCTGATCTACAATCACAGCTCACACATGCGGATTACGCCACCGGTTCCGGATATAGCTCCGACAGCCGGCAAGGCCGCCCCGACTCGGCGACACTCAGCATCAGCACAGCTTACTGCTCTACCCTGGCGGACAGGCTGCATTCTTCCCATTATAAATCCGGGCCCGGACCCCATGGGTCAATGGGTGCGGCGGCACGACCAGTATGCGGACCGATAACCGATCGTCTTTGTCATGCTGCTTCTTGCCATCCTGCTGATGACACCAACGGGGCATGTGCGGCCACTCTACCCTACAGAAGATTGAATGACACAGCTGATCTACAATCACAGCTCACACATGCGGATTACGCCACCGGTTCCGGATATAGCTCCGACAGCCGGCAAGGCCGCCCCGACTCGGCGACACTCAGCATAAGCACAGCTTACTGCTCTACCCTGGCGGACAGGCTGCATTCTTCCGATTATAAATCCGGGCCCGGATCCCATGGGTCAATGGGTGCGGCGGCACGACCAGTATGCGGACCGATAACCGATCGTCTTTGTCATGCTGCTTCTTGCCATCCTGCTGATGACACCAACGGGGCATGTGCGGCCACTCTACCCTACAGAAGATTGAATGACACAGCTGATCTACAATCACAGCTCACACATGCGGATTACGCCACCGGTTCCGGATATAGCTCGGGCAGCCGGCAAGGCCGCCCCGACTCGGCGACACTCAGCATCAGCACAGCTTACTCCTCTACCCTGGCGGACAGGCTGCATTCTTCCGATTATAAATCCGGGCCCGGACCCCATGGGTCAGTGGGTGCGGCGGCACGACCAGTATGCGGACCGGTAACGGGTGGTCTTTTTCATGCTGTTTCTTGCCATCCTGCTGATGACACCAACTGGGCATGTGCCGCCACTCTACCCTACAGAAGCTTGGACGACACAGCTTATGTATAATCACAGCTCACACGTGTGGATTACTCCACCGGTCCCGGATGTAGCTGGGACAGCCGGCAAGGCCGCCCCGTCTCGGCGACACTCAGCATCAGCACAGCTTACTGATCTACCCTGGCGGACAGGCTGCAGACTTCCGAGTATAAATCCGGGCCCGGACCCCCATAGGTCAATGGGTGCCGCGGCACGACCAGTATGCGGACCGATAACCCGCTCGTCATTTTCATGGAGATGAGAAAACGTTACGAAAAATGCTTTCGTTCGGACGACCCATATTAGGTTGTGCTGCCGTGCCCTGGCCTGCTTTAAGTCATAAGCAGGCGCTTATAATTTAGCCTGTCTTGCTATGAAAGTGTTGCTCCTGTCCGGTGAAGTTGAGAAGAACCCCGGGCCCGATTATGACCAACTCGCTCGCCAACTGCAACAGATTTCTGGAGATATAAGTGAAATTAAGGACGGACGCTTAGCTTTCATTGAAGCGAAGTCGGGACGAATAGCTGCTCTGGACAGTAAATTATCAGACTGCATGAATGAGGTTACTAACCTGCAGAAGATAGTCACGTTCCTTGACTGAAGACTGGAGGACCTGGAAAATCGTTGTAGACGATCGAGCTTGATAGTGTACGGAGTCCAAGAAAACCCACAAGATGATACCTGAATTGGAAAAGTGGTCTGGCTATTTGGTGGTGATCCATTCTTTTGTTGACAGCGCTTAAAAAACACGGACATAAAACAGAAGACGACATCACAGGCGCCACCGAGATTTTGAGGCAGGGGGTTAATGTGTAACTGCACCCTTGGTCTCACTGTCGGAAAAAATGCCAGCCTTTCTTTCTCGGTCTGTTTGACTTAATCTTGGTTTTATAAAGGAGTTACATTCTGTGCTTTTTTCGTCAATCTTCCTTTTATTAATTTTATTACTATCTTTTTCTTGCTTTTAGACTTACTTTTTTATGAAATTCATTTTTTGATATTTTATCTTTCTCTCTCGGTTTTACTGCATCTCATCTTATACCTTTAGCCGTATTTTTGTTGGCTTCACCTTTCTTGCTCATCCCCGTTTTTTTATCCTTTTAGTTATCTAGCGCACTTCATCTTCTGTGTTCAGCTGCGTTAATTGTTGGCTTTATCGGTTTGTTAAATTTTCGTGTGGGTACCCGATCACTATTGTGTTTTCATTTAATGTTTTTTTTTCTTGCCACTACGCCATTCTCATTTTTCACCACGCTTGTTCTTTGTTGGTGGGTATGTTTTGGTTCAATGTTATCGGACCCCTTCTTGCAAATTCCTTAAGTCAAATCGCACCACTATTTCCCGTGTCGGAGGTTTTTCTTTTTTAAATGACTTGGTAAAAGATATTCTTGTCTCATCTTGTTCTGGTTTTATCCTGCCCTGTTCAATTCTTTGGTTCTAAGCCTTTGTCATCTTACCACTCCTTGTCATATAATTTCTGCTGCCACGAGTGCATAAACTTTTCGCCGCTTGTCGACGCTTTTGCTTTTTGGTATATATGCAGTGTTTCGATGTTCTTGAATAAAGTTGAAGTTCAGCGCCTCTAACGTCGTCTTTTATGTCTTATGTTCGTGTTTTTTAAGCGCTGTCAACAAAAGAAATGATGATACTGATACTCTCGATGAGCTAATGAATAACAAAATTGTGAAGAACATTCTTAAAATTGATCCAGTTGCCATTGAAATAACGCAGGTTAGGTCAGCCAGTGAACGATAAAACCAAACCAATAATATTTAAACTACTGGATTACCGAGGCAAAGAAAAGGTGTTAAGAAACTCTCCCAAGTTGAAGGGTTCCAATTGCTCGATAGGCGAAGACTTCTCGGTACGTGTGAGCGAAGTAAGAAAAAAGCTGTGGAACTGGGCAAAAGAGAATGAGGAAGAGGGAGACAAGGTGTCATTAATATATGACAAACTACGCCTAAATGGGCAATCATTCCACCGGGATAACACGAAAGATTGTCCAGTACGCACGGAACATGAAACTGACACTACTGACAGTCAAAAAAACATGCTATAAAACTCAGTAGATGTACCGGCATCATACCCACGACAGCCACAACATCATCGAAAATAAGTTTTACAAACGTTAATGCCCTCAGCATCTTGAACAAATCAGCTTCACTCGAATCGTTACTTCTTGGTATCTAGCCAGGCTTTGTGGCGATAACAAGACCTTGGTTAACGGCTGATATCCTGGACACCGAGGTTAGACCTCCGAATTACGTAATCATTCGCAAGGACAGGCCAGCACATTACGGTGAAGTATCTATTCTAATAAAAAATACATATTCTATTCTCTATTCTGCCGGAAGTATAGGATGCCGAGGCAATTTTTTGCAAGATGAAGCTTGGTTGACACTTTATCACAGTGGTGTGTGTTTATCGGTGCCCTTCATCCGACCATTCGCAATGACCTCATTGTACAACTATATGCAGTGTCACACGCTAGGTTCTAGACTTATCTTACTAGAAGACTTTTACCTTCCACATATAGAATGGAAAACCATGCCGCTTCGTTCCCCTAACTCTCTATTCGGTTTAGATGTTTAGATGTTCAATCTTTATCAAGTAGTTAGCGAACCTACACGTGCACAGAGAACAACGTCCAATATACTTCAACTAATATTTTTGAGTTGCCACTTTTCAGTTGACTCAGCAGAGCTCGAAATCATTGATGGCATATCAGACAACAAGGCAGATTTACGTAAAATTCCTATATGTATCAAAGATGCTTCCCCAAGATCAAAAATTACATATCGCCACTACAATAAGGCTAAAAATTCTGACATAATCCATCACCTCACTGATAAATTCCCGGCATTTGAAGAAATGTCTAATAAGCCGTCCGCACATATTGAATCTTTTTGGTTCATGTTCAAAGACACCGTATCCTTCTGCATCCACAACTCCGTACCAACTAAAACAAAAAGAACTAGGAAACATAACCTTTGGATAACACGTGATGTGATTCACGCCAAACGCAAAGTAAAACGGCTGAGGAAATCGTTGAAAACAAAAAGCAAACCAGAAAACTGTAGTCGCCTTGCCATGGCCATTGATGATTGAAAGCAAAGATTAAGACAGCAAAAACCAATTATATCACGATTGCCCAATTTTCTTAAAAGCTCCCCCTAAAATTTACAACTTCCTAAATCCTAATAAAGAATGTAAGAACACTAATTCCCAAGAACAAGATATAAATTACGCTAATACTATGAATAATTACTTCAAATCTGTCTTTATTGTTGATGATGGTGGTATCCCCCTACAAGTCCTGTATAGAAAACACCTTTGACACCGATAAATATAAGCGAAAAGGTTTGTTAAATCTTTTACATAACCTATACACAAAAAAGCACCTGGTCCTGACAACATACCTAACATGTTCCTCAAACGATACGCCGAATGGATCGCTAAGTACTAATACTTACTATTTACAACCTTTTTCCGTAAAGTTTCGAGACTGGTTAATTTTTTTCCCTAGAATTGATTCCCCAAACGAAATGTTGGTGCGTATGTGTAGCGCCATCTTTTCGGGCTAATCTGATTTATTTTTGTTAATTTCTGTGGCAGCCAATATATGGCACTACATGTAGAAAAATCTGCAGTCATGATATTTAAAGATGAGGTCAGCGAGCATAGAATACAGGAGTTCATGCTAGAAGTAGTGGATGAGTACAAGTATCTTGGGGTGTGGATAAATAACGGTGCTGAGTATCTGACAGATCATGAAAAATATGTAAGGAATAAAGCTAGTAGGAATGCAGCTGTCATGAAAAATAGGGCACTGTGGAATTACAATAGGTATGAAGTGGTAAGAGGGATCTGGAAAGGGGTGATGGTTCTTAGCCTGACTTTCGGTAATGCGGTCCTGTGCATGAGACCAGATGTTCAAGCAAGGTTCGAAATCAAACAACGTGACGTAGGGAGGCTAGCTTTGGGACACATGGCAATACACCAAATCAGGGGGTGCAGGGTGATATGGGATGGGCGTCGTTCGAGAGCAGAGAAGCTAGCTATAAGATAGCATTTGAGGAGCGATTGAGGAAAATGGGGGAAAAGCAGTGGGCTAGCAAATTTTTCAGATACCTATATATAAGCAATGTTGATACGAAATGGAGAAAGCGAACTAGAAAATTGAGAAGCAAATATCTGGACAGCAGTAGGGGTCAAATCAGCAATTATCGGTTAAGCAAAAGGTTAAGGAAACAGAGAGAGCGCTGTGGAAAAAAGGGATGCTGACGAAATCAGCACTAGGAACATACAGGATTTTTAAGCAGGAAATTGCCAAAGAAAATATCTATAATAATTGTAGGAGAAGCTCTTTGTTGTTTGAGGCCAGAACGGGAATTTTGCGTACTAAGACATATAGAGTCAGGTACCACGAGATAGACACGTTGTGCGTTGCGTGAGGGGAGGAGGAGGAAACGGCTGAACACTTGATACTTTTGTGTAAAGGGCTTCACCCCACAGTGGAAAGCAGCGGGGTTGATTTATCCAAGGCATTGGTGTTTAAGGACAGTGAAGGGAAAGTAGATTTTAAGCGGGTAGAAATAACCAAGCGAAGGTTATCTGATTGGTGGCTAAAATCATAAGAAGAGTAAAATTTCATGTCATGGCTAAGTGGCTTGAGCCACCGCCCGAGTTAAAGGGTTCAGCCGTATCCATCCATTCATCCATCCGTAAGTTGTGACTAGTTGTTCGCGCATTCTGCTGTGAGTGAATGCGGAGAGATGGACGTCGACCTCGAACAGCGTGTAAGCATAAAATTCTTTGTGAAGCTTGCAAGACAGCCACACAGACGTATGAACTCCTTCGTGACGCATACGGCAACGAGACATTCTGGTTGACAGCGCTTAAAAAACATGGACTGTAAATAGAAAACATGGAAGACTACGTCACAGGTCACAGAAGACTGACATCAACGTCAGTCTTCTGCCCCTGTTTTTTAAGCGCTGTCAACAAGCATGAACCAGCACCAACTAGCCCGACAACTTGTCCTATCTGACGAGACATTATCACGTGGCGCGAGTTTTCGTGTGGCACAAGAGGTTCGTTTCGGGGAGAACGTCGCTGGAAGACGACACAAGGCAGAGGTACCTTCCAACCTCACAGAATGAAAACAACGTGGCTACGATCAGAGAAGTCGTACAGCAAGACTGCAGCATTACAGTCCACATGCTATCGATGCTCTCGACATTATTAAGGGAACATGCGACCAAATTTTTGTAAGAACTAGAGGAAACGAAAGCTGAATGCCAGACTTATGCCGCGCTCCCTCACACAGATCCAGAACGACACGCAGGCATCAGTGAGCGCTGATTTGTTCTCCAAGGCAGAGAAGGGTTCTGCATTCGTCGACAGCATCATTGCAGAAGACGAAACAACATGATGTTTCCAATACGATCCTTAAAGAGGTAGACTGCCCAATGGCGGTCTGCATGCTCTCTGGCGTCGAGAAAGGTGCGGTGACAGAAGACCAAAACAAAGACGATGCTGATAGTTTTTTTCGATGCCAGAGGTGTCATACACGACGAGTTCGTTCCACAAGGGCAGACGGTGAATCAGTAATTTTATATGCGTGATGCACTGCGACGCCGTCGCCCTGACTTAATGGGCGTCTGTACAACGGCGCCTTCTCCACGATAACGCAAGGCCGCACACTGCTATCAGCGTGACAAAATTTCTCGCCAAGCGCAGCACTACTATACTTCCCCATCCGCCATACTCGCATGACCTCTCCCTATGCGATTTTTTCCCGTTTCCTCGTGCGAAGAGGGGCTTAAAGGTTCGCTGGATGAGAAGCGTGGAGGCCATTAAAAACGCCACGACAAAGAAGCTGACAACCCGGCCAAAAGAAACGTTTTCCAACCGTTTCCAAGACCTCAAGAAGCGTTGGAAGCTGTGTATAGGCTGCAAGGAAGACTATTTCGAACGGTGGTGCACAAATTATTTCAATGTGCAAGGCCTTTTTTTTAGTAGGCTCAGTCTCGGAACATTACGGACAAAGGTTGCATCAAGTCATTATCGACGTGCACTTTACCGAAAGAATGGATAATCGCCAAAGTTATCCCTGTTCAGAAATCTGGAAACAAGAACGAACCATCTAACTTCAGACCCATATCGTTAACCTATACAATATGTAAACTTCTTACCGCAATGGTAGCCTAGTCGTTTGAGCATCCACCTCGCATGCGGGTGGTGCGGGGCTCGATCCCCAGTGCCGCCGGGTACCCAATGGTGATACAATTGGTACAAGCTTCCCCTCCCTGGTGCTCGGCTCCTTTAGGGTGAAATGCTTGGGAAATGGGTCCTTGACCCCGCCTTGAGTAGAACAAAACAACCTTTTGTCATGGCGCTCTTTGGCCACAGATGCCCTTGCGCCGTAAAAATTCATCATTCGTGTGAGCTTGTTGAACACATCATTACCAAGCATATAACCCCATTTCTTGGACAGGAGCGCATCTTAGCTCCATTCCAGCATGGTTTTAGAAGTGGTCTAACAACAGTTACTCCGCTCCGGGTACAAATACATGATCTGTCTTTGAGCAGTGACAATCAAGAACATGCAGATATGATTTATTTTCGATTTCTCGAAATCATTGGACAGCGTCTCACACACGAAGCTTGTTTAGAAATTAGTATGCACACTTGGCAACAGCCCCACTGTTAACTCAACTAAGGACTACTTATCTGGTCGCTCCCAATATGCTGTGATTAACCATCAGCCTTCCTTATTACAACGTGTAATATGAGGAGTACCTCAGGGCTGCGTTTTATCTCCAGTTTGATTCTTGATCTTTAGATAGAAAGATATAACCCTACTAAGAAAGCATTGAGTAAATTATTTCTTCAGAAATAATTCCTGACTTCTTCGCGCCCAAGTACAGCTGTTCCCTTGTATGTTTTTGCAAATTTGTTTTTTCGCTTCTGTATTTTCATTAATGATGATTTTGTGCTTTTTGACTGTCCTGTTTTTGTGAAAACTGTAACCTAACTATGTGTTCGCTTTTTCATTTTGTGTATGTAGAGGTTTTCAACTGTATCTGCTCCTTTTTTTCTCTACATGTAACGATTTTGAACTGAGTCTGTCCCTGTTCCTTGTAACGGCTGCCTGGGCCTCTTCAAGCTGTATTCCTACAGCTTTTAGTTCAGGCAGCCAGCCAGAATTTTCTGGGAAATAAGTAGAATTGAATTGAATTGAATCGACAATCAGCCGTCCTGTGCCAGTGTTAATATTAAACTCTTTGCAGATCATTGTATAATTCACCGCGAAATTAATACATCAGATGACCACATAGCCCTAAACCTCGCTGCAGAAGCCGCATCTTGGAGGTGTAAAGACTAGCAGATGGCCCTAACATTAATAAGTCCGCTCTTCTCACAATAACCAGAAAAAAAAACATCAGTCGTCTTACTCTTACGTTGTTACCAACGCTCCTCTCACACGAGTTAACAGGTATAAATACCTCGGTGTAATAATATCTCATGATCTCAGATGGGATTCACATGTCACCTGTGTCAAACCAACCGCCGCCAAAGCTCCTGCTCCTCAAAAGACATCTTCAACAAGCTCCCACTACAACAACACTGATTGCATACAACGCTTTCGTACGATCGGTACTTCAATATGCGAATGTTGCATGGTTTCCGCATACTCAACAACTCATAGGAAAATTGGAAGCTATCCAAAGAAAAACAGTAAGATTCATGTTTAACAAATACAGGCCTACTGACTCACCAACGGTACTAGTCAAGGAAGCGGACATTCTCACTCTGGAAAATAGAGCTATACTTGCACTGCTAAAACTACTTTACCAGCTAGTCCGCAATCAACTTAACCTTGATATAACTAGGTGCCTGATGGCCCCAGAGACAAGACCAACACCTCCCAGATATTGCCGCCAATATTTGCAGTGTTTGTTCGTTTTTCAAATCTGCCGCGACACCACCTTATCGCTTTGTTTGCGACGCAAGACGCGACTAGATTTATCTCGATTGATCGCAGCCAGGCAAAGCTGATTCTACGTTGTTCCGGAATGTTCTAGTAACTTTGCGCCCTTTATCTCGAATGTTCGCTATCAGCTTTAAATTGAGCACGGCCGACAGCGGCGGGCATTCTGTTCGACGACCGCCGAGCACGCTTGTCGCTTCGCCGCCGCCGAGTGATTCAGTCCACTTTGGGTGCAAGTCAGCCCAATAAACAGTTCTTTTAGAAGACCCTTTCGTCCGTCTTCATCGCTGCTTCGACTGCCGTCACCACTACGTGACAATATTCAGAAACACTAAAACAGCACATATTTCGTACTTACTGCCTGAAATGCTCCTTTTTTCCACTTACAATAAGAGAACGGATCACCCTCGATCATTGTATTCCCACCAGCACACCATTAGATATCTTTACTCAGAAGAAAATTATCTTCATTCTTAATCAGACTACAATTGTGAGCCTTTGTTAGCAGCTTCCTTTTTATTGTATTGTTATTTTTACAGCAGTTTGTGCGATCCTACTCAGTTTCAAAAATAAGGCCGAAGAAATTGAAACTGAATGAGAGGAACTAAAGCGTGGTTTTGATGTCATAAGTTTCACAGATACTTGGTATAGCTCTGATGCGGAAGTTATGCAGATTCCTTGCTACAATCACATTTCTATGTTCCGACAAGATAAGCGCGGAGGTGATATATCTGTATATGTATACGAACGTTTGCCCTATGACGTTCTTACAGACTCATATGTTGTGAATGGAAACTTTGAAGTTGCTAGCTTACTGCATCGTGACATTGCTCTACCCTTAGTATACCGCCCCCCTCATGGTAATCTTGATGCATTCCTTGATTTTTGTGATAGTTAACTGATAGTTCCTTGACAAGTGCAATAACTGGAAACATGTGAATACTTCTCTTGACCGCAGCGGTGGGCAAGTGGTTGAGCATCCGCCTCGCATGCGGGAGGTGTGGGGTTCGATCCCCAGTGCCGCTGGGTACCCACCGGGGACACAATGGGTACAAATTTTCCCCTCCCGGGTTCTCGGCTTCTTACGGTGAAATGCTTGGGAAATAGTTCTTTGACCCAACCTAGTGCATTGAAACTACCTTGTGCCATTGCGCTCTTTGGCCTCAGCTGCCCTTGCGCCATAAAAATCAATAATCATCATCGCCATGACTTCTCATAATAATAATATTAGTTGGTTTTGGGGAAAGGAAATGGCGCAGTATCTGTCTCAAATATCGTTGGACACGAACCGCGCCGTAAGGGAAGGGATAAAGAAGGGAGTGAAAGAAGAAATGAAGAAAGAGGTGCCGTAGTGGAGGGCTCCGGAATAATTTCGACCGCCTGGGGATCTTTAACGTGCACTGACAACGCACAGCACACGGACGCCTTGTGTTTTTTGGAATAAAGATTTTGAGACTTTCATATTTAAAACAGCTGTTTACTGCTTCGTCACCTTAATCCTTGTTTCTGCTAGCGATGGTAGACTAACCATTAATGAGGTTTGTAAATACCTGTGTGATCGCTGTACTAAGAGAGCCTGTAGTGCCTATTTTCTCGATGTAGATTTAAAACTTACTGACTTTTGTGCTGTGCCCTGTAAAGTGTACAACTTGTGCACAGACGTGGTCAAAATAATAGTATTTGTGCCATGCTATAAGTTTGCCCCTTGCAATTTACAACTGCATTTTTCAAAGCTTCGTTTTTTTTTTTTAATTCTTTTGGCTTCTTCATACGGCTATCGTTAATAGATTGTGTCGTGTTTGTCGGGGACAGCAACCGAAGGCCAGGTGGGCGGGAAACCGAACGTGGTTTATTCCATCACAGCTTGTAGTGGAATCCCCCCGGTGGCCGAACAGCGCGGCTTATCTTATAGCCAGCTCTCGCGATCGTCGCGCCGCCGCTATCGCTCTAGCCGCGACGATTACACAACACTCATCCCCTTTTATTTAGAGGGTGCAATTGTATCCTTATACAATAGTTAAAAACCAGCTTCGTATCGCTCGGGTGGACGGCGATTTCTTGACGGGTAGCGCCTTCCAAGAGCAGACGTCTCGGATGTAGGAGCGGGCGCCGGAGGGACCTCGAGAGGCTGCAAGGGCACCGGCTCTTCTGATGCTGGCTGGTCACCTGTTTGGTTTGGAGGGAAAAGCAGGAACCCCTCCACGTTGTCTACGTCGGATGACCCTAGTGTCATCTTAGGGCTTGTGTTACCCAGCAGTTGGTCGAAGTGCCGACGCCAGAAGAACTTGCCTCGAGGCGTGCTCACCAGGACTTTGTAGGAGACTGGTCCAGTTTTCTTGAGGACAGTTCCACGAACCCACTTCGGCGAGCCTCTGTAATTTCGAATTAAAACACTGTCATTAATGCAAAAACAGTCTCTGTGGCTTTTCCTTTGTTGCATTTGGGTGAACTGACTGCGCATCACCTTCCCTTCCACCGTCGGCTTGATTGCATCCAGCTTAGTACGCAATCTTCTACCCATCTAGAGGTTAGCTGGTGCCTCTCCTGTCGTAGGATGAGGCGTATTTCGGTAAGCCAACAAAAATAATGAAGTGTCACTTCGACAGATTCACCTGGAGGTGATTCGCGCAGAGCCGACTTCAATGTGTGCACAAAACGTTCTGCCAAACCATTTGTGTTTGGATGATAAGGGGCTGTCACGACCTGTCTGGCCCCGATGTCCCGCATGAATGCCTTGAACTCTTCGGACACCAGTTGTGGCCCATTGTCGGACACTACCGTCTCTGGCAATCCTAATCTGCAGAAAAGTTCACGCAAGCAAGCAACAGCACGTTCAGACGTTGTGCTGCGCATGAGGAACACCTCTGGCCACTTCGAGTGGGCATCTACTACCACTAGAAATGTGGTTCCTCGAAAAGGCCCCGCGAAGTCCAGGTGAATTCGCCTCCATGGTGCGGTCGGCCATGCCCAAGTATGCAGAGGTGCCTTACATGGATCCTTACGTTGTTGCTGGCACGCTTGACAACTTCGTACTCTTGTCTCCAAATCTGCATCAATTGACGGCCACCAGACGTAGCTGCGAGCCAATTCCTTGCTCCGCACGATTCCAGGATGAAATTGGTGCAGTTCGTCGAGAACAGACTCTCGAAAAGTAGACGGGATAACAACCCTCATGCCATACATGAGGCGCCCTTGACACACGCTGATCTGCAAACGTCTGTCGAAAAATTGCTTTAGAGTTGCATCTCGTAGGTACGATGGCCAACCTGTGCTAGTAAAC
The DNA here is from genome assembly GCF_052857255.1 of Amblyomma americanum. Lineage (NCBI taxonomy): Eukaryota > Metazoa > Arthropoda > Arachnida > Ixodida > Ixodidae > Amblyomma > Amblyomma americanum. The sequence goes on along the minus strand of NC_135504.1, from coordinate 160,498,454 downwards.
TGGAGCACCTTACTAAGCATGGGATCACGTGATGCGGCACGCGCAATCTTTTTGGCGGATAGGGGCATCGACTCCAGGCGCAATGCATAAAATGATTCCTCGCCTTCGGACGTGCCGTCTTGCTGGCCCTGGAGAGGGAACCTTGAAAAAAAATCTGCCTCTGCGTTGTCACTGGACTTCTTGTACACGAGCGAGTAGTTGTAAGCAGACAGTGTGACGGCCCATCGCTGCAAGCGTGCTGCCGCGATCGGTGGAATGCCTGTCTTCTGCCCCAGGATGGTTTGTAACGGCTTGTGAACCGTGATCAATGTGAAACATCTTCCATAGATGTAGAAATGAAACTTTTTGACAGCAAAATTGATGGCAAGTGCTTCCTTTTCTAGCTGTCTGTATTTTTTCTCAGCGTCATTTAATGTGCGCGACGCTTAAGCGACCGGGCGAGGGCTTCCATCGTCCGCAACATGAGAAAGTACTGCACCCACGCCGTACTGGGAAGCGTCACAAGCCACTTGCAAAAGCTTATCGGGGTCGTAATGCGCCAGTATCGCGGATGACGCCAACGCATTTTTGACTTCCTCGAACGCCACTTGGCACTATGCATCCCAGCGCCATGGATCGCGACGCAGCAGTTTGTAAAGAGGACTGGCCAGAGTAGACAATCGTGGAACAAACTTCCCGTAGTAATTTACGACGCCCAGAAACGACTGCAGCTGCTGCTTGCTTGTGGACGCGGGAGCTTTCGTCAAGGCTTCTATCTTCTCTGGCGTTGTGCTGACACCTGCTGCGCTGATAACATGACCAAGATAGCGCAGTTCTTTTTGAAAGAACGAACACTTTTCTTTCTTTACTCGAACCCCGCGCTCCGTCAACCGCTTTAGGACAGCTTCCAGATTTGCAAAATGCTCGTCTGCCGTCCTTCCAGTGATGAGAACGTCGTCCAAATAGCAGCTGACGCCTTTCAGGTCTTTCAACATTGTGTCCATAATTCTTTGGAAAATGGATGGTGCCGATGAAACCCCGAACGGTAGTCTGTTTACCGAAAAAAGTCCTTTATGGGTATTGAGTGTCAAGTACTCTCTTGACGACTCCGACCCCACCACCTGATGATCGGCTCTGTTGAGATCAATCTTAGAAAATTCTTGGCCCCCTAAGAGCGCCACAAACAACTCATCGACTCTCGGCAGTGGGTACCGGTCAGTTTCAAGACAAGGATTTAGGGTGGTCTTGTAATCACCGCATAGTCTTATGCCACCGTGCTTCTTTACTACTGGTACAACCGGTGTGGCATAGCTGCTCGTCGCAACTTGTGAAATGACTCCCATGCCTTCCAGCTTATTAAGCTTCGCCTCGACCGCAGGTTGTAATGCAAAGGGCACACTTCTTGCCTTCAGAAACTTCGGCACGCTACCATCTTTTAGCGACAACTCTGCTCTTTCTTCTGAAATTTTTCCCAGTTCGTCATGAAACAAACTCTGGTATCTGTCTAGAAGTGCGCGTAGTCTGGCAGTTTGACTCGAACAAGCAGAACCATCTGACCTGGAAATAGCGTTGAGCTTGAAGATACTGCTCCAATTGAGTCGGATGGCTTGCAACCATTGTCGACCTAGCAGCGGAAGTCCCTTTTATTTCGTGATGTAGAGAGGCAGCTGGGCTCTCTGCTCTCCGTACTGCACGGCCACGTGAGCGACTCCAACAGGCTGGACTATGGCTCCCTGGAACGTCCGCAGCTTCAGCGTCGTTGGCATGACCTTGATTGAGGGAAACATCTGCCGAAACTGATATAAAGACATGACGGACACAGTAGCCCCTGTATCGAGCTCCATGATCAAGGGCCGCCCTTCCAGGTGCACAGAAATTTTTATCGGAGCTAGACCAGGCGAAATAATTTCCTTCATGCTCACAGAAGCTTGAACGGGAACCAATATCTCCATCGAGTTTCGCCGCGCACCCTTCGTCTTTTGCTGCTTGTTAGCTTGGCACACCCTTTGAATGTGTCCTTTCTTATCACATTTGAAACAGGTGGCTGCTATGTGCGGACACAGTCGGCTTGCATGCTTCGTCGACCCGCAGCGATAGAAATTTCGCTGCGTCATATCGCTTTCCCCAACGGCTCTGACCTTGTGAACGTCAGGAACGCCCGTATCAAAGGCGTGCGCTTCTGCTACGCTCTTTTTCCCTGCTTCCATGGCTAGCGCTCATTCCACGGCTTTTTGAAAAGTTAGCTTGTTATCCTCCGTGAATAATACTCGCTGTGTATCTTCTCTGCGCAAACCGAAAACAAAACGGTCTCGCAGCGACTGATCGAGTGCAGATTCAAATTCACATGTCTGTGCCAATTTCCACAACTGTGCAACATATTCCGAAATCGATTCACTCTCGAGTTGCGCTCTCCTGTGAAATTTCGCGCGTTCACTAATTACCGACGGCTTCGGTGACAAGTGGTCGCCTAGAAGTTTCTTTAGCACGTCGAAACTTTTAGCTGACGGCAACTCTGGCGCTGTCAATGACTTGAGGAGACTGTACCTCTTTGAGCCTACGAGACTCAAAAAAGCGTATACCTTGTCGTCCTCGGGGATACGGTTGACCAGAAGAAACGACGTTAAGCGTTCCTCGTACGACGGCCAGTCGCTCGTAGACTCGTCGAAGGGCTCGATGTGTCCCAGTCGACCCACGAGTTGCGTCACTGCTCCCGCCGCTGCCGAACCATCCGTTGCCACGTCGGCTTGCTGTATAACTGGTCAGGATCCCATCCTCGTCGCCAAATGTCGTGTTTGTCGGGGACAGCAACCGAAGGCCAGGTGGGCGGAAAACCGAACGTGGTTTATTCCATCACAGCTTGTCGTGGAATCGCCCCGGTGGCCGAACAGCGCGGCTTATCTTATAGCCAGCTCTCGCGATCGTCGCGCCGCCGCTATCGCTCTAGCCGCGACGATTACACAACAGATTGCAACATACCGAATCTCTGCAATCATGGCATCAGTGAACGCTTCAAGTTATGATTTCTTGACACCTTACGAGCTGAGCACCCGTTATCAGAACAAAAGCAGTAACATTTCATTTCTGCATCTGAATGATCGATCAGCACGAAACAAAAGCGATGACATTGTGACGAAGAGCTGACGACGAACTGTGCAGTGGCGCGGAGAGGAGTGCTCGCGCTAGGCCAACAGCCATTAAATCATCGTATTGCCATCGATTATCTTTATCGTGCCTCTTTCTTCGGCTGGCCGCCACGTAACATTTGGTGGAAGTGCGGGCTACCACCGACATCCTCGTCCTGGGAGCTTCGGCGTCCTGCGTCAGCCATGAGTTCTTGGCGTGCGTCGCTCGGCCGTGCCCCAGCCTTTCAGACCCCAACAGACCTCGCCATCATTCTCCCCCGCCCCGTCCCCCACCCAGACCACTCAACACGACGAACTGAACCCGACGTGAAGACCTGACCTATCGACCCCACCGACCCGAGACGCCTCTTACATTTGACGACACAGTTCCCCTGCCCAGGCCATTCGGCGCGCCCTGGGGCCTCGACCGTAAGCTCTTGGCGACCTGCGGCCCGGAAGCTTCGAGACCAGGAATCATTCAACCATCTGATTCATCGTGGCGGCCAGCACCTCACCCCTTTCTCGTTCTTGTCCAACCATCCTCTTAAGCACGTACCCGCTTCGCGCATCTTTGTCACCGATCAGGACGATCGCTCGGTGGCCCAGGGTAGTGTGGCGAAGAAGACGACTAACTGTGCAGTGGCGCGGGCAGGAGCGCTCGTGCTAGGCCAGCAGCCATTAAATCATCTCATTGCCATCGATCATCGTGTCTCTTTCTTCGGCTGGCCGCCACGTAACGATATATGTGCCTTTCTTTCCAGCTTTAGCTTTATGTTTGACGTCATGATGTCTGAGACATGGTACGAAAGCCACTCTGCTGTTCTTAATCTACCTGAACATTCCACATTTTTTCTTTATCGGAGCTCCAAGAGAGGGGGGAGGAGATCGGGTGCTGTCGAAAACGTTCTTAAAATGCGAATTACTTGTCAATTTCTGTGTTGTAATCGATGAAAACGAGGTGCTTACCCTAAAATCTAATTCTTTGCTTTTTACTGTCATATACCGACCACCCAGAGGAAGAAGTAACAAATTTACCCTTTTTATACGCGAGTACTTCAGCTGGGTAAATGATCATAAACACACACTCATAATAGGTGGGGACTTGAACATAAACTTGATTAAAAAGTCAACACTTCAACAAGAGTTCTACACTATACACTAGAGACCAACGAATTTTTCAATATCATAAATCAACCAACACGCATTACGCCCGAAATATCAACGTTACTAGACACCTTTATTACTAATGCACGTGATGAATTGTCAATATCTGGTGCACTGCAGCTGATCTTAGTGATCACCTGCCAATTTATTTAATTACAAATCTCACAGTCTCTCCTAACAAACCTGCAAAAAAGTTTGCTATGCGTATTCAAGACATAAACCAGACTACTTTAAAAACGTGTTATGATAAACTATCGCAAGTAAACTGGAGCAGCGTCTAAGAGGAAACCAATGTTGCTGAAGCTTATGGTATTTTTGTTTCCACCTACAAGCAGCTGTATTGTGAGCCTTTTCAATACAAAACAAGAGTGCGAGCTTTGAAGGCGCGTAAGCCCTGGATAACTAAGGAACGCCCAAAGGCGATACGAATTAAAAACATACTTTTTAAGCGCTTTCTAAAAAGAAAAGATATTGACTATCTGAAGAAGTTTAAGGCTGCGAGAAATAAAGCTAACACTGTCAATCGGCAAGCCAAAAGAAATTATATGAGTAACCAATTTAACGGCGAAGTAAGAAACCTCTCTGATGTTGTTTGGGGAGACTCAATAATTTGCTGAACTTAAAAGAGAAGATTATAGTAGATGAAACAGTCACACATGGCACTAAATTGTCCGGTTCTCAACTAGCATATGCTTTCAATAATTTCTTCGTGTCCATTGCAGACGGCACGCAACCCAACTAATACCCCAGCAGCATGAGTCATAAGGTTAGCGAAACCGCGTTTTTAACCCCTGTTACAACTAACGAAGTTCTGTAGGTCCTACAGTGCCTGAAAAATAGTAAAATTAAAGCATATTGACGACCTACAAATATTGCCATCGAAGTACACATCCCATATACTTGCATCGTTATTAGAATACATAATAAATTTGGCATTTTCCTCAGGAACATTCCCTAAAAAGCTACAGATTGCCAACAGGAGACGAAATAAATTTCTCCTACTCCTACCTATATCGATCTTGCCAGTTTTTTCGAAATGTTTTGACAAGTTTTTATAAGTGCGCATTAGAAGCTTCATTAAAAAACGTCAAGTTATATTAGCTTTCAGTTTGGGCGTGCCGCAGAAAAATCAACAGAAATAGCGTTGTTAACCATGAAGGAAATTGCATTAGTCATTTGAAGGAAATGAACTAAGTCTCGGGGTTTTCGTGAATTTTTCCAAAGCATTCGACTCTATAAATCACGAAATATTATTCCTTAAACTTGAGCACAATAGATTTCGCGGCACATTCCTTATTCTTTTATTAACATATTTAGAGCACCGCCAGCAACTGGATGTAATTTGCAGTTCTTCATCGCACTTCAGATCCATTCATTCTGGCGTGCCGCAAGGCAGTATTCTTAGACCTACGCTGTTTAACATATATATTAACAACATTGTGCCCATTCACAACAGCGCTAAATGTATAATGTATGCAGATGACGTCAGCGCATTTTTAGGGCTAAAAACACTTAGTGACTTGACATTAAAACCTAATGAAACTCTGCGCAAATTGGCCGAATGGAGTGCTGAATGTTCATTGAAAATTAACAGTACCAAAACTAAAGCTGTAGTTTTTACACCTAAGAACAAGCCACTAGAACATTCACCTACCCTAACGCTAGGTTCTCAAAGCATTGAAACAGCGGCGTCAAAAAAGTGTCTTAGGTGTGACACTGCAGTGCAATCTTTCATGGGACATACGCATCGACAATCTGGTTTAAAAACTTGCAAAATGCACAGGCATGTTATACAGTGTCCCCTCTTTACTACCTCTGAGTGTCACAATTTTAGTTTATAATGCACTATTTCTCTCTAAACTTTCTTACTATCATCTGGTGTGGGGTACAACAACATGCTCAAATACATATGTTACAGAAAATACAGAAAATGCCATTGGTATCATTGCAAATGCCCCGTTTACTGCTCACACCCAACCTCTTTTCCCATCATTAGAAGCAACTCCAAATGATGATCTATATAATTTATTGCTAAGTAAACGATATGAAAGAAGACGGAACAATCATGACACATTCATTGATGGCGCAGCTAACTTACGGCCAAAGCTATTTATTACCCAACACGTAACAACGACGTCTGGTATGTGCCATCCTTTCGTACTAATTACGGTCGTCAAATGCTCCGACATATCATTACAACTCTTCTTAATCGGCGCAATGAGCCCTGAGGACCCAATGGTACGTTTTTTTTTCTTACTGCAAGTTTGCTCCCCCCTTCTTCCTTTTTCTCTTCTTATTGTTATTCTTCGTTTTGCATTCTTCAGTGTTTTTGAACATTTCGTGTTAATTCTACCGACTTCACTTATTTATTATTGCATGAGGATGTTCACTAATTTTTTTTTATTGAATATGATGTTTACCTATGTACTGTAGTCTTTTCTTTGTATTGTTCTTTCCGTGTTATGTTGCTGCCGGTTTTTATGCACGGGGCTGCGCGCCTCTGTCAAGCCAGTCATGAGCTTTTTGGGTGCCCCCTAACATCCCTGATGTTTAAATAACGATATTTGTATTTGTAATTTAGCCAATCAAAACAGGTGGCGTGTCATTATATTTGGGGATATGAACGTTGATTTACTTGCGAAAAACCAGATGCAGACTGAACTACTTGAATTCATTTTCTTACATGGTTGCCAAAAGGTTATCAACCTGCCTACCAGAATAAGTCAGTAAACACAAACACTCATTGATCACCGTTTTAAAAATTTTTCCCCGCATCCAGTTACCACAGGTATCTTTTCATCAGCCATAAGCGATCGTATGCCATTTCTTGGCCTATTTTCAAATAGGCAACACTCTGCTAAACTTGCGTACAAGCGACGAACAGTGAACGATGATAGAGTTGCCTATTTTTGCTCACTTGTGGCTGAAACTTGTTGGGTAGAAGTACATCTGGAAAATGATCCGTCCGTAGCGTACGATATATTTTAGAAAAGGTACAACACAATTACAGCATTGAATTTCCGACGGTTGCCGTCCATAAGCACAAAAAAGCTAAGAAAGAATGGATTGCGCCGGTTCTTCTCAAAGGCATTCGATATAAAATCTCGTTATATGCTCATTTCTTAGAAAAAAGAGACCCAACAGATATCGAAGAATTTAAGAAATTCAGAAACAAATTAAATCTCGGTCTAAATTAGGCCAAAACTGCCTATTATGAAAAAAAACTTGCTTCAATATGGGGCAAACCCAAACAAGTTTGGAACGCTGTAAATGGCATGATATCCAGTGGGAAACCTCGTCTGCCTTCCGATATACTGATTGATCGAACTTCCTGCTCTGGTGTAACACTTGTTAATACATTTAATGAACATTTTCCTAATGCAGGCGCTTGTCACATCACAGTAGGCGCGCGTCGCCCATCACCTTGTCTCTGTTCTCTGTGTCCCTGTCGTGGTTGTGCTAAAAATAAGTATAATTTGTCACCTATAGAGCTTTAAATGGAAACTAGTTGCTGTGAACGAGTCTCTATTTCTGACCCCCGCGTTTGAAGAAGTCGTAGCTATCGTTAATTTCCTTAAAAACAAATGTTCACCAGGAGATGACAATATAAGTACGGTACCAGTAAAAGCAGCTATCAGAAGCATTGGTCCACCTTTAACGCATATGTGCAACTGAATGCTCCTGACTTGTATCTTCCCTGATAAGATGAATTCAGCTCGAGTTACTGTAATCTCCCAGGGAGGTGATAAAAATGATATGAACAACTACGCCCTATCTCGATATTGCCACTGTTTTCTAAAATCACACAACGTGTGGTATATAAAAGATTACAAAACTTCCTACATAAAAAAAACATAATATGCAAAGAGCATTATGGATTCCAGGCTGGTAAATACACGTAGACTGCTCTACTGAACATAAAAGATCGCTTTCTTTCTAACTTCGAACAAAAGCTTTCCACCATCGCAATATTTCTAGACTTTCGCAAAGCTTTTGATTCAATTAAACACGATATCTCATAACTAAAACTAGAAAATATGGAATTCGCGCTATTGCACACAACCTATTGGAAAGCTATCTTACAGTACGGAGGCAGTCTACATGGCTACAGGAGCTAAAATTCAACACAGGTATAATAAAATTCGGTGTACCACAAGGCTCTATGCTCGGCCCTCTACTTTTCAGTTTATATATTAATGATATTTTAAATATACACTGAACTTCAAATATGGTAATTTACGCTGATGACACCAATGCCTTCTTTTCCGGTCCGACCTTAGCTTGCTTGAATATCAATCCAATACCTGGCTTAATGAGCTGCGGACATGGCTTGATGCCAATAAGCTTGAACTAAGCACAAAAAAAAACTAAATATGTGGTTTGCGCACTAAAGTAAGGCGCTTGGTCATAATATCCGACTTTATTTAAATAACACAGAAATTGAGCAGGTGAATTCTCATAAGTTTCTAGGAGTTCGTATCCGCAGTGACTTTGGCTGGACCGATCACGTCACCAGTCTGCGGACACGAATATCAAGATCAATTGGGTTAAGTAAACGAATTCATTTATCTTCTTCCATTCCGTGCAAAAAAAAAGTTATATTTTTCTCTTATTCATTCTCATTTTGTCTCTTAGTGCGGGGAACATGTAATAAAACTGGCACGAATGGGTTGTTCTCTCTACAAAAAAGAGCCTTGCGCATTTTGGGTAGATATCCTGTTAGTACTAATGGCGCGTTTACCTTTTGTAAGGTGTTACTGTTTTTTCTATGCTACAAACACTACTTAGCACTCCTAATCTACTAAAAAATAAAGCATGACTTTGAATCTTTCTCTCGTTCTTATCTGAATACAGAAATCACAAATCACTTGCGCACAACTTCTTTGATTGGTTCTAGGTCTCACACTAGTTACGGCACCCAGACTACAAACCGCCAAATAACAGTTTTATGCAACACATATCCAACATTGATTGCTCGTGCCCAGGAGAGTGTCACGATTCACCAATTCAAGAAGAAAATGAGCCATCTTTTGAACACCCACGCCCGTGTGAAATTTTGTTATGCATACCTGCTGCATTTCATTGTTATTCCTACTGTTCTGTGCGAATGTGTTTTTCTTATCTACACCACTTACTATCGCTCAGTGTTGATGACTTCTTCAGTATTATTTTATGCCTGACCAGTGCTTGTGTAATTGCTTATGTTGAATACCTCTCTCGCTGTGTTTGATGTACCACTGTTCTCACTGATATGTTACTGCGTACCATCTGCACCGACGTGTAATGCGGGTGGTAGGCCTCGTCAGGAGACATCTTAGTCTCATTAGCCTCTCTCCGCGGACACCATGTATTGTTGTTCGGAGTATATATATATATATATATATAGCAGACAAGTCAAAGGAAATGAGGGGCCCGTTTGACAAATTTATGAAGGGAGCCAACAGTCACCGATACCAAGGTGCATAGGGGAACGTTAATTTTTTTTTTAATTTTAATGTGTTATGCTTATCAGTAGGATAATAATTCTTAGATTAATAAATTGCTTAAAGAAAATTACTAATAAAGCAGCAGAAAAACAACCATGCCGCCGGTGGGATCCGAACCCACGACCTCCGAATATCGCGTCCGGTGCTCTTACCAACTGAGCTACGGCGACGGCTGTCCAATCTGCTGCTCTCGTGGGTATTTATGTTTACTGGGTGTATATATATATATATATATATATATATATATATATATATAGAGAGAGAGAGAGAGAGAGAGAGAGAGCACGCGGGTCAGCATCACAACATTTTGCTTTCCGCTTTTGTGCTAAGCGCCGCTTTAGGTGGATGATACCATGGTTGATCCAAAGGTTGTGATGAATCGTTTTCTTACGCCGGACAGGAATAAGTCTCTTCATGCATCTCATGACCATAGTCGTGAACCTGTTCGAAACGAGCGAGACGTCTCCTCGGTGTTCGAACTGGGGAATTAAAGGGCAAGGTATCAATAACCGATTCGTCATCTCCAGCCGAAATATCACGAAATGTTTTCTGAGAAGGAGGTACTTGGCTCCCGTGTGCGTTTAAATTTATATGAACTGACTTATATTCGGGATGCCTTCATTTATAGACACATTACAATCTTCAGACATTTTTTTTTAAGAAATATGAGATCAAGGAACGTTGCAGTTGTTTCTGTCAAACGTGTGGGAGTAGTAACCAGCTGTGTTAGGTCATGAGAAAAAACTGGATCAAGGAGCAGACGTGCACTCTCGGCATCATGCATTTCTGCTATTTTGAGACTTCGAAACTCCAGTTTATACCAGGCAAATTTAAATCACCGGCTAGCACGAATTTTCGATTAGGTCTTATTAAGCAGTCATGATGATGAGTAAGTTTTGTGATGAAGGATACCGGACTTCGGGGGGATCTATAACGATGCCGAGTAGAGTGGAAAAGTCGCGATAACTGATTTTGCACCAAATGCTTTCGTGGTCGGTAATATGATCGACTAAGTCATATTCAAGATCTTTTTTTACTATCACTGAGACTCCACCTCCTCGCCCATCGCTGTCTCGCCTCACTATCTTATCGGAAGGGAGCACAATTTAATAGTGATTGATTTGGGATGACATCCATGTTTCATTAACTGCCACTATATGGAACGTGAAGGAACATAAAATCTTGAAGCTAACATGCTTGTTAGCAAGACTTTTTTCATTTAATAAAGAAAATCGTAGCAATTTGGATTTGAATCATATGATTCCTTTAGCAGTATTAGGTTGGTGCAATTTCACTACTTTCGAGTTGACTTCATCCCAAAAGTAGACATCATTATCTACACGAAGCTATCGTAATCAAGAGATATATTGCTGGCCATGTATTTGAACTCCTTACCGTACTTCCAAACATTGGCGCGCTTATCTAATGTGGCCTTGCAAAAATATCATAGTAAATTAAAATTTTCTATTCCTTCACCTTGGAACAGTGTTGCCAGTACACGCATCTTTTCGTTGTAGTCATAGAAGTTTAGTGTCACTGGTCTGAGCTTATCACATTTCTTTTTACCCAGTCTGTGCACCCTTCCGGCGCTCGTAACTGTTACAACCAGCTTACGGCTAATGATTCGATCAAGTATGTTTTCCTTCAAGGTGGTAGGATTTTCATCGTCTTCCTCAAGATGTCCGAAAATTATTAGGTTACGGCGTCGGCTTCTGTCCTCAAAATTTCTTTTCTTGTGCAGAGACAGAAGATATAATTCTTCGGTGTGCTGAGCTACAACCTTGAGGGTATAATTAAGTGCAGTGAACCGCCGCGTTGGCTGAGTGGTTATGGCGCTCGGCTGCTGGCCCGAAAGACGCGGGTTCGATCCCGGCCGCGAAGGTTGAATTTCGATGGAGGCGAAATTCTAGAGGCCCGTGTACTGTGCGATGTCAGTGCACGTTAAAGAACCCCGGGTGGTCGAAATTTCCGGAGCCCTTCACTACGGCGTCCCAATAGCCTGAGTCGCCTTGGGACGTTAAACACCCATAAATCAAATTAAATTAAATCAAATTAAGTGCAGTGAACCTTTGATTCATTGTGTTACTGAGTTGATTTTGTGATGCGGAAATATTTTCCATAGAAGTCTGCAGAGGTCCCTTCATGTCTTGTAACAGGTTTTTAATGTCATCGGGTAGAGGTTAAGTAGGGGGAGGCCCCGGGTTAGTCTCCACGTCTCCAGCAAGCAAACGCAAAATAACGCTCCATGATTCATCAAGCATCACAGTGCAGTTTGCCGGACGTTCAAGCCGTTGAAAACCGCGCTCCACGATTTATCACGTTTACCTATTCAAAACAATTCAGCGCCACCTCGTTAAAAAAATACTTCGAACTTCCATCGCTTGTATCCGGACCTGTAGAACAGGGCGCCTCCCGGTCCTCTCGGAGGGCGTGGGAAATAGAGGATAGATTGGGGTTCTGCTGGTAGGCTGAGACCTTGGGATCTGCCCAATCTCCTCAGTGCTGGCGTTGCTCGAGCGGCGGATTCGACCAATGACGTCCCTGACTAAGGACAACATCTAGTTTAGTGGGTCCCACGGGCTTCACCCTATCTCATTGTTTAATAAATGCTTTCACCACCCCCACCCATTTCTGGCATCACGCCATCTTATATCTCATCCGTGCCTTCATGCGTCTTATCACCCATGGTCGAGACACGAACTTCTTACAACACCTCTAAGAATATCGTCCCGTTTAAATCACAGCCAGTCTTCAACACGCATTCCTACCCGCACCCTAGCAGTGAATAGCTCATCATTCTCCCACACAAAAGTCTTGTGGAATTCTCTGCCCGAAAACACAGTCATATGCACAACAGAACGCATTACCGTGATAAACAGAAATTTCATGCTAGCTAATACGTCATTCCCCAGCGTGTGTGGTTCCACTGTGTGCTGTGCTTCCCCCTGTGCCGATGTTAGCCACCCTCCCGGATCGCACTGAACTGTAGTGTATGTCCGGCGCAGCCTTTGTCATGCTGTTCTCCCTGTCTCTGACTTGCAACAGCACGGTGGAGTGTGCCACGGTTAGGGTTCGCATCGGAAATACCGATACAGTTGTTGCCAGCGCTTACGTGCGCCCGCACCACACCTATGATGCTAACTTTATAGCGCACCTAGCGCACCGTCTCGGCCGCGAATGCCTAATATGTGGTGATTTCAACACACACCACACTGTGTGGGGTTGCCGCTGGAACAATGCCGATGGGAACAAAGTTCTCAATGCTATCATAAGTGCTAACCTCCTAGTCTTAAACACTGGCCAAGCAACCTATGTGCGACCAACGGCTGCCACTGCTATCGATTTATTACTTGCTTCTGAGCGATGCGCCGGCCTCTACACGTGGGTGCGAGCGCCGGTACCCTCGGCTCAGACCACTACCCCATCGAGGTCATCCCTACCAGGTCAAACCCTGCCCCGAAACGCACCTACAGTGTGGTGAAGTGGGACCACTTCCGCAAACTTAGCAGTGCCGAACCTCATGATGGTGACTTCTTCTCCCATGTGGCAATGAGCGCGCGCGAGGCAACCGTTACGTGCAGTATCCCTGCGGGCACGCCTGTGCCAGACATAAAACTACTGAACTTACGTGCTGCACGCCGTGTCGCTCAACGCCGAGCTATCCCCGCAAACAGGCCCGAACTGTGGACAATCTATAACAGACTAGTTGCCCGCTGCAGGAGACACGCCCAATGTCGCCGCCGCCAGAGTTGGGCTAACCTCTGCGCCTCCCTTAACGACTCGCGACGCCAACCACGCGTCTGGCGCATCGTCGATGCAATGCTCCACACTAATATAATTTATTGTCAGGTCATGGTCATTGCCGTCACACGCGGCATAACAACATTATCTCTGGCCAACCTCCTAGCAGACGAATTTGCCTCCTCGGCAAACGGACTCGCAACTACCCTGGCCTCTCCCCCACGCCACACCATCCCTACCCCCCAGACGACTGTCTTTGACCGTTCTAAACGCCGCAGCGCACCTGGCGCTGACGGCATAACTTAGCAAATGCTGCGTAACCTCGACCACCATCAGCGTAGCCTATTACTGGACGCGTTTAACAATGTCTGGCACAGCAGAAATTTCCAGCAGGAGTGGATCTGCACCATAGTAGTCCCTGTTTTCAAATGCGGCAAGCGAGCTAACAACTTGTGCTCCTACAGGCTAATTTCACTAACCTCCGCGGCTGGTACGACTATGGAGGCCATGGTCCTTCGTCGACTACACTGGCTGGCCGACTCCACTCAAACCCTAGCGCCGCAACAGAGCGGTTTTCGACGACACCGCGCCACAGCAGACTGCATTGCCGATGCCGTCGTCACGTTCGAGAGCGGACTTGCCAGCGGTCATGTGGGGTATCTGGTTCTGCTCGACATAAGGAGCGCCTTCGACCTCGTCCAACATTCTGCCGTCATAGATGCCCTTTGTGCCCTCGGGGTGTGTGAGAACATGCTGCGCTACCTCAGGGGCTTTCTCAGCGGCCGCTCCTTCCGTGTTAAAGTGCGCGGTGTACTAAGTGCTCCTCGTGATGTGTTGTGTGGTGTCCCCCAGGGGAGTTTGCTAAGTCCCTTCCTCTTTAACTTGACCCTGGCACGACTCCCATCCTGCCTCCCCAAACCTGTGCACCACAGTGTTCGTGTCGCAGTGTACGCCGATGGCATTGCCATCTTTGTGACCGCACCCATTGCAAGAGCAGCTAGCGCCCGCAGAGCCCTCCAATAAGCCCTAGATGCAGTGACTGAACACCTCAGAGGCATTGGCCTGGAGCTATCACCTGCCAAGTCAGAAGCACTCCTTGTGCACAAGCGCCCGAGCACTGCCCGCTGCCGCAGCCCCCAGCTCCGCATCGGTGACACCCTTCTTCCCTGGAGCACATCTGTGAAGTATCTGGGGCTCCACATCGACGCCAGACTCAGCTGGAGCACAGCCATACTCAAGCAACGGAAAGAGATGACACGCATCTCTAACATCTGTCGACCCCTCCTGGCTAAAGGCGCAGGCTGCTCCCCAACACTATGCTCCCGCATCTACGAGGCACTTGCGTGGGCTAAGGTCCTATACGCCCTGCCCATTGTCAGACTCTCGAGAGGAAAATGGCGAAGGCTGGACATAGACCACCGCACCTTTGTCCGAAGCGTCTATGACCTCCCACGTAGCTCGCAAATAGGGCCCACCTACGCAAAGACAAACACTTCGCCTTCGTCTCTCCGTGCGCAACAGACAGCCCTACGGCATGCATTACGCATACACAGTGCTCCCGAGTGCAAAGAACTCCTCACTTACCTCCAAGACAGACCCGAGACCTGGTTCGGCCGCAACGTCAACCTCTTCAAAGAAATCTTTGGTGCTCCCCGCCACTCGGTCCTCACCCTCAAGCACCACAATGCCGCAGGCCCCCACGAGTCTGCACCACCCTATCAGGCCTTACATGCAAACGCCAGATGCCTCACGGTGGACTTCAGCAACTCGTCGCTGAAAAGATCGACGAGGACCTAGAGGGCTGCCTCCTCGTATATACGGATGGCTCGGTTATGGACAATGGTCGATCCGCTGCTGCCGCCTGCATTTCCCTGCCCTGTCGCACCACAAGCAGTGCAGACTCCCCACCCCGGAATCGTCCACAATAGCAGAGCTAGCCGCCATTCACTTGGCCGCAGACCTCCTTTCGGAGCTGCCAGACATCAGAAGGGCCGCCATTTTAAGCGACTCCAAATCAGCGCTCCTCGCAATAAAACACGCCGACGAGGGCGGATACACTCTCCGCCTCCTGGACCACAAGCTGGCTGCTCTCTCCGAACGCGGCTGCGACATAACACTCGTGTGGATTCCTGCCCACTTAGGCATATCGGCAAATGAAACTGCCGATCAACTAGCCAAGCAGGCCCATGACCCAACAGTTCCTCTAACAAGTGCAGTCAGGCCATATGAGTGTGCTAGACTCATCATTAAAAAACATGTGGCCCTTCATCGTCCCGACGCCAAGGTGGCTACCGATGCTCCCCCCGTCGCATTCCCGAACGAGAATTTGAACGCGCGGAATATATCCTCCTCCTTCATCTCCGTATAGGATGTGTATGGACAGCCGAACGCCTCCATCGTCTCCGTGGCTTCACCAGTGACAAATGCACTATGTGTGGTGTCTGTGAAACCCTATCCCATCTCTTCTGTGAGTGTGCGGGACTCACCTGTGCCCGTTCCACCCTAAAGTCTTCCTACCAAAAACTGGGGCTCGCCTCCGAAACTTTGGAACACTTTCTCTTCCCATCCGGCCCGACATTATCTGTGTGTCGCGCCCTGCGTGCAGTGCTGATCTTCGCCTAGAAGGCGAACCTTCGCGCTAAACTATACCCCCTCCAGTGAATCCACCTGGAAGTGAACTGAGTTCAGTGCCCTCCCCTTTACCTTACCTTCCTCTCCTCCTTGACCCGCCTCCCCTCTACTATCCCTATACACACCCCTCCCCCTGCACAGTGCCGTTGAGGTGCCTCTCAATGAGCCAGTTATAGCGCTTTGCTATCACCCTCCCCCCCCCCCTAAGCCACCATTGTCTGCGTGCGTGAGTGCGAACATAACCTCTATACTCGCCGGCGGAACCAAGCTGCAACAGCTGTGCGCATGCGCGTGTCAAGTGGAGGGGAGTGGAGAGGGGCAGAGAGCGAATCCATGTCTAGAGACGGAAATGAAGAATGTACGCCCAGCAAAATGGAGCGGCGAAAGACTGACTTTGCAATTCGACTAAATGAGTTGCACTCGGCCATATGTAGCTTTCTCGCCACTCCATGTTTATCCAGAGCTAAACCACAGCGACTTTTTCTTTTTGTACATTTTCTCATTGATTGTTCATTGCTGTTAGTTTACTTCGATCAATTTCTGCATCTTGCTGTAATTTTTTCGCTTGTCTGTGTTGTATTTGCTCTTTCCCTTTTTTCTCCATGTTCAAGAAATGTTAAATATGTTAACCTACTTGAAAAAAGATGTAGCGCCAAAAAGACGAGCACGGGAGGGAAACACGAAAAGGACGAAGCGTTCGTACTTGTCGTGTCTCCCTCCCATGCTCGTCTCTTTTGCGCTACATCTTTTTTCAAGTACGTGCCACCAACTCGCCCAGCAACAAGTTTTATTGAACCATATGTTAACATGCCTCTCTTATAGAGGGTGTCCAGGCTAACTTTAGCCAAGGGTTCAAAAATAAGATATTTGAGTTAGGTCAGGGAAAACTCTTACATACAGCTACCAACCGGCATGCGCATCATAGGCAATTTTTCATTTTGCAATTAATTAATTAGCAATTAGGATAACTTTTAAATGCGTGATTATTCACTTTAACAGCAAATGTGAATAGAAATTTTGGAAAACACCTTCAGTAATCCCCATTTCATTTATTTTCGATAAAGAAAGCCTGACCTGTATCTCTTTTCTGAGCTCCAAAGAAAGCCGGCGAAATACGAAAAAATCACGTGACTAGTGCATTCGCGCGCCACGATTGAGCTGCTCTCTATCCTGGCTTGAGTGAACGAAATCAGCTGCTGGCAGGAGAGCAAGCTGCCGGGCTAGTTGGTGATGCATGTTGTAAACTTGGAAGCGCAAAAAAACCGGACGACGGACAGTGTAAGGAAACACAAAAACAGGTTCACGAGCGCTACTACCAACTGTTTATTCATGCTGAGGTACAGGAGTTATATAGGAACAGAATTGTCGAGCATGCGCGTGGAAAAGGCACACAAACCGCACAATCACACAAACCGCACATCAGACATGCGCACAAGTTAATCAAAAAAAGAATATAAAAGGGCACATTCCGATGAATAAACGTGTACAGACGTGTAACTGACACAACGATCGGACAGCTTTCGGATATAATAAGCCTCTAGAACGAGCCAAGCCTTATCATTGCCGCTCTTGCCTAGAACCGTGGTTTTCTCCAACCTTGCCCTACACGTGCACGAAGCAATGTGACGCACGATATTAGCACTAGTGTCTTTGTTTTCTATGTTTTTGGCATGCTCCCGTAGCCGGTCATTAATACAGCGGCCAGTTTGGCCAACGTATGAAGCCCCACATGAGAGGGGAATGCAGTACACCACTCCTATTGCACATTTGGTGTAGGCGATCCCATGTTTTTTGTTGCAGCCCCTGCCGGCACAACCCATGATGCGGGGGCATAGCTTAGATAGCTTATTGGGTGCTGAGAACACCAAAGGCGCACGGTGCCTGCCCGCCACTTTTTTTAGGTTGTGCGTGAGTTGGTGTACGTAAGGGACCACCACCGGCGTCGAAGAAGGGGGCTCAGACCTTTTTTGGGCGCCTTTGTGCTTCTGCAGGAGGGTTTCAGCAGCAGCTGAAATGACCGGGCCAGGGAAGCCTGCAGATAGAAGTCGCTCAACCTGATCATTGACACTCTGTTGAATTTTATGAGGGCAAGATTTTTGAAGCTCAGACTCCAGGCAAAGCGACGCAATACCTCGTTTAACCACCTTGGAATGAGCCGAGTCGTAGCTGAGGAGCTCTTTGTTGGCTCGGGGGGAGTACATCCAGCAAATATGGTCTCGGCAGAACAAAAGCTTGAGGTCTAAAAAACGCAACGCCTGACTTTCAGGTAGTTCATGGGTAAAAACTAAACCTTTCCCAAGTCGATTAAAAGTATTTAAAACCAATGAAACAATATGGTCAAGGGATGTAGAGTTCCCTGGTCTTAAAATAATTAAAAAGTCATCAACATATCTAAAAACTTTAAAAACTGGCCCCCCTTGAAAAGTCTGTGCAAGAAGGCGGTCAATTGAAGATAAAAACATGTCACATAAAATCGGAGCTACACACGAGCCTATACAGATTCCTTTACGCTGCAGAAAAAACCGGTTGTCATGAGAGATAAAAGTTACCTGCAAGTAGTATTCTAGTAATCTTAAAACATTATCTACCGAAATTCCAACTGAGTTCTGGAAGGCCACAGCCCCCGAGCCTTCAATGCTTTCTGCTGGCAAGACGCGACGACCCCATTGCTCCTGCAGGCCGATATGTCGATTGTGGCTGCGGCGCCTGCGCGAGCCAGTCTGCAAGCGTGACGGTGCAACTGGCACCGTCAAGCTTGCAGACTGGCCCGCCCAGGCTCCACACTCCGTCTCCTTCCAACGAGTAGTCAATTTGAAGTTCAGCAAGCAGCGTGAGAACTGGCGTGCGAGCTAACCCATATCCATGTTTAAGCCTTGAAAGAAACATGGCAAGAGACACAAGTTCACCATTGAGGACCGGCGGCGCCGATTGGGGACAAAGGGCGCGACGCGGCATAACATGTCCCGCGGCGTATCGTGTGCGTCCACGCATGCGGAGAGGACATGGACAAAGGTTGTCCCTTTCCGGTTTCACGAAATTATTTCTTTTCGGGCTTTGCTGAACTCGCCAAGAAAGCTGGCCCCTTATGTCCTCACTAGCAGCCCACCCGCTTGCTCACCTATCATAGAGACTGCAGAGAAAAAACAACTCAAAAATAACATTTTTTGCCGTGAGGAAAAACAATGTAAATATGCGCGACGTAACTGAATAGTCCAGAGAAAGTCCTGCAAAAGTTCATGGTAGCACCATTTCATATCTTCTGGGTAGCAGGGAGCAAAAAGAGACAAAATCTGTGCCCCCTTCAACCATGCCGATTGTGCGCCAGGAACTTCCTTGCCTCCTTCTGTGCACGTCTATTTCTCTCACGAGGCCTGGACGCGCGGCGCCGCGTCGCTGACAATGGACAGGTTACCTTTTCCTGGCGACGAGGTCCTATGCAGAGATGGTGGTGACAGGTCTGTGCCACATCAGCAGAAACTCGCGTCTTCCCCACGTCTGGATGCTTGCGCCCTTATTACACGTAAACTCTTTCTGTTTATTGTCGTTGCTTCGTATTTCATTTCTTCTGGCAGATTTTTTGCATCACTTTCGTTTCAGACTCGCTTGAGATATAGTGCAATGAATCTTCTTGTTTATTTTCTTTTTGTTACCACTTTCCCATCTTTCCATTTAAACAACTGACCCCTTTCTTCTAACTCGTGACTGCCTTATAATTCGTGTGCAGTCTGTGGCATATTTAAGACCCGTTTCCTCAGAATATACAATAGATAGCTGTTTCTTCTTGCTTTTCGTGGCTTATTTCTTAATGCCCGACACAGACTTCTTACCACCGAGCTATAATTATTTTGAATTAGAAGCTCAGTTGGTTTTCATATATCGTACACATCGTACATGAGGGTATTGAAGTAAGCCTGCTTTTAAGTAGCCTTACTGTCTCTCCCGTTTGCTGGTCAAGAGCAGACCATCAGCACATATCCTTCACGGAAAGCAAATATTGAGGAAAAGTAAACACCTCTTCCACTACAATTATAGAAAAAATTAAGGTCCACAACCATTCAGATGCGCATTCAGTTGCACATACAATATATTATCAATACAGCGTGAACAAATTGATAATAAGTTACAATCAAAGTGTTTAGCCTTTGGCAATTTCAAAAATCTGAATAAAAAGAACAGCATTACAAAAACAACTTCTTACGTTCAACTTCTTACGTTAACTTGAGACAACTTCTCTGTGTGAATGGAGGGATTGCAAGAGGGCTCACCCCCCCCCCCTTCGGGAATAATAATAATAATAATAATAATAATAATAATAATAATAATAATAATAATAATAATAATACCGTACTCAATTCAGGAATATATCACACGAAGCGAACACTTCAAAGCCTGAGTTGGGCTTGTACGGCTCCATCCGGAGCAACAACCTGAATTACTATCACACTTTCTGTTGAACTACCACACTGAATCACTACCTCAAGCTTGACAATGACATCACCTTACTGACTGCGAGTGCTGAAGCAAAAAAAAAAAATGTGACGTAATTGTGACGGCTGTCCGGAAATCAGGAAGAGAGCGAAAATGCCTGCAAAAGGAACACTTTTTTGTGGTCACACGCACCCACAAAGAACTGAATGGCTCGGCGGCTGCGTAGTAATAAGCGCAGTCGGTCGAACAGAATGCCTGCTGCCCTCGGCCGCACTAAATTTATAGCCGGCAAGGAACAATCGAGATAAGGCAGCAAAGCTTCAGAAACGCTACGGAACAAAGTTTAAGCTGTTCCGCGTCGCTTTGATTACGCGAGATAATTCTGGCCGCATTTTGCTTCACAGGCGAACGTCAAATCCGTGTACCGGCGGCTTTGAGCGTTAGCAAACAAACAGTTCAAATGTTCATGCCATAAATCTCCTCTGAATGACACATGGGATCGATTCTCCATATCAAAAAGAAATGAAACCGAAAAATAGACATTAGAAAAGGAAAATAAACACATAGAATACAAGCACAAAACATCCATTGCCGTCCATAATAAGGCTTCAGGCGCACAACATGCGCAACTTGTCGGCGAGAGACAGAGAGAGAAAAACTTTATTTGGTCCATTAAGGGCTTAGCGTTCGGTCTTCGTCTTCATCGCTGCAGACTCTTGACCTTCAAAGCAGGGTTGGGCCCATAGTCCAGAGCTCCACTGACTCGCGCTGCTTCGCTTGCGTGCTGCACCATTGCCCTTTGGGCGCTGAGCTCGCAGCTGGTGAGCCGGCTCTCCCACTGCTCAGCACTAAGGGGTTTTGTGTTGGTGGAACGTGTTGTTTCGCTTATACTCCAAGGTTAAATAGTAAAGCATGGGGGTTGCCCCGCACCATGGGCATTTGTTCCTATACTGTGTAAAATAAAATCTTGCTAAGTATAAGTAGTTTAAAGAATGTTCCCGTTTGCAGCCTCCGCCAACCAGCTGCTTCTAATTGTGAACGGCGCCGCTTAGATGCTGTAAGCCCTTTGTAGACGCCTGGGCGCTCGGATTCTACATCCGCCACAACAATTTGCCACTCGAACTCCGCCCCCTGTGTGGAGGCTACTTACCATCGATAGGGCATGGCATCAGGATCTCAAAAATCATGTACGAGTGTAGGAGCTAGGCGTCTTATCCGGGAGGCTTTGCTCCTTCAGCTGCAAGCAATGTGTGGCCACCCCAGGAGCAAGCAGGCCTTCAGAAAACATGTCACCATGGCTGACAAATGCAGCCACATCATCTGACAACAGGTTTGGCCATTTATGAGAGCACTACTGCCGAAGAATGGATGGATGGATGGATGGATGGATGGATGGATGGATGGATGGATGGATGGATGGATGGATGGATGAGTGGGTGGGTGGGTGGGTGGGTGGGTGGGTGGGTGGGTGGGTGGGTGGATGAATGGATAATGCGGTGTAGGGCGCGCAAACCCTCTATCGCGGTGGAATGCAGACAGGACATGGATGGCCTTGAGCAAGGGGAACAACGAGTAGCTTTGTTCATCAGTCGCTTATGTACCCCAAATGGGAGACGGTGTGCTTCCCTTGCGCTGAAAGCA